>NC_044981.1:28230112-28545965 GCF_008728515.1 Papio anubis
CTTGAAGCCCTGAAAACTCCCGTCGCTAAGGACCAGCGAACATCCCGAAGTGTCGCCGCACTACTCTAGAAATGTTCATCTCTATGGTTTGCTCCTGCCAGCCGTCATAGTACGATACCATTCCGTGGTCTGTTCCTCTTACCCGAGAATTCCTGCAGCAAAGCCTCTTCCTCCCGTATCAATACCTGGTTAATCTAGGAATGGCTGCCCAGCCTGGAGAACCTGATCTTTTTTTCTTTCTTTCTTTTTTGCCCGGGTTTATCTCCTCCTCTGCATCGCCAGCCATCCATATCAGCACCTTCTCTTTGCCCCAGCCTACGTCAGTTCCCCGGTATGCATTCTTGCATATTTTTCTCCCTGTACGGTAAATAGACGTACACATTTATAAGCGAATACAGAGAGACAGTGTAGTGTTTAAGAGCTTGGTTTCTGAGCTTAACTTGTATATCTTGATATCTTTGTGCTGTGGGTCGTTACCTACATTCTTTATGCCCCATATTACTTACCTGTAAAAGAAAAATAGTGGTGCGTATAGCACAGTTACTCTTGAGTATTGAACGATTAATATGTAAAGAGCCCCAGGAGCACATTAGATACCAAAGTCTAATAATATACATATATGGGATTTGGGGGAGAGGAAGGGGAGATAATTTTGTTTTGTAAACATGAGGTAATATATATACAAATTCTTGCATATAGACAGGGTCTCGTTCTGCCACCCAGGCTGGAGTGCAAAGGCGCTCACTGCCACCTCCGCTTCCACAGCTCAAGAGATCCTCCCACCTCAGTCTCCCGAGTAGCTGGGACTACAGGCAGGCCACCAAACCTGGCTAATTTTTGTATTTTTTTGTAGGGACGGGGGTCTCACTATGTTGCCTAGGCTGGTCTCACTATGTGCCCAGGATCGTGTCAAACTCCTAAGCTCATGCCATCTGCTGGTCTTGGCCCCTTAAAGTGCTGGGATTACAGATGTGAGCCACCACGCCCGGCCATATTTTCTTTATACCTCTAGAATCCTACTAGAAAGTGTTGTGAGTCATCTGGAATGATTATTAAGAATTATTTAAAATGGCCCCACTGTGTTTTATTTTAATAGCTAATTCATTAACAGTCATACTACTCCAGTTTTTATCATCATGAACAAGTTTGCAATATACATTCTTATGCACACCTGTTTTGCACAGACAATTTTATTTATAGGACATAGGTTCTCATAAGTAGTATTGCTAGATGGAAGAACATACGTATTTTTAACAATAGATGCTGTTAGTTTGCTTTCCAAAAGGCTGTAACCACTTCACATTTCAAAGAGCAACAAGTGTTACAACTTTTCTAAATTTTTGGTCAGTTTAGTGGTATCTCATTTTATTTGTGGATGTGTCTCAAATTCACATCTCCAGATTTGATTTGAATCCGTGACTGAATGTCATGATTGTTTTTCCTTCTATGTTTAGGTGCCTTAAAGGCATCTCAAACAAAACATGTTCAAAGCCAAACTTGTAATCTCTGCACCCAAATCTGATCCTCTTCCAACATCCCTTTTGTCCACTTGTCCAAATCAGAAACTTGGGCATCTCTGTTTTTTTAACCCTCACATAAAATCCATCAAACTCCTATCAGATTTATCTTCAAAATATTTATGTATTTATCTGTTTTATTGATGCATAATATTTGTACATATTTATGGGGTACAGGTGGTATTTTGTTACATGCATAGGATGTGTAATGCTCAAGTCAGGGTATTTAGGATATCCATCACTACAAGCATTTATAATTTCTCTCTGTTGAGAACATTTCAAATCTCACTTCTAAGTATTTTGAAATGTATGATAAATTGTTAACTATAGTCACTGTACTCAACTAACATTATAATGTATTGCTTTAATGTAACTGTATGTTTGTATCCATTAACCAACCTCTCTTCACCCCTACACCCACATCCATCCCAGCCTCTAATAACTATCATTCTACTGTCTGCCTTCATTAGATCAACTTTATTAGTTCCCACATATGAGTATATGTGATATTTGTCTTTCTACATCTGGCTTATTTCACGTATCATAATAATCTCCAGTTCTATCCATGTTCCTGCAAATGATATGATTTTCTTCTTTTTTAATGGCAGAATAATATTTCATTACTTAAATATACCACATTTTCTTTATTCATTCATCCACTGATGGACACGTACATTGATTTGGTATCTTTGCTATTGTGAATAATACTGCAATAAACATGGGGGTCCATGCATCTCTTTGATATACTGATTTCCTTTCCTTTGGATAAATACCCAGGAGTGGGATTGCTGGATTGATAGTTCTATTTTTAGTTTTGTGAGAAACTCCACAGTGTTTTCCATAATGGCTATACTATACAATGTACACTCCCACAAACAGTGTATGAAAGTTCCCCTTTCTCTGCATCTTCATTAGCGTCTGTTTTTTTTTTTTTTTTTTGGTCTTTTGATAATAGCCATTCTGACTGAAATCATATGATATCTCATTGTAGTTTGATTTGCATTTCCCTGATGATTAGTAATGTTGAGGTGGTACACGCCTGTAGTCCCAGCTACTCAGGAGACTGAGGTGGGAGGATTGCTTGAGGCCAGGAAGTAGAGGCTTCAGTGAGCTGTGATTGTGCCACTGCACTGCACTCCAGCCTGAGCGACAGAATGAGACCCTGTCTGAAAAAGTAAAGAAAAGAAAGACAAAAAAGAAATGGCAACCATCCCAGAATTTGGTGGCTTTCATTTTCATGAAGATTTTAGATTGTGCATCTATCTATAACTTTAAAAATATCCATAAATGAGGGGTGTGTGTGTGTGTGTGTGTGTTTATATATGTGTGTGTGTTTTTAAAATATTTCTTTACTAATCTTTTTTGCCTAATCCTTTACATGTTTTGTTTTGTTTTGTTTTGTTTTGTTTTGTTTGAGAAGGAGTCTCGCTCTGTCGCCCAGGAGTGCAGTGGCGCAATCTCGGCTCACTGCAACCTCCACCTGTTGGGTTCCAGCGATTCTCCTGCCTCAGCCTCCTGAGTAGCTGGGATTACAGGCACATGCCACCATGCCCAGCTAATTTTTGTATTTTAGTAGAGATGGGGGTTTCACCATTTTGGTCAGGCTGGTCTTGAACTCCTTCCTGACCTTGTGATCTGCCCACCTTGGACTCCCAAAGTGTCGGGATTATAGGCTTGAGCCACCGCACCTGGTCGTTTTCACTACTGTACACTATTCCAGATTATAAATGTACCCCAATATATTCATCATTCTCCTATTGGTGTGAATTAAATTGTTTACAGTGTTGTCAAGAACATTCTTGTGCATCTTTTGTGGATGTGTGAGAACATCACTAGTGCATTTAGCTTTTTTTAAATGACATTTACCCAGTAGTGAAATTGCTAAAGGGGTACATTTCTCTGCATTGTATTGGATGTTGTGAATATTTGACATATTTGTGGCTACCCAGAATACTTGGAGCACCCTTCCTGTAGCTGTAACTTTCCCCCGTTATAACTCCTACCTCTTTAAGGTGGGTGCTAGAAAAACCCATTTTTTAACTTCCCCTGCTGGTAGTGAGCAGGCATGTAACATAGGTTTTGCCAATAAGATGCATTCATGAAAACCTTCAATTTAGAAGACAGCACTTTGAGGAAGGGGATGCTGTGCAGAATTCTGTATATGAGAGTGGCAGTATGGTCATGTTAAGAACTTTTAGAAGCAAAAGTGACCAAGATGCATGCTGTAGTTTCTTGTGTTTCGTGCTCATACTGAAAATGATGGTAATTATCCACTGTTGTGGGATTGCTTGTATGAGCAGTCTGGGAGTGAAATTTGGGCATTTTTCTCCTGACTGCATAATTCTAGTGTTTTCTCTGGCCTTTCAGGAGACTCTAAGTCAACTGATATTCTTAATAAATTCTTGTACTATTTCATCTGTAGAGTGGATTCTGATGCTTGCAACTAAGAATTCTAACGGAAACAGTTATTCTCAACCCTTCTCCTCTCATGGTACATAAGTGATAATTATATAACAAACTGGAAGCAATGTATAAAGCTGATTGTGGCTGGAAGCAACCAGAACTACAGATATTAATTTCCCATAGTCTTGCCTGGCCTCTCTCAGGAGATCTGTATCTCAACAGCACACCTGTCATACATTCATAGCCCAACTATGTGCCACAATGTGCTAGCTGGAAATCTGTGCACTGATATTGCTAAATTACTATCAGTTTATACTCCTTCTGTATAAACTGTGTGAGAGTTCTTGCTAGTCAACATCCTCTTCGACCTTTTTTGTTTGTTTGTTTGTTTTTTTGAGACAGAGTCTGGCTCTGTTGCCTATGGAGTGCAGTGGTTTCTTCAACTTTTGGTATCACTGGACTTTAAAACTTATTCCAGTCTTATTGTTATAATTTTATATATGATTTTTAAAATTTGCATTTTTCTGTTATTAGTGAGAATCTTCTAATTTGTATTTCCTTATTTGTTAATTACTGGTTTCGTATCATTCTATGCTTTCCTCTTGGACTGTTGGTCTTTTTATTACTGATTTATGAAAAGCTCTTTATACATCTTTGATACTTAGGATTCTTCACTTGCCTGGGTTGCTTTGAAGGCTGCAAGAGCATTTGTAGTAATTACACATTCATAATTTTGTATTCTGTTTTTCAAAAGGGTCCTCCAGATTATACAGGATTCAGGTTCTACAAAACCTGGATCCATCTCTGACATCCCAATTGGAGGTCTATCTCTCTGTTTTGCTTATGGTATCTTCTGAGCACAGAAGATTTTATGGTTAATTTAGTTAAATTTATTTTTATTTTTATATGGATTGTACTATTTGGATATTGTTTAAGAAAATATTTTCTAACCCTATAAGATTAAAATATGATCTTATATTTTTTCAAATTATTTAAAATTTTGTTTTTATTTATTTATTTTCTTTATTATTATTATTATTATTATTATTATTATAATACCTTAAGTTCTAGGGTACATGTGCACAACATGCAGGTTTGTTACATATGTATACTTGTGCCATGTTGGTGTGCTGCACCCATCAACTCGTCAGCACCCATCAACTCATCATTTACATCAGGTATAACTCCCAATGCCATCCCTCCCCTCTCCCCCTCCCCATAATAGGCCCCGGTGTGTGATGTTCCCCTTCCCGAGTCCAAGTGATCTCATTGTTCAATTCCCACCTATGAATGAGAACATGTAGTGTTTGGTTTTCTGTTCTTGCGATAGTTTGCTGAGAATGATGGCTTCCAGCTGCATCCATGTCCCTACAAAGGACACAAACTCATCCTTTTTTATGGCTGCATAGTATTCCATGGTGTATATGTGCCACATTTTCTTAATCTAGTCTGTCACTGATGGACATTTGGGTTGATTCCGAGTCTTTGCTATTGTGAATAGTGCCACAATAAACATACGTGTGCATGTGTCTTTATAGCAGCATGATTTATAATCCTTTGGGTATATGCCCAGTGATGGGATTGCTGGGTCATATGATATTTCTAGTTCTAGATCCTTGAGGAATCACCATACTGTTTTCCATAATGGTTGAACTAGTTTACAATCCCACTAACAGTGTAAAAGTGTTTCTATTTCTCCACATCCTCTCGGGCACCTGTTGTTTCCTGACTTTTTAATGATTGCCATTCTAACTGGTGTGAGATGGTATCTCATTGTGGTTTTGTGGTATCTCAATGGCCAGTGATGATGAGCATTTTTTCATGTGTCTGTTGGCTGTATGCATGTCTTCTTTTGAGAAATGTCTGTTCATATCCTTTGCCCACTTTTTGATGGGGTTGTTTGTTTTTTTCTTGTAAATTTGTTTGAGTTCTTTCTAGATTCTGGATATTAGCCCTTTGTCAGATGAGTAGATTGCAAAAATTTTCTCCCATTCTGTAGGTTGCCTGTTCACTGTGATGGTAGTTTCTTTTGCTATGCAGAAGCTCTTTAGTTTAATGAGATCCCATTTGTCAATTTTGGCTTTTGTTACCATTGCTTTTGGTGTTTTAGACATGAAGTCCTTGCCCATGCCTATGTCCTGAATGGTATTACCTAGGTTTTCTTCTAGGGTTTTTATGGTATTAGGTCTAACATTTAAGTTTCTAATCCATCTTGAATTAATTTTCATATAAGGAGTAAGGAAAGGATCCAGTTTCAGCTTTCTACTTATGGCTAGCCAATTTTCCCAGCACCATTTATTAAATAGGGAATCCTTTCCCCATTTCTTGTTTTTCTCAGGTTTGTCAAAGATCAGATGGCTGTAGATGTGTGGTATTATTTCCGAGGACTCTGTTCTGTTCCATTGGTCTATATCTCTGTTTTGGTACCAGTACCATGCTGTTTTGATTACTGTAGCCCTGTAATATAGTTTGAAGTCAGGTAGCATGATGCCTCCAGCTTTGTTCTTTTGACTTAGGATTGTCTAGGCAGTGCAGGCTCTTTTTAGTTCCATATGAACTTTAAAGCAGTTTTTTCCCAATTATGTGAAGAAAGTCATTGGTAGCTTGATGGGGATGGCATTGAATCTATAAATTACCTTGGGCAGTATGGCCATTTTCACGATATTGATTCTTCCTGTCCATGAGCATGGTATGTTCTTCCATTTGTTTGTGTCCTCTTTTATTTCACTGAGCAGTGGTTTGTAGCTCTCCTTGAAGAGGTCCTTTACATCCCTTGTAAGTTGGATTCCTAGGTATTTTATTCTCTTTGAAGCAATTGTGAATGGAAGTTCATTCCTGATTTGGCTCTCTGTTTGTCTGTTACTGGTGTATAAGAATGCTTGTGATTTTTGCACATTAATTTTGTATCCTGAGACTTTGCTGAAGTTGCTTATCAGCTTAAGGAGATTTTGGGCTGAATTTGAATGTTGGCCTGCCTTACTAGGTTGGGGAAGGAGATGATGGGGCTCTCTAAATATACAATCATGTCATCTGCAAACAGGGACAATTTGACTTCTTCTTTTCCTAACTGAATACACTTGATTTCTTTCTCTTGCCTGATTGCCCTAGCCAGAACTTCCAACACTATGTTGAATAGGAGTGGTGAGAGAGGGCATCCCTGTCTTGTGCCAGTTTTCAAAGGGAATGCTTCCAGTTTTTGCCCATTCAGTATGATATTGGCTGTGGGTTTGTCATAAATAGCTCTTATTATTTTGAGATACGTTCCATCAATACCAAATTTACTGAGATTTTTTAGCATGAAGGGCTATTGAATTTTCTCAAAGGCCTTTTCTGCATCTATTGAGATAATCATGTGGTTTTTGCCTTTGGTTCTGTTTATATGCTGGATTACATTTATTGATTTGCATATGTTGAACCAGCCTTGCAGCCCAGGGATGAAGCCCACTTGATCATGGTGGATAAGCTTTTTGATGCTGCTGGATTTGGTTTGCCAGTATTTTATTGAGGATTTTTGCATCAGTGTTTATCAGGGATATCAGTCTAAAATTCTTTTTTTGTTGTGTCTCTGCCAGGCTTTGGTATCAGGATGATGTTGGCCTCGTAAAATGAGTTAGGGAGGATTCCCTCTTTTTCTATTGATTGGAATAGTTTCAGAAGGAATGGTACCAGCTCCTCCTTGTACCTCTGGTAGAATTCAGCTGTGAATCCGTCTGGTCCTGGACTTTTTTTGGTTGGTAGGCTATTAATTATTGCCTCAATTTCAGAGCCTGCTATTGGTCTATTCAGGCGTTCAACTCCTTCCTGGTTTAGTCTTGGGAGAGTGTAAGCGTCCAGGAAATTATCCATTTCTTCTAGATTTTCTAGTTTATTTGCATAGAGGTGTTTATATTATTCTCTGATGGTAGTCTGTATTTCTGTGGGGTCGGTGGTGATCTCCCCTTTATCATTTTTTATTGCGTCTATTTGAATCTTCTCTCTTTTCTTCCTTATTAGTCTTGCTAGCAGTCTATCACTTTTGTTGATCTTTTCAAAAAACCAACTCCTGGATTCATTGATTTTTTGGAGGGTTTTTTGTGTCTCTATTTCCTTCAGTTCTGCTCTAATCTTAGTTATTTCTTGCCTTCTGCTACCTTTTGAATGTGTTTGCTCTTGTTTCTCTAGTTCTTTTAATTGTGATGTTAGAGTGTCAATTTTAGATCTTTCCAGCTTTCTCCTGTGGGCATTTAGTCCTATAAATTTCCCTCTACATACTGCTTTAAATGTGTCCGAGATTCTGGTATGTTGTATCTTTGTTCTCATTGGTTTCAAAGAACATCTTTATTTCTGCCTTCATTTTGTTATGTACCCAGTAGTCATTCAGGAGCAGGTTGTTCAGTTTCCATGTAGTTGAGCGGTTTTGATTGAGTTTTTTAGTCCTGAGTTCTAGTTTGATTGCACTGTGGTCTGACAGACAGTTTGTTATAATTTCTGTTCTTGTACATTTGCTGAGGAGTACTTTACTTACAATTATGTGGTGCTGAGAAGAATGTATGTTCTGTTGATTTGGGGTGGAGAGTTCTGTAGATGTCTATTAGGTCTGCTTGGTACAGAGTTGAATTCAATTCCTAGATGTCCTTGTTAACTTTCTGTCTTGTTGATCTGTCTAATGTTGACAGTGGGATGTTGAAGTCGCCCATTATTATTGTATGGGAGTCTAAGTCTCTTTGTAAGTCTCTAAGGACTTGCTTTATGAATCTGGGTGCTCCTGTGTTGGGTGCATATATATTTAGGATAGTTAGCTCTTCCTGATTAATTGATCCCTTTACCATTATGTAATGGCCTTTTTTGTCTCTTTTGATCTGTGATGGTTTAAAGTCTGTTTTATCAGAGACTAGGATTGCAACCCCTGCTTTTTTTTCCATTTGCTTGGCAGATCTTCCTCCATCCCTTTATTTTGAGCCTATGTGTGTCTCTGCATGTGAGATGGGTCTCCTGAATACAGCAAACTGATGGGTCTTGACTCTTTATCCAATTTGCCAGTCTGTGTCTTTTAATTGAACCATTTAGTCCATTTACATTTTAAGGTTAATATTGTTATGTGTGAACTTGATCCTGTCATTGTGATATTAGCTGGTTATTTTTATCTCGTTAGTTGATGCAGTTTCTTCCTAGCATTGATGGTCTTTACATTTTGGCATGTTTTGCAATGGCTTGTACCAGTTGTTCCTTTCCATGTTTAGTGCTTCCTTCAGGGTCTCTTGTAGGGCAGGCTTGGTGGTAACAAAATTTCTAAGCATTGCTTGTCTGTAAAGGTTTGTTTCTCCTTCATTTATGGAAACTTGAAGGTTTGACTGGATGTAAGAATTCTAGGTTTGAAAGGATTCTTTTTCTTTAAAGAATGTTGAATATTGGCCCCCACTCTCTTCTGGCTTGTAGAGTTTCTGCCAAGATCTGCTGTTAGTCTGATAGGCTTCCCTTGTGGAGTAACCGACTTTTCTCTCTGGCTGCCCTTAACAGTTTTTCCTTCATTTCAACTTTGGCGAATCTGACAATTATGTGTCTTGGAGTTGCTCTTCTCGAGGAGTATCTTTGTGGCATTCTATGTATTTCCTGAATTTGAATGTTGGCCTGCCTTACTAGGTTGGGGAAGTTCTCCTGAATGATATCCTGAAGAATGTTTTCCAACTTGGTTCCATTTTCCCCCTCACTTTCAGGCACCCCAATCAGACGTAGATTTGGTCTTTTCACATAATCCCATACTTCTTGAAGGCTTTGTTCATTTTTTTTTCCTCTTTCTTCTTTAGACTTCTCTTCTCACTTCATTTCATTCATTTGATCCTCAATCACTGATACTCTTTCTTCCAGTTGATCGAGTCGGTTACTGAAGCTTATGCATTTGTCATGTATTTCTCATGTCATGGTTTTTATCTCTGTCAGTTTGTTTATGGCCTTCTCTGCATTGATTATTCTAGTTATCCATTCTTCCATTCTTTTTTCAAGATTTTTAATTTCTTTGTGCTGGGTACGTAATTCCTCCTTTAGCTCTGAGAAGTTTGATGGACTGAAGCCTTCTTCTCTCAACTTGTCAAAGTCATTCTCCGTCCAACTTTGATCCATTGCTGGCAATGAGCTGCGTTCCTTTTGAGGGGGAAATGTGCTCTTATTTTTTGAATTTCCAGCTTTTCTGCCTTGCTTTTTCCCCATCTTTGTGGTTTTATCTGCCTTTGGTCTTTGATGATGGTGATGTACTGATGGGGTTTTGGTGTGGGTGTCCTTTCTGTTTGTTAGTTTTCCTTCTAACAGTCAGGACCCTCAGCTGTAGGTCTGTTGGAGATTGCTTGAGGTCCACTCCAGGCCCTGTTTGCCCGGGTATCAGCAGCAGAGGCTGCAGAAGATAGAATATTGCTGAACAGAGAGTGTTCCTGTCTGATTCTTGCTCTGGAAGCTTCATCTCAGGGGTGTACCCCTCTGTGTGAGGTGTCAGTCTGCACCTAGTGGGGGATGTCTCCCAGTTAGGCTACTCAGGGGTCAGGGACCCACTTGAGCAGGCAGTCTGTCTGTTCTCAGATCTCAACCTCCGTGTTGGGAGATCCACTGCTCTCTTCAAAGCTGTCAGACAGGGTCATTTGCGTCTGAGAGGTTTCTGCTGCTTTTTATTTAGCTATGCCCTGTCCCCGGAGGTGGAGTCTAGAGAGACAGGCAGGCCTCCTTGAGCTGCTGTGGGCTCCACCCAGTTCGACCTTCTGGGCGGCTTTGTTTACCTACTTAAGCCTCAGCAATGGTGGGCGCCCCTCCCCCAGCCTCGCTGCTGCCTTGCAGTTAGATCGCAGACTGCTGTGCTAGCAGTGAGGGAGGCTCCGTGGGCCTGGGACCCTCCCGGCGAGGCGTGGAATATAATCTCCTGGTGTGCCATTTGCGAAGACCCTTGGTAAAGCCCAGTATTAAGGTGGGAGTTACCCAATTTTCTAGGTGTTGTGTGTCTCAGTTCCCCTGGCTAGGAGAAGGGATTCCCTTCCCCCTTGCGCTTCCCGGGTGAGGCGATGCCTCGCCCTGCTTCAGCTCTCGCTGGTTGGGCTGCACCAGCTGACCAGCACTGATTGTCTGGCACTCCCTAATGAGATGAACCCAGTACCTCAGTTGAAAATGCAGCAATCACCCGTCTTCTGTGTTGCTGGCACTGGGAGCTAGAGATTGGAGCTGTTCCTGTTTGGCCATCTTGCTCCAGGTCCCAAAATTTTGTTTTTATAAACTAATATCTTATATTTAGGATACATTTGGGAGGGGTATGATATGAGTCAGTGATTCAGTTTTATTTGCATTTTTCTGCATGAATACTCAATTGTCTCACATTTGTTATTGAATAATTCGTTGCTTCACTAATCCTCAGGCCCATTTATTTACAAATAAAAGTATTTTTCCTCTTGGTTCTTTGTTCTATTCTGTTTCTCTAGTTGTCCATCTATGACTACAGTTGAACAAGGGTATATCAAGAGGCAACTAAGTGAACCATCTGAGCTTCATATGTATTCCACCCTGACCTCACTATGTAAAAACAGCTCTACCTTCTCTTGTCTTCTGATCCCTGGACACAAGGATCTCAAAATGCCTAGGTGGCAGTTGTAGCTTTTACTTCAATGGGCTTCTTGCTATACTCCCTGGCAAGAGTGGACTGCCTTTGAGACTAGAAGTCTAACTTTGCCAAACTCAGAATTGTGGGGATAGGAAGCACAAATCCCCAAGTGGTCCTCTGGAAGTAATGATTAATGGGGCCACTCCTGCTTCCACATTTTGGTTCCTGGACTCACATTTTCTTCCTATTGGAGACACAGCACCATTTAGGAGCTCTAATTCAGTAGTACATACATTGCATCCTGGAGAATGCCATATTACCTCTGAGCTGGTGCTGCAGCTGTGCCTTCAGCAAGCCTGTTCAACTCTCTGTCAGACCAGGTGCTTCTAGATAATGTGGTTTGGAATAGGACCAGTGAGTCCCATCATTATGGGCTTACTGGAAGTGGGTCTCCTCGCCAGTTTGTATGGTCACACACTAGCTTTTGTGAGATTTCATGCATATGAACCCAAATATCCCTAAATAGTAGCCCTGACTGGGGCTATATGAACAAGAATGTTAAACCCATACCAGGAATAGGTATCTATTCCTGTGAGATTAATCCCTGGCCTGCCTATGGTAGAATGGGTCTATTATTATCAACCTGCCAAGTGGCTGGTTGGTTTCCTTGAGGAATAGAGCCATTGAAAGTCTTAGCATTGGTATCTGTTGCTGGCACTTTGGACCTTTACAGGCAGCACCTGTTATTTTTGCTTCAGTAAATGGGAGTTTATTCTGTTGCACTCTTATGTAGTCTTTATCTCTGCCACCTTGGCCACTCCATTCACATGCTCATTATGCTAGTTATGTGTCTGCTGGTTGTTATGATAATTGCAGTCCCTTCCTTGATTGCTGGTGTTTAAGCTCTACCTTCTTACTTCACATCCCCATTGCCAGCCAATGGGGAGTTCTAGAACAAAGGTTTCTCACTAAAGAAATCCCAGGTATGTGAAAAATTGGCAGGCCCTGGTATCTCCACCATCTTCAATCTTTGGTTTAGAGCTCCCTGGCATGAGGTTGGCCTCAGATAGAATGCTGTAGCAGATCTCAAAGGTTGTTACAGTTAGAGACTGTTAGGTGACACACTCTAACTAAAGGAAGATCTGAGCTGTACACCACTACAGGGGCAGCTAAATTGTGAGTGTTGACTTCAGCAGTGAATTGGCCAGACCAGTTAACCAAGCAGTGCTGGACAGGTGCTGGCAGACCTTATGGTCTATGATTATAGCGTACCTTGGAGGCTTACAGGCAGCCACATGGCGGTCTAAGTCCATGATGCCAAGAAGGACACATTCAGTACAGGCTAGCCAGTGAACTACATAGGCCTGGGCCATACAGGCTATTTAAATGATGTTCTTGTTGGGACCCCCTAAATTAAATAGCATTTGAGGTACTGTTGTGGTGGTGAAACAGAGATCTAAGAAGGAAAGACTGGTGAGAAAGAAATGCATAGGACTATGAAGTTGGGAATCTAGTTGAGAGACCAGAATAATAGCAATATTTCCCAACAATGTGAACATGTAGAAGGTCAAGAGGACACAGTAGAGAAGAAAATCCAGCCATGGATATTTGATAAATCCCATAAGAATGAAATCCTCTGGGAAACTTTCATTCAAGTGCTTCACTGAATTTCGATGACACCAACCTGCTAAAAAAAAACAAGTAAGATAAGAGTGATTTTTTAAAAGTTCTGAGTTGGTAGAAGTTCTGAAGACAGAACTTTTTCTAGGAAAAAATAGTTTTAGTAGGGAGAGATGGGACCCACCCTCAATAGAAATCATAACAATAATAGTGAATAATGAATGAATGAATGTAATAATTATTATAATTAACATTATGAGGTAATATTTGAAAAGCTCTTTCAGTAAAGAAAGTGGTTTCACATTTTTCCCCCAACTTAAAATTATGTGTGATAGGTTAGGAGACTTTAGTTGTTATGGTTTTTATGTCTGACTAAAGAAACCAGTGGAAAGTGGGCTGCAAATTCTCCCAGACGCCTGGCACTTACTATGTTACAGTAAACATCATTGAACTTGTTTTCTCATTTTCAAAGAACTGATTATGATACATGTTTGTCAGGATTGTTGGGTCAATTAAATAAGATTGACCTGGAATATGGTAGATGTTCAATAATGCTAACTCTTCCTTTCCCTGAAATAAGAGGGTAAGTGAATGTTCATGAATAGGTACAAAAATGTTGATGTATGTATAGATGGACATCCCTCTCAATTCAGGTCTGTGTGTAACACTGTACTTAAAGCTAGAGTTCTGCAAATATGATTCACTTGCTTCAAAATCACTTGGAGTGCATATTAAAAATTCACATTTCTGGGCCCTTAACAAAACAAGAATTAAAACCTCTGGGGGTAAACCTCAAGAAACTGTTTTTAACTCGTTCACTAGGTGACTCAAACATACATTTAAGCTAGAGAATCACTGCATTACAGCATCATACTGTTTTTTAAATTGTAGAACTAAAGTTCGATTCCCAGTGGGGCCAATTATTTATTTCCTTAAGGACTAAAACTCTTTTTTGAAGACTAAGGGCATATAAGCAAATATAAATTACTATTGTTACAATTAAGAAATATTTAGAAAATCATTTGTAAAAGAGATAAAATGCTGGGTTCCCTAGAATCAACAATAAATTCTATCAAAGTTCAAAAAATGCCTTTAAGGATTGATAACATTTTTGTTGCCCTCCCGGCCAGAAAAAGAGAGGACAAGGAAGAGCTTCAGCAAAGATGTCACAAAGAAAGGTCTTGGAAAACCAAGGATACTCATCTGTCTGAGGCTGGAGGGTTTCTGATGGAAAGTGATGGATGATAAATTGCAGAATGAGTAAAGAAAAGCTGAAAGGTCATACTGAAGAATTTGAATAAACTTTATGAGTCCTTGTGCAAAGTATTATGTCTACATTTTATATTTATGTGGATAAAGTAATAATAGTATTAAGAACCACTACTTATTTAGAGTCTATTATGTGCTACATATTTGGCAGATATTTTCTATTTTTAAAGTTAGTCTGCAAAATATCTCATTATCTATTTACTAAATCACCCAGCTAGAAAGTAGTTACATCTAGTGTTTAGTAGAGATGGAACCCAATGTATGTGTGGTATCAAAGACTATGCACTTTCAATTTGTTAAGTAGAAATCACATATATGTACTGGTTTCCACACTGGACAATCAGTTCCATGGTTAAAGATAGGATATTCGTTTTGAGAAATTCTAGTTAAGTACTCAGTCCTTCAGAATGTTTTCTACTACAATACAAAATCAAATAATAAAAATTGAGTAGAGTTGAAAAAAGCTTTTGATAGAAATTAAAAAAAAGCTTTTCAACATTATAGGATGAAAATTAAATAACTCAGCAAATTTCATCTTTTGCTTTGGCACCCAAAATGGCCAAGAACTAAACTCAAATTCAAGTACTCTCTTGGACCTACGTTTGATGTTATCATGGTTTACCCATCTATCATACAGCTCTTGTTTTCATGTTTCTAATAGCTCCTTTTGTAACAATCAGGCAAGACTAGGTTATGCTGAGGTAACAAGTTAACTCAAATTCTGTGTGGCTTAAAACCACAAAGATTTGTTTTTTGCTCATGCCACATATCCACTGAGAGTTGGCTGGGGCCCCTGGTCAACATCATTCTCACTCTGAGATTGCTGTGATGGAGCAGCTTTTCTGGAAACATCGCTGACCCCCATAGCAGAACAAAAGAGAACTCCAGAGTATTTCATATTGGCAATTAAATACCTGCAGAATGGAAGTAGTAGACATTCTTTCATTCACAACTCATTGCCAGAATTAGTCACATGGGCTCTCTCAAATACAACGGGGACAGAAAGTGCACTACTACCATGAGCCTGGAAGGCTGGTAGACAGAGGTATTTGCTGAACAACACTACAACTATTATATATTGTTTATGTAATTTTATTGTCTGAATTTTTTTTTTGGTAATTAGTCAGAAATAATTCAAAAGTGAAAATTGGGGGGGGACCCTCTTTTTCAGCTTTGAGGATTAAAACAGTCCTAGGATTGAAGTCCATTATTTCATGTTTGCAAGGAAAGAAATTGCACTCATACACTATAGGACCAAATTATTAAATTGTCTCTCTTACATCACTAGTATACATACATCTGTCAATATATAACACCTTTTCTTTTTCTATCCATGCCACTTATATGAAGCATTTAGAGGGAATCAGCTTGATATTCTTAACATAACCATAAAGTTTTTGTTTGTTTTAAAAGATGTATTAATTTATTTAATAGTTAGTTAAAAGGTCAAACTGTGTAATAGGTGTTAAGGATTAGAAGCCCACTATCTCAGGGAGACTGATATGTAAACGGATAATTGCACTCCAGTAGTGTAAAGAGCTATAGTGGAATAATATGTAAAGGAGAATGACAGTAAACTAAAAAGGCACCTTGACTACATGTGATTTATTTGTTGTTTATTCACTTAACACACACTGTGATAAGTGTTGAAGATACAGTGGTGAAAAGAATATTTATAATCACTGCAATCATGGAATTGCACTAGGAAATGTAGGCACTAAATAAATACTAAAAATAGGCTTTGTACAGGTGTCTCACACCTGTAATCCCAGCACTTTGGGAAGTCGAGGTGGGAGTTTGAGACCAGCCTGGACAACATAGCAAAATCCCTGTCTCAAAAAGAAATAAAAAATAATAATAAATACACACTAAATATAAAAGTAACAAATTCTATGACTGATGAAATAGAGAGTGCTATGGAAGCAGTCATATTTCAGAAAAGACCTACAATATGCCAGGGCTTCCTATGTTCTGGGAATACAATAAACAAGACCAGGTTCCTATCCTCAGAGATACTTTGCTGAGAGAAGTTTTCCTGGGAAAAATATCATTTATCTAATACTAAAGAATATGAAGGCAGTAAGTACATAACAACAGGGTGAAGAGAGTTAAAAACAGAAAAATAGCATATGTGAAGGTCTGAAGGTGGAATGCTATGTCTAGTTAAAGTAACTGCTATGAGTTTGTGACCTCGTTTCAGAGACTTGACTGTATCAAGCAGGAGAGGAGCTCAGAATAAATGATTTGAAGAGGAAACACCATAGAAACTAACTCTGGAAGACAAGCAGATTTCTTCTGTGGTACTTGGAATGAGTGATATGATTGTCCACATTAAGATAGTAGAAAATAATCTTGCCTTTTAAAAACATACACTTAAATATGTCAATTAGGAAGTAAGAGTACTTCAGTTAAATATAAAATAGTGGAAGATTTGTGGCAAGAAGATTGCTGTAACATATGTGCTGAGTCTTTCTGAATCACTCCATTAAAAAGGCATAACAATTAGGATAAACAACCAAATGAACAAAAACCCATCAGCAATATCGTCAACAAAATGAGGTAATTAAGTATTCTCACAAACTCTCAAATATGACTGAGTAGGAACTACTCAACAACAGATGCAAGGTACAACAAGTGTAAGAGAGGAAATGAGGAGAAAGAAAATGAACTTCTGATGGCCCTCAGAACTGGAAAATCCAGAAATTAGTAATGGGCATTCGCCTACTAAAAGGAGGAGAGGGCTCCACCTGAGAATAGAAGCTCAGCAAATTGATCTAATGACAGTGGCTAAAAGGGAGAGTTTTTACAGGTTCTTTTTCATGAGTAAATGCAACGAGACCAGAGGAAGGCCAGATATACTGAGGTTGTCTGGGCCCTGTGAACCCTTGAAATGAAGGAACTTTCTATAATAAAAACCCACACCATGACAGGGTGCAGGGGCTCATGCCTGTAATCCCAGCACTTTGGGAGGCTGAGGTTGGCAGATCACTTGAGGCAGGAGTTCTAGACCAGCCTGGCCAACATGGCGAAACCCCGTCTCTACTAAAATACAAAAATTAGCCAGGAGTGGTGGCCCGCACTTGTAATCCCAGGTAAGCAGGAGAAGCGCTTGAACCAGAGAGGCTGAGGTTTCAGTGAGCCGAGATAGTGCCATTGCACTCCAGCCTGAGCAACAGAGAGAGGCTCTATCTCAAAAAACAAAACAATCCCACATTCACATTAAACAACTAAGAACAAAGAAAAAAGAAGTGAAAGTAGACCTAAACAAATGGATATTCGTTCTATGTTCTTGGATTGGTCATCATAAATATATCACTTTTCTTTATAAATTTATATAAATTATATTACATTTAGAAATTTAATCCAAAATCAGTAAATAAAAAGTACTGCTCATTTAGTCACAGAAACCTAAAGAGAGCCCAACAATCTTCTAGAGTTGGGGAGTTAGCATTCAAGGAAGCCAAAGTAACTAAAAGTCACAAAGTACGAAGGGGAAGAGGGCTACTGACAGGGAGAGTTCTGAAGATCTGCAGAGGGTTCTTTGGCAATTAGAAAGACTTTTAGTTGGGTTCTGTGTCCCTTGACATACCATCATCATCATGTTGTTTTTCAGCACTTTCATAGTTTCTGGCACTACAAGATTATCTAGGCTTATCTTGTATATTTCCTCCCCAGTCCTACCATTCACCACTTCTCCAAGGAGCCCTGGTTCCTTTTATTGGAAAATTGTTTTAGAAACCAAGATCTGGGCACTAGGTGTCCTTATTGCTAATGGGATATTGTTGCCTTTAGGCCCGCTCAGCTGACAGACCAACAAAATACATGCTTGTGTGTTTTATGTGTACATACATAATATATATACATATTATACACATACAAATATCTATAA
The DNA here is from genome assembly GCF_008728515.1 of Papio anubis. Lineage (NCBI taxonomy): Eukaryota > Metazoa > Chordata > Mammalia > Primates > Cercopithecidae > Papio > Papio anubis. Next base: position 28,248,360 of record NC_044981.1, read on the forward strand.
ATCTATATATCTGTTTGTATCTATATTAAGCTAAATTTGAGTTCATACTGATATTTCCAATTCCAATCCATTACCACCTGGATCATTCCAGCCTTCTTCCCTTGCTTGTCTATAATTCACTCCCAAAGTGAGAAGCCTGGCTCTCACTATCTAGCATTCATTTATTTAATTGTTCAATTCCAGTATCCATGTAGAGGGGTTTCAGAATTGTTAATCCATACTTTCCTGGTAAATGACTTAATCAACTAGAGTACAATGTTATGTACAGTTCTTTTTGACTTTAGTCTTGCAGACTCTACTAATTTCCAAAGTTACTTAGTTCAGCAGCTTTCCACTCTACTTCCTTCAATGAAGTTGTTTTATAGATTTGAAACACAGTTATATTCTTTTGTCACAGTACAAGTTCCATTCTGGGATGCTGATAGGAGAATCTTTTTAATAGGTGATGTATAAGCAAACCGTTTGCTACCAAGGTCTATTATTTTGGTTACTTTTTCAGCAAGTTCCAGCATATATCTAGTTTTGGGGCAAATAATTTGTGATTATTAGTAAGTTTTGAAGTATTGAGACTATTGTATGCAGCTTTTTAAATATGTTAGGTCAACTATTCCATTTTATGTAAACATCGTTACAACTGTATAAGAAAACAGTTGTGGCTGGGTGCAGTGGTTCATGCCTGTAATCCCAGCACTTTGGGAGGCCAAGGCGGGTGGATCACAAGGTCAGGAGATGGAGACCATCCTGGCTAACACGGTGAAACCCCGTCTCCACCAAAAAAAAAAAAAAAAAAAAAAGTACAAAAAAAAAGAAAGCAAACAGTTGCAAAATCATGTGTGGATTGCCTACTGTGTTTTTGGATAAATAAAAACTATGAAAGTGGTCACTATGATCACACTCAGCCAGAATCTATTACATTTTGATGTGCTACAATTATTTTCTGAATACACAGTGTTCCACTGTCAATGGTAGTTGTTTGATGTTTTCTTCATTGTTTTTGTATTCTATGAATAATTTACTAACCAGATGCAGTCTTTTGACAGCAGTTTGAGATTCAGAAATTTCACAAAAAGCAAATAAAACAGAAGCATAATTCTATCTATTAAACAGATATATTGCTAAACTTAGAAATGCTTTAAGGTGTTTCTAAATATCCAAATACTTGGTGGCCATAATCAAAAGCACACTGACTGTACCAAAATGAATATTTATTGAACAAATTTTTTGTGCTTAGGATAATTTAATTCAGAGAAGAGCTTTTAGGTATGGAATTTAATCATGATGATCCTGATTTTTATTATTGTGTAAATTTCTATATGTTTGCTACCTCAACTAGAATATATGAGGCCAACATTTTCATGCACTCTTTCTTAAATATTTTATTTAACTGTTGATCTATTTCCCTAATTATTTTAAAATTCTGTATTGCTTCTGTACATGTATGAATAGAAAAAAAGGATAGATTTTGTTTACTTGCTAGTAGAAGTTAGTAAATTGTTAAGCTTTGGGATTTCTATCATAAAATGAAATAAGATCTTAAAGTGTGGTTTGAAGAACTAAACACTTGGCCCCAAAAATGTTTGTTCAAATAATAATAATGCTGACCCTTACTGAAAGCATTTTTATTAAACAGTAATTTATTTGTATTTATTCTTGAAAACGTTCTTATAGCAATTCCATTATCATTAAAGAAACAAGGGAAGTGAAGCCCAGTGAAGTTATGTAGTTTGCCTAAACTACATAGTTATTAAAGAGGACAGCTGAGGGTTGTACCCAGGCATTCTGATGTGACTTCGAATGGATCCCTGTCCAGGGTTGGAATCTAACGAGGGGCAGCATGTAATAGGGTGCAGCAAAGGTAAAGCTGAAAGTCAATTAACTATTTAAGGATGTTACCTAGGGTTGTTAGAATAACATGGCGATGAGAGTCATCCTGTGATCACTTCTCATAAAAGATAAAGGAAAACAAAAAATAGATCCGCTAGTGGCTTATAAGAAGGGCAGAGAAATCTTTTTGGTTTCTACTCATACACTCCTCATCTTCTTTGTTTGCTTAATTTTTCTCCATAGAATTCACCACAATCTGACATAATATTTATGTTATGTTTTTATCTATTCATTATCTTCCATACTCTTCTAGAAGATAAGGTCCATGAGGGTAAGAATTTGTTGGGGTGGAGGGATGGTGAGGGATTGGCATTTATTAAACTGTCCTACCCCTGGCCTTGGAGCAGTACCTTGCACATACAAGGCAGTCAATACATCTGTGTTGAATTAATGGCCAAAATAATGAGATATGCAAACACATGCAAATGAAACTAATCCCGTAAGGTTGGCCCTTATTAGCTTTGGATGTTTGAAAATTTTCCTTAATTTGCTCTATTCCTTCAGCACTTTTGTTCCAGCCCCAGAGATGCACCAGCCTCTGGCAAATACAGCTTCTAACTGGCCATCACTATAAAGTGTTCCTAGTTCATTTTATAAGAGAGTTAACAGGGCTTTAAAAATTATTTTCCTCCTGTTCTCTTCAAAAGGCAAGTAGGACCCTGCAACTATGCTTATTTCCCATCTGTTTTATGATAGACTTACTACTTTATGGTAGTATATTAATTTATATGAACTCTTCTGAAATCAGCTATAGAGTTGGACGTTACTGGATTCTAGAGATGAGACAATCTACATCTATATAGGTTTTGAATCTGTGCATACACAGAGAAACTCAATAAATATTTGTTGGAAAAAAAGATCTGCCGGAATTTAATTCAAAACTTCACAAGGTTCTCATTTTCTTCTTTGAGCTTGGGAATTTTGCCTTCACATAATCCATAATTGATTGCATTAGAGCTGGCAGTACATTGAGTACAGTGGAGAATTCAGGTACAGTACAGGTTAACGAAGAACTGGCTTTCTAGTGAAAATCAAAACTGTAAGGCCCTACTGGGATTCGAACCCAGGATCTCCTGTTTACAAGACAGGCGCTTTAACCAACTAAGCCATAGAGCCCACAGGTGCAGGCAACTTGCCTATAGAATCTATTCCTGCCTTTAAGTAAAATATTCTTGGCGTAACGTCTCTACGCTCTACCACAGCTTGCGGTGAGAAAAGGGGCAAACTCCAAAAATACGTTTTGCTTACTTAGATGCACTGCGGAACTAACACAAACGAAAAAGTTTTCGGGCAGTTTAAATATTGGAACCGTTCATGCTTCAATTAGTCCAAGGATAACTACACGTAAAAGTCAAGGCTACTCACTTTTTCCAAATGTGATAAAGTTTCCTAAAATTAAATTTTGCAGGTACTACTTTTTATCATTTTAATGATTCGTCTTTCGAGTGTCCTAAGGGGAATCTCTAACAAAGGAACTCCACAAGAGACTCGTAGACTACCTAGTTGGGCACATGGTGTTCTGACAGTCATTTGCACTCAGGAGGCAGCTATTTGGAGGGCAGAGGACCGGAGCGTCAACCCCTTCCCAATGTGAGCATCACTCTAGAGATTGTCTTCAGGGCTTATTTTTCTTTAGACTTGATCTCAGCTCGCTCTTACAACCAGTCAGGTTCTATTGTATAATATCTTAGTTCTCTGGGCTGCACTTGGCAAGACAGGGGAGTCAGTCTGAATGTGTCTCTGGGTTAGCAAAGATTAATACATTTAAGGCTGATTAAAGGAAACATCTGAACGTTCTCTGGAATCTCAATCTTTTTTCCAAAATGAATTATTTGAGCAATTAATTCTGAAGTTTCTACCATGATTTATAATTATAGAGCTCAGGGTGAAAATCAGAAATCACCTTCATTTCTTTGCCACAAAAGCAATAAGGAATATTATCCTGGGATTTTCATTGGAATTCCTTTGGATCGCTAGATAAATTTTAGGGAGAACTGGTAAACTTTTAATCCATACATATGGCATAACACTCCATTTATTCTTTTATTAAATTTATTCCTATAAATTTGATGTTTACGTTATCATAATTTATACTTTAAAATTTTTATTTCTACTTTTTTTTTTTTTTTTTTTTTGAGACAAGGTCTCACTCTGTCACCCAGGCTGGAGTGCAATGGTGCGATCTTGGCTCACTACAACCTCCGCCTCCCAGGTTCAAACGATTCTCGTGCCTCAGCCTCCCGAGTAGCTGGGATTACGGGGTCATGCCACCACGCCCAGCTAAATTTGTTGTAGTTTTTGGTAGAGACGGAGTTTCACCATGTTGGCCAGGCCGGTCTCGAACTCCTGACCTCAAGTGATCTGCCCGCGTTGGTCTCCCACAGTGTTAGGATTACAGGCGTGAGCCACCGCGCCCAGTTTACAACTGGTGTTTAAAAGTATAATTTATTTTTATACTTACCCTGTATAAAGACACCTTATTAAATTTAATTATTAATTCTAATAGTTTGTAGATTATTTTGAATCTTCCACAGACACAATTTTAATAAAGGATTAAATTTATGGGACAGATTTTAAAAATAAAGGAATTCATTTTCATTTCTTTCTGTTGCCTGAAAAAAGTTGAGGGAAAAAATGGGGTTTTTTTTGGTAATTATTGGCAACTCAAACCAAAAGAAATAGACAGATTATTCAAAACATATGTTGTGCTAATTGGACAGCCACTTAGGAAAAGAAAAGCTTCAAGCTATGAAACTAAAATAAATTCCAAATACAGGCAAATTGTAAACGTAAAGAATGAAAAAAAAACCCACCATTATAATTACTAGAAATGCCAAGACAGAAATTTTATATAACTTTGGTACAGAAAACTAATTTTTTACACAAAACTCAGAGACAGTAAGAGTTTAACATAATTCACTGTGTTAAACAACATTTTAAAAATTCCACTGGGATGTACCTCATCCCCTCAAAAAAGGCATAAACAAAGTGACAAAACATCAAGTAAAACTGGTGGGAAAATATTTGTAACTTATGTTTTAAAGAGTTAATTTTCTTCATTTCTATCTGTTGCCTGAGATAAGGTTGACAGCAGACACAACATAATCTGTTGTCGCCAGTTGGTGTAACCTATTTAATACTAAAAGCAGTATAGAGGTAAGAAGTAAAGGAAGTTTAAAAATGAAACTATAGAAATACAGTGAGGTAATGTCTTTAACCTATCAGATTGGCAAACAACAGCAAAACAAAAACAGTTGTTTGTGGTAGTGCTGCCGAACAGCACTTAAAGATGTTGAATTAGTTTTCTGTAGCTTCTGTAACAAATCACAGTACCACAAACTTGGTGGCCTAAAATAAGTGACTTCTTTTCTCACATTTCTGGAGGCCAAAAGTCCAAAATCAGTATCACGGGTCTGAAATCAAGGTGTTGGCAGGGCTGTGCTCCCTCCAGAGGCTCTAGGGAAGAATATGTCCTTGCCTTTTCCCAGCCTCTGATGACTGCCCACATTACTTGGCTTGTGGTGGCATCACTCCTATCTGTGTCCCTGTGGTCACATTGCCTTCTCCTATTCTGTCACTGTATAATCTCCCTGTGCCTCTCTCTATTAAAGGCATTTGTGATGGTATTTGAGCTCCACTTGGATAATCCAGGATAATTTCCTTATCTTTAACGTATTCTCCAAAGACCCCATTTTTGGGGTTCTGTGCAAAATAAGGTAATATTCAGAGATTCTAGGAATTAGAATGTGGATATCATATCTTTTGGGGCATTTTTCATTCAGTCACAGGCATTGACATCCTTATTCCTCCATCTACAAACTATGTGATTTAGATGACCGTGGTTATGTGATTAATTGGTTACAACTCCAATTTTCTTTTCTGTAAAATGTGGACTATATGAACTTCCTTATATATTATTGAGATTATTATATGACTCAATATATGTTAAGAATTTATGACAATATCTGGGGCTTAGTTGGAGCTAAATGACTGATAATTGTCATTATTACAATGTTCTGTGCTGGTCATGGTGTTGAGGAAACAGGTTCTTTCTGGGTCCTACAGGAGAATAAATTTGTAATATTTAGGGAAGGAGAATGAGGCAAGAGCCACCAAAATCATCATCACACACATATGTTTTGATTTAGCAATTGCACTCTTAGAAAGTTTTCTAATCCCATGCATCTATTAAATGTGGCTATACATGTTAATTTATTGCAATGTTATTTATATTGTTAAAAATGACTGCTGAAATAAATTCAGATACATTCATAAAACTGAATGCTATGCAGACAAAACAAAGAGGGAAGAGGCTCTTTCTTTGTTGACATGGAAATTACTGCAACATACATAGAGTGAAAAAGGCAAGGTGTAATAGAATGGGTTTGGAAAGCATATTTATAGTGGAAAAAAAAAACCCAATAGTGTTTCTATTGGCTTGTATATGCAAAGAATATGCCTTGAATAGAACTCCAGATTTTAATATGGCTGGTTGCCCAAGGGGCCAGAATTGGGTGTCTGGCAGGATGGGGTGGGTACACAAATAGACTATCATTATGTATGTACTCTTAAATTTTTGTAATTTTGAATCACGTGAGTTGTACTTTTTGTATGAACATTTTTAAAACATAAAAAAGAACATACTCCCTTGGACATGAAGTCTTATATATGACTGATGGCAGTCTGATTTTACAGCTACTATTTAGTTTTCAACCTACCATTATCAGGATTAAACACCTACCTTGCGCTGGCAGTGGAAAATGTTTCTTTTGCAAACCTCAATGAGCTTTAGATACCGGTAGTCATTTTGCAATAAGTTTGGCAGCGGTGGGATTCGAACCCACGCCCCCGAAGAGACTGGAGCCTTAATCCAGCGCCTTAGACCGCTCGGCCACGCTACCACACCTGTACGCTCTTGGAGCTCATCTTAATGATTTAAGAGACACAAGACTATTCTGCGTGTTACTACTTTCTTCTCAGAGCATTTCTATACAAATGATTCCGTAGCGGTCTCAACCACCGACAAAATCTGTAAATAGGTTCCTTGTCCCAGTCCCTTGTCTTGCATCTGAGATTTGCATGTGCTTTCCGTCCTGTTTCTAATACCTGAGAGTAAAGGGACAGGAAACCAGTACCTAATATCCAACAAATCTCAAGATAATCGGTTCTTAAGAACATGATTAGAAATCACCGCGTAGGCCGACGCAGCACGGGGACTCTGAGGACTCTGAGATCGAATCTCCAGTTTGTCAGCTGCGTTTGGGGGTCTGGAGCAAGATGTTATTTTTAATGTTCGCAACCAGAAAACAGAGGAGCTCTCATCCCGATCCACCCGGAACTCGCGTCTTGGTTTGTGTGTCTGTGCGTGATTTCCTCTTGTGAAAGGGGTGGAAAGAACTATGCAAACAGACCTGCTTTTTTTGCTAAATGTGTTCATGACCTTAGTTTTTAAAGTTCAGGGCGAGGACCAGTTTGTATTTGGTGCGGAGCATCACATCCTCTCCGGACCCTAAGAGGATGTGTGGCCTGCTCACTTCAAGCCCACAAACGCCATCTGGGCTGGCACTCCGACCTCTTCTCCCCTGCTGCAGCCCCAACGCCGCTCATCTTCTTATTTAGTCTCACCTGTCCCGTTAGATGTTGCCCCTTTTTAAACGACCCCCAGTTGGACTATTTCAAATGCCAGCAGCTCCACTTAATAGCTGCAGGGTCATTGGCAAGGCACTTAAGCTCACTGGATCTCACTTTCCTCATATGTAAAACCAAGACAATAAAACTTGCCTTTAAAAATTATAGCAGAATGTTTTGATACAATGGATTTGGGGGACTCAGAGGAAAGGGTGGGAGAGGGGTGAGGGATAAAAGATCACATATTGGGTACAATGTACACTACTCTGGTGACAAATGCACCAGAGTCTCAGAAATCACCACTAAATAACCTATTCATATAGCCAAACACCACCCATTTTCCCCAAAACCTATTGAAATAAAAGAAAGAGTTAAAAAAAAATAGCAGAATTTTTATTTTTAGCAAATGCATGTAAATTGCTTAAAACAGCACCTGGCTCATAATAAGCACTCAGTATAGTTCACTATCAGTATTTGTATTACTTATTAGGATTCACTGAACAATTTTTTATATCAAGTACTCAGTCTCATGAATGACACAGTGAGATATCTCATTTCACAGGTAATGCAGTTTTTTAAAGTAACATATTTACAAGAGAGTCGAGTGAATTATTTTTCCTAAATTAAGATGGCACATGGAAAACTTACACCTCAACCCTACAATTTCAAACATTGGACAATTTTCGCTTTGTCAGATTGCTTTATCTTGTATATTGTTTCTCCCTTCTCAATCATTTCACCTCATCTCTTCCCCCTTGTCTCACCTCTATTTACGCTATTCTGGAGCTCAGGACCTGTGAAGATCCTTCAGATGACAAGGTTAGGGACATTGATTTTAAGGAGAACTCTGGCAGGCAAGGAGGTGTAGCTTCAGACCCAGGCAAGCCTGCAGCTATGATTTCATTAGAGTTTATCTGCTTTCTGTGTCAGTCATTGCTTTCCGGCTGGGAGTCTTCAGGCTGTGGACCCAGCTCAGTCCCCTTGCGTCTGTATGTCACCTTCTAATAACATCTTTACACATGTTGTGGTGGGGGGTAGTGTGCAATCTAATGAAGTCTAACATCTCCCAGCAGAAAGTGGTGTTTAAGGCACAGTGGGAAAATCCACTGTGTTGTACATTTATTTAATCAAGGGGAAAGTCCCGAGATGATTTTTGTAAGTCATATGACATACTTGGAAGGACAGTAAACACATGACATAGCATACATTCTCATTTTACACTCTATTTTGAAAATCTAACTTTTCAGAAAGTTCACATAAACTTGAGAGAGTATAATTAATGGATTTGCTAAGACAGTTAGCAGTGCCTTCTTAGCACATCAGTCTCATAATATGAAGGTCCTGAGCTTGAACCTCAGAGAAGGCATGGTGATTTTGTAATTTCCATATCCTTCTGCTTGAGAAAGAAAAATCCCACCCATTAAGCTTGGATTCCTGCATCACTGACAGACAACATGACTGAAAAATGAGGCTGCAGTCCCTCAAGAACCCTACCAACTTCCTTTGTGAGTTAGATGCTATTTTAATGCACTGACTGCAGTATTATACAATACCACAGTCTGTACCAAATACCATAAATCTTTATTAGTTGCCTATGGCAGCCGTTGGAAATTACCATGAATTTAGTGGCTTAAAATAACACAAATGCATTATCTTAAATTTCTGGAGGTCAGAAGTTTAAAATGGGTCTTAGGGAGATAATCAATGTGTGACACAGCTGCTTTCCTTCTGGAGGTTCTAGGGAAGAATCCATTCCTTGCCACATTGCTTGACTCACGGCTGCATCACTGATCTCTGCTTCTGCTGTTACATCTTCTCTAACTCTGGGGAGTCTCATGCAGCCTGGTCGATGTGTCTGTTTGGTGATGGGGAGTGCAAACTCAATATCACCCGACTGGCGCAGTTTGAGAAAACTAACCACAACCCGGTGTTGCGGCTTTAGTTTTGCCTTCACCCAATGACAGAACCAGCAGGACAGAGATCGAGATAAACCTATCCCATTCTTAGTTTGCTTTGATAGGAACAAGAGGGCTGTATTCCCTACTGTGGGAGGCTTCCCCAAGAGGAAGACTCCTCTAGAAAACTGTCCATGAAGTCGTAACTGTCTTGCGTGTGAAGGCAATAGACAGGTGGAAATAGGATCCTGCTCCCCGACAAGATGTGGACAACATGGTCCTGTCCCAGTGACCTTGGAGGCTTTTATGAGACAAGATCCTCCTCAAAGGCAGGTCCTCCTGCCCTGGCATAAATGGACCAAAGGGCCCCACCCATAGCATATGAGCAACTGCCTGCCATGGATCATGGTGTCACTCCTGGAGCCCTCCAATGCTATCGGCTTACCTCTACCCTTGTGAGAAGTCGGGATTCTTGTCTTTAAAACCTCAGTGTCCAGAAACCCCATAAACATCTGAACCCCCACTCCTTTCTCCCCTTCAACCCTTGTTGGTATGTAGAGTCACTCCACCACAGCAAAAACCAGGAGACTGTGGCCCCACTCCTAATTATTCTTCCTGGAGGGAGTAAAGTCAGGACACATGCAAGAAGAGTGGTTCTCCACCCCAATGGTGGCCACATTTTGACTAAGAGTGGATGAGGACCCTCTGTCCAATGTGCTGAACTCTGTGAGGTACTGATGGCTGTGTAGGCCACTACAACAGCAACTCCCTGCTACTTATTTATAGACTCATGGGCTGTTATAAATGGGCCAGCCATATGGTCCAGTGACGGTTGGACAGATAATTGAACAGCCAGGCCAACATGGTGAAATCAAAGGAAATATGAAGAGATATTCCCTTTGAATGGTTAGGAGGACTCAATATTATCAAGGTGTCAGTTTTTCCCAATGTGATCTATAGAGACAACATAATCCCAATCAACATCTCAGCCAGTTATTTGTGGATATTGACAAATAGATCATAAAGTGTATACGGAAAGGCAAAAGATGCAGAATAACTACACAACATTAAAGAAGAACAAAATTGAAATATTGGAGAAACACATCTGCCATGTGTTCAGATATCCATTCAGACTCTAATCTGACCAAGGCACTTTCTTCACAGCCCAGATAATGCAGCAATGGGCATGTTCCTATGGTGTACAATGAACTTGATCTTCTCTATCACTTCCAGGCACCCAGAGTAGGAGGGGCGGTGTTAAAGCACTAGAATGAATAACTCAAGCAACAACTACAAAAGGACCATCAGGAAGGACAACTCAACGAAGGATGGTACTCCTGCTTACTGAAAGTATTTGGGCCTTAAATAGTGCCCTCCAATGAAAGGGAAACATGGCATTGCAACGCATGCTGGACAATGTTGACTTTGGAAGTGTGGTTGCCTGACGTGGCTACGCCCGAGGAATCCCAATCTCAGTATATCCAACCATAGTGTTTGGAGGTCAAGGCTGCAGGGAGCCACAGTTGAGCCACTGCACTCCAGCCTGGGTGACAGAGTGAGACCCTGCCTCAAAAAAACAAGCAAGCAATAACAACAAAAACAAACAAAAAACCAGAACAATCTATGCAGTAGATTGACATCCTGGACTATTGCTTCTGGTGGTAGACTGTGTTACATTGTTTGTTATCCTCCATCCAGTGACAATGGTATTTCTCTCATTCATTTAAGTATTCTTTAATTCCTCTCAGTTATCTTTTATAGTTTTTCAGTGTGCAGGTCTTGCACACATTTTTTAACTTACCTTTAAGTATTTCATAATTCTGATGCTCATGTAAAAGGTATCTTTTTGTTTTAAAAATCCAATTTTTCTTTCCTTTGAATGTTTCACTAACTTAGGATTCTTGGAGTTTAATCCCAGGAATGTCCTGCTTGGTCATGATGTGTTATTTTATAAATGATTGAATTTGATTTGCTAAATTTTTAAGGATTTTTTTCTTCTTATGAGGAACACTGGTTTGCAGTTTCATTCCTTGTATGACTTTGTCTGGTTTTGGTATTAGGGTAACGCTGGCCTGATAAGTGAGTTCAGATGTGTGGCCTCCTCTTTTGCTTTCTGAAATAAGTTGTGTAAAATTGATATTATTTATTGCTTAAATAGTTGGTAGAATTTACTTGAAACCATCTGGGCCAGATTTTATTTCTTTGTAAGACTGTTATAAAGCATGGATTTCATTTATTTAATCGATGTAGGGCTATTTAGATTATCTATTTCTTCTTGAATACACTTTGTGTCTTTCAAGGAATTTTTCCATTTCATCCATTGTCAAAGTTATTGGTGAAATACATTCAGAACATTTTCTTGTGTCCTTTTATTATTTGTAGAAGCTCTAGTGATATCTACTCCTTCATTTGTTTCTTTTTCTTTCTCTTTTAATACATAATGTTTTTACTTTTTAAATGTAGAGATGGGGTCTCGCTATGTTGCCCAGGCTGGTCTTGAATTCCTAAGCTCAAACAATCCTCCTGCCTCAGCTTCCCAACGTGTTAGGCGTGAACCACCATGCCCAGCCTACTCCCACTTGTCATATGTGTGTCTCCTCTCTCTTTTTTCCTGAAGAGTATGGCTAGAAATTTATCAATTTTGTTAATCTTTCCAACAAACCAGCTTTTGATGTTATTGTTTTTCCTTATTGTTTTTCAGTTTTCTATTTCATTGGCATTTACTCTTTATTATTTTCCTCTTCTGCCTGCTTTGGATTTAATTTGCTCATCTTTTTTACTAAGTTTCTAAGATAGAAGATGAGAACATTGATTAGAAATATTTCTTCCTTTCTAATATGTTTAATGCTAAAATTATCCCACTAAGCATGGTTTTTGCTGCATCCCACAAATTTTGATATGTTGCATTTTCAGTTTTATTCAGTTTAAAGCATTTTCTAATCTCTCTGTGATTTCTTCTTCAACTTGTGGGTTATTAGAACTCCGTGGTTTAATCTCCAGATATGTGCGGCTTTCTCAAATATCTCCAAATGTTATTGATGTTCAGCTGTGTACAAGAAAAAAACTCTCTGTGATTTTAATCCTTTCAATGATTATACATCTATATATATACATATATACACACACAGAGAGTGAAAGAATATATATATATATATATATGGATTTGTGCAATCATGCAGATAAAGATATGGACTTCATAGCTTTAAAACATGTCTGAACTTTTTCTTTTTTGCAACTCCTCCCATCAAATTATATTTTATGTCAGTTTTCCTTACACCCACATGGACTTTGGGGGCTGCCTCCATTAATAGAATGAGCAAACAGAGTGCTATGCAACTTTTAAAGTCTAGGTTAGAAAAGGTTTTGCAGCATCTACCATTTTCTCTTGGGGCACTTGCACCAGCAGTCTTCAGCCATCAGCTACCATCTTGTTGTTCCACATCCTTGGCAGCATTTGGTGTTGTCAATGTCTTGAATTTTAGTTATTTTAGTAGGTGTGTAATGGTATCACATTGTTGCTTTAATTTGCAATTCCATAATTACATGTGATTTGGGGCATATTTTCATATGCTTAGTGGCTATCTGTATATCTTATATCTGTTTAGATCTGCCTATTTCTTACATTGAGTTGTTTTCTTATTGTTGAGCTTTAAAAATTCTTTGTGTAATTTGCATACCAGTCCTTTATCTGATATGTGTCTTGCTAATATTTTCTCACAGCCTGTGGCTTGCCTTTTCGTTTTCTTACTTGTCTTCTGCAGAGCAGATGTTTTGAATTTTAATGAAGCTCAACTTATCAATTTTTTTCTTTATTGAAGATGTTTTTGACATTGTATGTAAGAAGCTGTTGCCAAACTCAAAGTTACCTTGATTTTCTTCTATGTTATCTTCTATGAGTTTTATAGTTTTGCATTTTATATTTAGGTCTGTGATCTTCTTTGAGTTTTGTGAAAGATGTAAAGTCTGTGTCTAGATTCATTTTTTGTGTGTAGATGTCCAGTTGTTCCAGCCCCATTTGTTGAAAGTACTATCGTTTCTCCATTGAATTGCCTGTGCTCCTTTGTCAAAGATCAGTTGACTATATTTGTGTGGGCCTATTTCTGGACTCTCTATATTCTAGTCCATTGATTTATGTATCTTTTCTTTGACTAATATCACACCGTCTTTATTTATTTATTTATTTTTTGAGACGGAGTCTCGCTCTGTTGTCCAGGCTGGAGTGCAGTGGCACAATCTCGACTCACTGCAACCTCCGCCTACCAGGTTCAAGCAATTCTCCTGTCTCAGCTTTCCGAGTAGCTGGGATTACAAGTGTGTGTCACCAGGCCTGACTAATATTTTCATGTTTAGTAGAGATGGGGTGTGCCACCAGGCCCAACTAATTTTTTTATTTTTAGGAGAGATGCGGTTTTGCCATGTTGATTTCCTTCATCTGGAGTTTTGTAGATTACCACATGCAGGTATGGCATATATTTTGTTAGATTTATATCTAAGTATTTCTTTTCTGGTGCTAACATAAATGGTATTGTGTATTAAATTTCATATTCCAGTTGTTCATTGCTGGCATATATGAAAATAATGGACTTTTGTATATTAACCTTGTATCCTGCAGCCTTGCTATAGACTCATATTACTTTCAGGAGTTTTTGTTAACTCGGATTTTCCACATAGATAATCATGTTATCTGTGAATAAAGATAGTTTATTTCTTCCTTCCCAATCTGTATATCTTTGATGTTGTTTTCTTGTCTTATTGCATTAGCTAAAACTTCTAGTACAATGTTAAATAGGAATAGTGAGAGTGAAGACTCTCACATTGTTCCTAATCTTAGCAGGAAAGAAACTAGTTTCTCACTATTAAGTATGTTGTTGGTTGTGGCATTTTTTGTAGATGTGCTTTATTAAGTTGAGGAAGTTCCCCTCTATTCCTAGTTTAGTAGAGTTTTTGTTATGAATTGGCATTGAATTTTGTCAAATGCTTTTTCTGCACCTATTGATATAATCATATGATTTTTCTTCTTTAGCCTTTTGATGTAATAAATTGCCTTGATTTTTGAAGGTTGAACCAGCCTTGCATACCTGGAATGAATCCCAATTGGTTCTGGTGTATCATTCTTTTTATGCCTTGTTGGATTAGATTTGCTAATGTTTTGTTGAGAAATTTTGCATCTATATTGATGAGAGATATTGGTCAGTAGTTTTCCTTTCTTGTAATGTCTTTATCTGGTTTTGGTGTTAGGGTAATTCTGGCCTCATAGAAAGAGTTAGGAAGTATTTTCTCTGCTTTTATTTTCTGGAAGATATATTAGAATATTGGTATAATTTCTTTCTTTAATATTTGGTAGATTTCATCAGTGAAAGCTGAGCTGTTTCTTCTATTGCTTTAGTTTCTTTAGTAGATATAAACCTAACTGGATTATTTATTTCTTCTCATGTTAGTTTTGGTAGACCATATCTTTCAAGGAATTGGTCTATTTCAACTAGGTTATCAAATCTGTGGGCACAGAGTTGTTCATAAACTTATTTTATTATTGTCTTAATGTTCACAGACTCATAGTGGCCTCTCCTTCACTTCTGATATTAGTAATTTGTGCCTTCTTGTTTGTTTTTATTAGTTACCTAGCTAGAGGTTGATCAATTTTTCTGAATTTTTGTAAGTAACCAGCTTGCAGTATTGTGAATTTTCTCTATTAATTCTGTTTTTTATTTCATTGATTTCTGCTCTAATATTTATTTCTTTTCTTCTGTTTACTTTGAGTTTAATTTATTCTTCTTTTTCTGGTAGCTTAACATGCAACCTTAAATTACTGATTCTAGATCTTTCTTCTTTTCTAATATGTGCATCCAATGCTATAAATTTCCCTCCAAACACTGCTTTTACTTCATCTCACAAATGATTGATAAGTTGTGTTTTCATTTTAATTAAGAAATGTTTTTAAAATTTATCTTGAAACTTCTTTAACCTATCTGTTATTTAGAAGTATATTGTTTAATCTGTAAGTATTTTGTACTTTTCTAGTTATCTTTTCATTACTGATTTCTAGTTTAATTCAATTGTTGTTTGGTAGCATGTTTTGTATGATTTTTTTTCTTTTAAATTTGCTAAAATGTGTTTTATGG
This sequence comes from Papio anubis, assembly GCF_008728515.1. Taxonomy (NCBI): domain Eukaryota; kingdom Metazoa; phylum Chordata; class Mammalia; order Primates; family Cercopithecidae; genus Papio; species Papio anubis. The sequence continues at coordinate 28,263,886 of NC_044981.1, forward strand.
TCCAGAATGTAGTCCACCTTGGTGAATGTGAGCTTGAGAAGAATGTGTATTCTGATGTTGTTAGATGAAGTATTTTATAGATGTCAATTATTTACAGTTGATTGGTGGTGCTGTTCTATTGAACTGTGTCCTTACTGATTTTCTGCCTGCTGGGTCTGTCAATTACTGATTGAGGGTTGTTGAAGTCTTTCCAGCTCTAATAGTCGATTCATCTCTCTTTCTCTCTCTCTCTTTTTTTTTTTTTTTTTTAATTTTTTTGAGACGGAGTCTAGCTCTGTCCCAGACTGCAGTGCAGTGGCGCGATCTCTGCTCACTGCAACTTCCGCCTCCCGGGTTCAAGCGATTCTCCTGTCGAGGCCTCCGGAGTAGCTGGGACTACAGGCTCCCGCCACCACGCCTGGCTAACTTTTTGTATTTTTAGTAGAGACGGGGTTTCACCGTGTTAGCTAGGGTGGTCTCCATCTCCTGGTCTCGTGATCCACCCGCCTCAGCCTCCCAAAGTGCTGGAATTACAAGCGTGAGCCACTGCGCCAGGCTTGTTTTGTTTTGTTTTGTTTTGTTTTGGCAGTCTCGCTGTGTCATCCAGACTGGAGTTCAGTGGTGCCTGGCCTCAAGTGATTCTCCCAAGGTAGACTTCCAAAGTGCTGGGATTACAGGTATGAGCCACTGTGCCCAGCCTATATTTCTAGTTTTGTCATTTTTAGTGGTTGTTTTCGTATTTGCTATATACACTTACAACTAATTCAACTCCGTTTTCGAATTACCCTACACCACTACACAGGTATTAATAAGTCTTCCCAGTTCCTCCCTCTGGCCCCTTATGACATTATTGTCATTCATTTCACAGCATCTGTAAGCTATATCATTGAAACATTGTTGATATTATTTTGAACAAACTGTTACCTGTTAGGTCAATTAAGAATAAGAAAACTAAAATGATTTTACTTTCTCTAATTCTCCTTTAACACTCTTCCTTTCTTTATGTAGATCCAAGTTTCTGACCTGTATCATTTCCTTCTTTCTCAAGAATTTTTATCATTTCTCACAAGGCAGATCTTCTGAGTACAAATTCCCTCAATTTTTGTTTCTCTGAGAAAGTCTTTATTTCTCCTTCATTTTTGAAGGATAATTTCATAGAAATACTGTATTCTATGTCTTTTTATTTGAAGAATATTTCTATTTGCTACATCATACCCACGGAACTAATAATTTAAAGACTTACAAGACTTACATTGTAGGTCTTATTTTTTTAAAGCTGTTATCTCATGCACTAGATGGTCATAACTTGAGGGCTCATACTCAGTTATAATGTATAGGTACTTTACTGAATACCTTACAGGGTCTTGCACCTTGTAAATTTCAATAATGAAGATAAATCCTGAGTAATGACTTTCAAATGGAATTTGCTTTTCTGATTCAAAGCAAAAAAGACACTGAAAGAAAACAGAAAGGTCAATCAGCCACCAATTTGTTTGGTACCTCTCACATTCTCCACACTGGATGTTCAAAGTTTTCATTTTCAGGATCTGATGCACAGTGTGAATGCCTTCCTCATGTGTAAAGCTCTTGGGCTGAACTTTTCCATGTGAAAACTTTGTTCAATTGATTGAAATATGGAGAATTAGTAAAAGGAATTTATTAAATTATTATCATTTGAGACAGAGTCTCACTCTGTCACCTAGGCTGTAGTGCAGTGCGATGTTGGCTCACTGCAACCTTCACCCACCCAGGTTCAAGCGATCCTCCCACCTCAGCCTCCCCAGTACCTGAGACCACAGGCATGCATCACCATGCCTGGCTAACTTTTGTATTTTTGATAGAGAGGGGTTTTTGCCATGTTGCCTAAGCTGGTCTTGAAATCCAGGGTTCAAGTGATCTGTCTGCCTCAGTCTCCTGAAGTGCTGAAATCTCAGGCATGAGCCACTATGGCTGGCCAAAAATTTACTTTGAAAGTCTTTTTAGGCCAGACTTGTTAGCTGGGCGTGGTGTCCTGCGTCCATAGTCCTAGTTACTTGGGAGGCTGAGGTGGGAGGATTGCTTGAGGCTAGGGGGTAGAAGTTGCTGTGAGCTGAGATCACGCCACTGCACTCCTGCCTGGGAAACAAAGCCAGACTCTCTAAAGCATACCCCAAGACAAGGGATGTGCCTTACTGAGTATGTGACTTACTGAGAAAATGATCCTCTGGATGGGGAAGGAAAAGTAACAAAGCAAAGATGTGGTCTCACATAAAGTCTAGCCTTGGCCTGACCCATGAGACAGGGGCTCTGGAATATAAATTGCATAGCAGAGTGGTCACTGAGTCAAGGGACTTGACTTTTATACTCCTTCCCCTCATCCGTCAGTTATCAGCTGCTGGGAATGGAATGGTGGTGTAATCTACTAGATGTCTCCAAACAGCCAAGGGCAATTCATGGGAGAACTTCACAGAGTTACACCATTGTGGGGATGGGTGTGTAACTTCCCAAGGGGTCCTTCCTGTCCACTGAACCCAGAAAGATCACAACATTGCGGTAAAGAAAGAGTTTAATAGACACAAGCTCAGCCACACCACATGGGAGATGGCATTAGTACTCAAATCATCTCCCTGAAGGCATGGAGGTTATGGGCTTTTCAAAGACAGTTTGGTGGGCAGGGGACCAGGGTAGGGGGCAAGCTGATTGGTTGGGTTGGAGATGAAATCATAGGGAATTGAGGCTGTCCTCTCATACTGAGTCAATTCCTGGGTGGAGGCCACAGGAGGGGTTGGCGGGTCCAGGTGAGGACATGTGGTTGTCAGAAATGCAAAAACCTGAAAAGACATCACCATGTTGTAGGTTGTACAATAGTGATGTTATCTGCCAGAGTAATTGGGGAAGTTGTAAATCACATTACTTCCAGAATAATGGCTGGTAAGTATTTAGAATTCAGACCTTCTTATCCTCTAACTTGGTGGCCTTTTATTAGTTTTATAAGAACAGTTTAGTCTTTGGGAAGGGGCATTACCATTTAAATTATAAACTAAATTTCTCCAAAAATTAGTTTGGCCCATGCCCAGGAATGAGCAAAGACAACCAACCAGTGAGGCTGGAAACAAGATGAAGTCAGCATGCCAGATTTCTCTTACTGTCATAATTTTGCAATGGCTGTTTCAGGTGTAGTGGCCTGTAAAAAACAAACTAGGAAGAAGAAAAAGAATTGAGAGGGTTTCCAAGATTCTGTGCTAGTGTAAAACAACCAGGTAAGTGGAATACTCTACATTTGTAATTTTAAGCTGAGGTGTGACTGTCCCAGATGTCGTCTGTTATTTAGGAAAAATAACAGATTTCATTTACTTGCTAGTATAAATCACTAATTTTGTTTTAATGTTTTGCGTTAGTTTCCTAGGGATGTCATAACAAATTACCACAAACTGGGTGGCTTAAAGTGATAGAAAGTTACTTTCTCACAGTTCTGGAAGCCAGAAGTCTAAAATTAAGGTGTGGACAGGGTCATGCTCCTTTAAAAGCTCTTGGGAAGAACCCTTCCTTGCCTCTTTCAACTGTGATGATTGCCAGAGATCCTTGGTGTTCCTGTAACCACCTAACATGTTCTCCTTGCCTGCTGCCTAGACAGAGCCAACTTATCAAGACAGGGGAATTGCAATAGAGAAAGAGTTTAATTCATGCAGAGGTGGCTGTACAGAAGACTGGAGTTTTATTATCCCTTAAATCAGTCTCCCCCAAAACATGGGGATTGGGGTTTTTAAGGATAATTTGGTGGGTAGCGTTCAGTGAGCTGGGAGTGCTGATTGGTTGGGTCAGAGATGAACGCATAGTGAGTTGAAGCTGTCTTCTTGTGCTGAGTCGGTTCCTAGGTGGGGACCACGAGATCAGATGAGCCAGTTTATTGACCTGGGTGGTATAGCTGATCCACTGAGTGTAGCATCTGTTAGGTTTTACAATAGAATAGTGATGTTATCACTAGTAGCAATTTGGGGAGTGTCAGAATCTTGTAACCTCCAGCCGCATGACTTCTAAACCATAATTTCTAATCTTGTGGCTAATTTGTTAGTCCTACAAAAGCAGTCTAGTCCCTAGGCAGGAAGGGGGTTTGTTTTGGGAAAGGGCTGTTATCATCCTTGTTTCAAAGTTAAACTATAAACTAAGTTCTCCCCAAAGTTACTTCAGCGTACGCCCAGGAATGAACAAGGACAGCCTGGAGGTTAGAAGCAAGATGGAGTCAGTTAGGTCAGATCTTTTTTACTGTAATAATTTTCTCAGTTATAATTTTGCAATGGCAGCGTCATTCCTTGGCTTGTGGCTAGTAACTGCAATCTCTGCCTCCATCTTCACAGGGCCGTCTTCCCAGCGTGTCTGTGTCTCTGTGTCCAAACCTCCCTCTCTTTCTTCGAATACAGATCCAAGTCACTGGATTATGCCCCACCCTAATCCAGAATGACCTCATCATAACTTGATTACTTCTGCAAAGACCCTAGAAAGGCGATTTATTAGAGAAAGTATAAAAATAGATTGCAAGAACGCAGTGGCCAAATCAGCATGAGAGAAGCTGACTGCAAAGAAACAAAGGCTTGCTGGAGATTTTATAGAATAGTGTTTATGCTGTAAACTGAAAAGGGCTTTGTGCAGTACTGATAATGCCAAAGTTGAAATGAGCTACCTTGCAGGTGTGTGGTGATGGTTGAGCACAGGAAGATTGTGAATTGTTTGTACAAGAGGGCTATGTGTCCTGGACCATGAAGAAAGGCAGACTTATAGCTTATCTGCTTTCTGTTCTTGCTTTCCCTTGGTCCTGCCAGCTTGACTCTTTTTCCCTAATTAGGACTCCACAGTTAACTTGGTCCATGCCCAGAAATGAGCAAAGGCAGCCAGCCTGTGAGGCTAGAAGCAAGATGGAGTCAGCCACAGCCATCTCAGATTTCTCTCACTGCCATAGTTTTGCAAAGGCAGTTTCAGAGTAAAAGGATTAAACACTTGGCCCTAATTGTTCAATAAATAAGAAAAATGATAAAAAAGCAGCAATATAGTGAAATTCATTGCTTGTTTAGGTGCCAAATATCCTTCTAAACTATGTTGTGTGTATTTACTCAACAAGCCCTCCCATCAACCATATTAGGTAGGCTTATTACTATTTCAGTTCCACATGTGAGGAAAGTGATGCTCATGGAGCTAGAGCAATTTGCTAAAGGTCCCTTAGGCATCAAGTGGAGCAGCTGAGGTTTGAATACGGGCAATGTGACCTAATTCAACAAGGTCCCAATCAAAATGTACAGCAGTGAGGTCCAGACATAAGGGACCATTTTCCAATTATTTTACCTTGCTACTTACGATACTTAGAGTAACATAGTAGCCACATTGTAAAAATATTTCTCATTAAAAAGTAAAAAACAGGCCAAGCGCAATGGCTCACGCCTGTAATCCCAGCACTTTGGGAAGCCGAGGCAGGCGGATCACTTGAGGCAGGAACCGGAGACCAGCCTGGCCAACATGGTGAAACCCCGTCTCTAATAAAAATACAAAAATTAGCTGGGCATGGTGGCACACGCCTGTAATCCCAGCAACTCTGGAGGCTGAGGCATGAGAATATCTACCGCACTGGAGCCTGGGCGACAGAGTGAGATTCCATCTCAAAAAAAAAAAAAAAAAGGCAAGCATGCCCCTGCAAATGTCCTAATTTTTGTTTGTATCTACTAATGGGTTCGTTGCTCATTAATTTCTTATCTTATAGAGCTGGAGATTTTTAGAATCTAGAAAGATTTTATTTACCTGCAAGCCTACAACAGTTATCTACATGCTTTAAACTGTAACACGTTGTAAGTGCTCAAAAACATTTTACCACAGTTTAAAGCAAGACATATGAAATTGATAGAGGTGGGTCACATGCGTTATTCTTTGGCAGTGCTTTGCATTTGCGTTGTCTTCCTCCTAAGCATTTACTTTTTAAAAGTAAGGAATCTGAGCAGGATGCGGTTAAAGAACTTGGAATTTATCCAATTGTGTTCTACTGCTGTTTCACAATTTCTTTCCTCATCAAGAAAACAGTTTTCAGAAACAGCTGATTTTCTCGGGAAAAACATCAGGCCCCACTGGGAGTCGAACCCAGGATCTCCTGTTTACGAGACAGGCGCTTTAACCAGCTAAGCCATAGAGCCACGCGGAAGCGCCATTTAAAAGTGAATCTATCTCATTTTACTTTGACAAAATGAGTTTATTGAGTGTTAACTGCTGTCTTCAAAAAATATGCCAACTCGAGAGATGCTTCATTTCCTCAGTCTCTTTTGAAGACATACGAATACACGGGGAAACGTATTCGCCTGTTTACAGTGTCAAGGGATTTTTCTATTAATCCAAGAAAGAGCATTACAGAAAGCTATACAATACGTGAAGACCATGAAAAGGAATATATCTATACATAATTTTAAAAAACCTTCGAATCTTGAAAGTCACTCACTTAGGGTACGTGAAGCTGCCAAATTTGTCAGAGGAGGAACAGGCATCTCTCGCATGGAGCCGTGGGACTCGGCGTTAAGGCACTCTTCAGCTACAGGTGTCAGCCCGTTTAGCTCCTCTTCAGGTCTTGTGATGTCATTCTCAAGAGGAGAGTAAAGTTCTGTGTCATGTGGGGCCTCTCAGGAAGGGTACGGAGGTGGGGGAGGGGCGGGGCGTCAGGACTCTCTGCAGCTTCGCCCTGAAGGAATTTGGTCGACACTTTAAGACTGACCAAGAAAAAGTCATTTGGCCCAGTTTTCTCCCACCCTTTGTTTACTTCTGCTCCTCCTGGGCTTGTTTTTTTGTTGTTGTTGTTTTGTTTTGTTTTTCGGTTTTTTCTCTTTTCTCTTTTTTTTCCCCCCTCAGTTCTGAAAATCACCTCCCAGAGCAGATAACGCGTTCTCCTCTGTAACCCGTCCTTGCACTCCCCGCGGGGGTCCCGGTTCTCATCCCTCCCGGGACCTGCAAGGAGCCCCGCCCGCGGGGTTTGAACCGCTTGCTGCTCAGCGTCCAGGAGCAGGCCCCGCGTAGGGCCGGGGAGGGGCCGTGGGAATTCAGGTGCTTCTGCGGGGCCCAAGGCCCCCAGGGCAGGCGGGGACTGAGACGACTGAGGAGTGAGGGACAAGGAGGCTGGGACTGGGGAGGGGAGACCCGGGATCCGCCCAGAATGCTTTCGTGGGGTTGGAGAGGGCAGGACACAGCCTCTTCCGGCCCGGTAGGATCCGAAGACACGCATCAAATGCAAACGGATTCCCGTCCTGGACTTTGGGAATTAAGGCCCTGAACGCAGTCAGCAAAAAGTAGATCTGTCTGTACAGACGTTTCTTTCCACGTCTCTCATAGTAAGGGCTTTATTAAAAAGCAGGGACTCGAATCCTAGGTGGGTAGATGGGAGGCTGGGACTGGGGAGGGGATGTCCTCTGTTTTCTGGTTGTGCACATTAAAAATAACTCTCTGCCACCTACTCCTAAACACAGCCAGCAAAAATGAGACGTCAACTAAGCGCTGTCTCAGCCCCAGAGCCAGGTCGGCCATGGGGTTTTTCAAGCGTTTTCTTAATGACTCATTTTTCTAGAAGCTAATGGATTTTATTCTCCCAGATGTAAAGGCTAAGGCTACCGCCTGCTTCACACCCGGATAACATAAAAGACAGCGATGGGACCGAAACTCGTGTCTCCTAGGTCCTGGTTGGCTGGAGAGAGGGGCAGTGAACTCCCCGAAAATAATTCTGTCTTTTCTCAGTATCTGGGAGGACTCATTACAGGGTAGATAATCAGGGTGGATGTTTGGCAAGTGGGAATCTTTGCGATCTGTGCACACAGTTTTAACTCTACTTTTGCCAGTTTGGAGGACATGAAATTCCCGATGAGTGTATAAAAGTATGTTAAAAGGGAATACAGAAGGCAATATACACAACGTTCTAAAAGAATTGCTTTTCATGGAGGCAAAGTGGCTAAGCAGTCCAAAGCGCTGGATGAAGGCTCTAATCTCTTGGGGTATGGAGATTCTAGCCTGTTTAGCCACAGAAGTCATGAAATCACTATGTGGTATTTTTTAAATAATGAGTTTTGATACTTAAAATAGAATTATTGGAGTGAATTTTGTTTGTTTCTGTTGAATTCATTATTCTTACACACACCAGCCAGATTCTACTTATTAATATTTTATTTGATATGTTGACCTTTAGATGTATGAATTGGATTGTTCTCATTTGATACGTTTTGTTTTTATTTTGGGTTCTGTTTATGTCTGGTTTTGGTAACCTTAATGAATAGATTCGGCAGTCATCCCCTTTTTATGTCCTGAAACTACTCAACCCACAAGGATTACCTGATCCTTGACAATTTGACAGCACTTGCCTAAGAGAATGAGGACCTTTCATGGGGCTTAGAAATAGAAAGACTTTTGACAGCCTCTTCATCTATTTCTGTGGTTCTTATTCTATGAGGATGTGTCACTTGAGTATGTCATAGAGTGTCTCTGATTCTCAGTTTCTTATTTGTTGAGGGATAATGATACTGAAGATTAAATGACTTATTGCTTATAACATTCTAGTATGATGCCGGGGCCATTCAAGCTTTCAATCAATGTTATTCTTATTGTCACATCAATATTGGTAATTTATATTGTCCTAAATCCTATCTCATTCACTATACTTAGATTATCAGGGATTATCAGACATAGAGATATAAAGTTGTAAATAATATTTGCTTTTCCCTTAAGACACCTATCTCTTCTCTATTTATAAATGTCTCCTCTCTCATCACTAATTTTGAATTCTAATTTTATATTTTCCCTTGATTAGACATTCCACAGATTTGTATTTCAGTTTTATTTACAAAAATACTTTCTTAGCTCTCCTAGCATGTAAACAGATTTTCCCTGTGAATTCCTTTCTTCTGCTTTCATTTGGTGTGTTTTGTTGGTCTTCTAGTTGTTTCTGAAGTGAAATACTCACCAGTATTTCAGTCATTTAAAATCTTTCTAATTTACTTAAAAGATACACTTAAGTTACAAATGTTCTCCTCTGACCTGCTTTTGTAGCATTCCGCAGGTAGTGATATATGTTGTCTTATCGACATTCTATTCTACCTAACCTGTAATTTTAGTTTTGATTTTCTCTTTGAGCCAAGATATTTTAGACGCATTTGACATTTTTAAAGTATAACATTTTATACTTTTCTGATTATATTTTGATGCTGATTTCCATCTTTATTTTCTAGTACAGTATGAATTTTCTAAATTAAAAAGTATTTTGATATTTTCTTACTGGACCATTGTATAGTCAATTCATGAATTTCTTGGGCAGTTTAAAATAGGGCAGTTAAAAATTCGCTATAAAGAATGTTATGATATCTGTCAGGTCAGTGTTTTATTCTTATTTGTCTCTTATAATATTACTTATTTCTTTTTCCACTGATATTTCTTGAACTGAGCGCAATAAATTGAAGTCAATTACTAAATTGTGTCTGCCTTTCCACTTGGGTCTCCGCTGAATTTCTGCTGAATGAAAGTTGCTGCTTTATTTTGAGGATGAATATCAAAAACACAAAAATCTTTATCTCCACATAAACTGTAATTTTTAGCATTTTGCAGTACCCTTCTTTGTTTTTTTTTAATAAGTGTTGTCCAAAATCCCACCTCACATGATTTTAAGTCCTTGAGTTCTTTCTTTTTGTGAGTTTGCCTGATATTTTTGTCTCTTCTTTGTTTTCAAACTTCCGGATTGTTTCCAAGCCTGTGTGTAAGTGGCAAGCTGTGGGGAGGCTATGTGACAAGGTATATGCAGGGAACAAAGAGCTCAGAAAGACTAGTTTTTTATTTTCATAGCATTTTAAAACCCTAATTAAGAAATACTTAATCTTCCACTGGTTTATGTGGTCATAGTGAGCATTGTAATTGGATATTGAATATGTCAAATGTGTAGCTCTATAGAGAAATTGTGGGAATGGAATCTCTGATTCTAGCCAAGAACTTCCCAGGGGCTTGAATAAAATATGTTTCCAACCTGAAAATCTAGTGCAAGTGGAAGATTCAACCTTTTAATGTTGATGTTTTCTAGGTTCCATGTTTGGTTGCCCTTTTTTCTGAGTTGGTATTCAAAGGAATATTCCATACACTCATATATTTGAACCTTCCAAAATGCTTTCAAATATCTTGCATATTTGGAATACTGATAACTTCCAAATATCTTACATAGACCTTTTTAGAATACCATATGATTATAGCCACTGCCTATAAGACATTTCCACCTTAGTATCTCATAGACACTCTGGACTCATCAAGTTCCTCCTATTATTGCTTTTCCTTTTGAATAGCACCACAACCTATTCTGTTAGACTGAAAACTATGTGATTACTGTAAATGACTCTCTTTGTCCCCTCATGCATTTCTTTCCTCAAGTGAATATGATGTCACTGCTCTTTAGATTCAAATAGTTATCCTTCCCTAACTAGCCACGGCAATTAGTATGATATTCTAAGCAGAACCTGCTATTGTGAAAACATGATTTCATGGAATTGAGAGTTTTTGCTATTCAGTTAAACTCTTTTTAACTATTTGCTATTCAGTCAAATATGCCACATGTAAAATTCTATTTTTAATTTGATATTTGTTTTGTCTCTAGAGAAGCTTTTATTCTCAACAGAGAGATACAAACCTGATGTTTTGATGCACACATTAAAAAATCTGAATCAAGTTTGACATAAAGAGACAGTTAAATTTGCCAAAAAAAAACAACTTATGAGAAATAATCACAAATGATGGAATATATTATGCCAAATTTATTCTTTTTTGCATGAAGGGAATTGTGAACATTGACCTGATTAGTTTGGACCATCAAGAGCAGAGTTGAACCGTAATCTCCACAGCACCTCCAAATCCTGAAACAAGCTTTTCATCCCCACCTTAATGCTGTGTTCTGTCCCTTCTGTCCCCCAACTGATGGGGCCCCTTAAAATGTAGGATAAGTTTGAGCTTTGGTTCTTGACAAGGGACCCAGTTATAGAGGATCTGGAAGTCTTTTTTTCCTCCCGGGCCTTATACCCTATGCATATAACGCAGAGTCCACATTAATTGTCCGTTCACTCTTAAATTGAGAGAAGACAAGTTGGAATAAGGAGTTTAAAGTTTGTTTGTATTTGGGACTTAGATAGGCTCTGTGAAAATGCAATGCTGGTTTAGGAAGGCATAAAGTGGCTGGTTTCAGAAGTCCTTGATAGCAGACATTGAGAGCTTGGCTTTTACATAATGTTGCAAATTATGAATATAGATTGAAGCCAGAAGGTACCCGTGTACCCTTAGAACTCACAGTGACTGATGCAAATTAACTTTTTAACTTTTTTTTTTTTTTACAGAGTCTCGCTCTGTCAGCCAGGCTGGAGTGCAGTGGTGCCATCTTGGCTCACTGCAACCTCTACCTCCCAGGTGCAAGAGAGTCTCCTGCCTCAGCCTCCCAAGTAGCAGGGATTACAGACACCCGTCAACACACCTGGCTAATTTTTGTATTTTTTAGTGGAGACAGGGTTTCACCATGTTGGCCAGGCTTGTCTCGAACCCCTGACCTCAAGTGATATGCCCGCCTTGGCCTCCTAAAGCGCTGGGATTACAGGTGTGAGCTGCCACACCTGGCCAATTTTTTAAACTTTATATTAAGCTTCTAAAATAGATTATTAAAGCCATTAATAATTCCTCTCCTCCTTTGGTAGGAAGTTACAATTCGAGGACTCAATTTTTCTCTAATAAGAGAATAGAAAAATTGAATGTCATTTAGTTTTGATTACCATTCATCTTTCTGCTCCTTTCCAAATAACACTATTGTTTGTTCCATTATATATTCTATTTATGCTGTCTGTAACATATCTTCCATGTTACTAATGTACTTGTATGTGCATTTAACACAACTTACGAATTCTGCCTCTGTATCACAAGCTACTTACTAATTTATCTGTAGTTAACACATCTTGTGAATTTTGCCTTATCTTGTAAGTTATTAGTTTATGTACTATCTCTATTGGTTTTATCCATCCAATTTGTTTTCCTATTTCCTATATCTGAATATAATAAAATCATACAGCAAACTCATATTTCAGGAGCCACTGAACTTAGAAGTCTTTGTTTCTGGAACGGGAGCCCTAGAAAGTCAGTATTCTGAATAGAAATGACTCTGAGGTTCTACAGATAAAGATAAAGCTATCTTTCTCAGGTGTAGAGTGTCTTCAAACATAACTTATTAGGTGATAATTCCATTTCTATTAACTTGTCTGGCTGGAGGCAAAGAAATACAGAGGAAATTGGAAAAAGAGAAAAGAATAAAGACCTGGAAAAAGGGAAGATCCTTGAGTTATCTTTGCCTTAGTTCCTCTGAAGTTATAATCTAAAAATTGGTATAAGCTCTACATACACTCTAGGTGGCACTCTGAGGTTATAAAATGGTTTTATAAAATGGCCACTGTGTTTTATTTTATTTTATTTATTTTATTTTATTTTATTTTATTGAGACAGAGTTTCACTCTGTCACCCAGTCTGGAGTACATGGTGCAATCTCTGCTCACTGGCGTCTCGACCTCCTGAGCTCAAGTAATCCTCCCACGTCAGCCTCCTTAGTAGCTGGGACCATAGGTGTGTGTCACCTCACCTGGCTAATTTTATTTTTTGTAGGAATGGGGTCTCACTATGTTGTCCAGTCTCAAATTCCTGCCTCAGCCTCCCAAACTGTTGGGATAACAGGCATGAGCCACCACTCCTGACCCCACTGTATTTTAAAGGCCAAAAGGAGTCTGAAAGAATTAAAACTAGTTTGCTCTTCCCTTTACAAGGAATCAAGAAAAGGTAGACAGTCAATATGGTTTTATAAAGAAAATTTTAGAGGGACATAGAATCCCTATCCAGGAACTTCACAGATATTCAAAGAAGAGAAAGTTTGTAACCTAACACTTGAAAGAGCAAGAGAAAACTTGCAATCAGAGCAATGCCAGGTGGTGGTCAGGAGGGGAAGGGATAAAGAAAGAAGAGAAAATGAGAACTTTTTATTTTACTCCAAATCACAAAGTATTTGAAAATACATATTAAAGAAAGATTATTTTGGCACCTGGTAAAGTGCTAGTAAAGACTTTATTTAAGACTATTGCAATTAGAGAGAGAGACTGAACTCAACTCTGAATACAATCGGAACAAGTGGAGATTTACAGCCAACAGGCAGAGTGAAGGCATGGTAGATGATGGAAAATTACTAAGCACAGATATCAAAGGGAGGAAGATTCTTGCTAAACTGGCCTAACAGGATTCTTGCTAATGGTAGGCTAAGGACTTAGAAATTAAGGGTAGAGGATTAATAATCTGTGCAGATACCAGACTTGGGGAGATTCTCAATAAACTGATAAGAGTCTTGCTGAAGGCAGTCAAAAGCCAAGGCCTACCTGAGAAGGCTAAAAGAAAAGACTGTTTTTCTATACTCTCACAATACTTATGACACCATATGTGTGGGTTTTCCACTCCAAGCAATTCTCCAACTCTGCAATCACAAACTGGGTGTTGACACTGCAACTCAATTCTGATACTAACCACCTGTAATTAGTGCAGACCCTACAGGTGAAGGGCTCAGTTCCACAAGACTGCCCCCCACTTCACATGTCAATCATAAGTCCCAGGTTGTCATTCATATTTCTAACCAACTGTTGTAAATTGAGGGTTCCTACAACTTCCTCCTGAAGTTTGATAATTTGTTATAACAACTCACAAGACTCAGGGAAACATTTACGTATGTTCATCGGTTTATTATAAAGGATATGACAAAGGATATAGATGAAGAGATACACTTGGCAAGGTATGGGGAGGAATATAGAGCTTTTGTGTCTTCTTCGGGGGCACCACACTCCCAATAACTCCATGTGTTCACCAACCCAGAAGCTCTATGAGTTCTGTTGTTCAGGAGTTTTATGGAGATTTCATTACACAAACATGATTGATTAAATCATTGGCTTTTGATGACTGGGTCAATTATCAGCTCCTCTGCCTTCCTCAGAAGTGGGCTGGGGTGTTGAAAGTTCCAAATCTTTAATCGCCATGGATGGTTTCTCTGGCAACCAGACCTCACTCTGAAGCTATCTGGAGACTTTCAGCCACCAGTCATCTCATTAACATACACAAAGACAGTTATTATTTAGGAGATTCCAAGGGTCTTAAAAGCTCTTGTGCTGGGAACCAGAGACTAAGACCAAATGTAACAAAAGAACCTCTTATCATCCCTATCAGTCAGGAAGTTATAAGGATTTTAGAAGCTCTGTGCCAGGAGTTGGGAGAAAAGACCAAATATATATTTCTTATGATGTCACAAAGGCTCAGAGAACCCTGATTAAAGCTGGGTCAAGGAGGGAGTCTTTGTCAGATAACACATCTTGAATTTGGACCTAAATGAAGATGATGTGGATCAGAGATTGAGGAAACTAATAAACCAAGGGCATGGCTGAATTGTCCATGTTAACCCTGGGGACACCTAAGGGCTGAGTGGGAGGCAGTGTGGCTTGACTGTGCAGAGGAGTCAGTAGCCACATGAAGTACAAGAGTTCTCCTTACTCATCCTATGTCAAAATGACAATATTTTCTGCAAATTCTCCATTCCTTAGAGCAACGGTCCTCAAACTTTAGCATGTATTAGGATCAACTGGAAGCCTTTTGAAAACAGACTTCTGGGCCCACCCTAGGGCTTCTGGGTCAGTGAGCCCAGGAGAGATCTGAAAACTGCATTTCTAAGTTCTCAAGTGATGCTACTGCTACTGGCCAGAGGACTATGCTTTGAGAACCAATTTCCTAGAGATAGAAGTCAAGAAAGGGAAAATGATGATTGATTGAAGGATTGCCAATGTCCTTTTCTCAGGGCCTCTACTCGAGATGTCCCTCAATAGTGACTCATTTGAGGAAGGTGATAGGTGGTCTCCACAGCCTTACCCAGATGGGCTTTACTGGGCTAGTGCCTGCATCTCCACTTGCTCTGAGTTTTGGCTGCTAATGGCTCAGAGCTGCCCCTTCAGAGTATTACTCTCAGTGGCCACCTTCTTCAGAGAATTTTCTTCAGCCAAAGGGAGCCACCTCACCTGGGAGTGTATGCCTCTAGAGTTCAAGGGTGGGTCCATAAGCCAATGACTGACTCACGTGGGCTACCTTGTAGGCTATGTCCCATCCTTCAAGATGGGACTGATTATAGCGTGATTTTTTCTGAAGTTAAACTCCAGCAGAAATTGCATTTTAATTCTCTCTTTTCCTGGCCCTGTCCTGCTTCACAGATTCCCTTTCTTCTGAGACCATTCTTTCAATAAGTTATATGTGCCTCAATTCTTGTCTCAGATTCTGTTTACAGAGAACAGAAGCCAAGTCAAGAGGTGTTCATAAGACCACAGAAGCAAGATTTTATGTGCTCTGGGATAGACTGTGTCCTACTTCTCGTATTTTGAGACTTCACCTCCCAGAATTGACATGGGCACTCTCCAAGGCTAAGAGCCACCTGTGTCCACACAGTCCACAGAAAAAAGATATTACATCCACAGATTAACTGCCACAGGGGAGACCACAGTGGTGTATTACCTCCTGCTATGGGCTGCTTTGCAAATCTGGGAATAGGGTGATTAGAGAGGGTCTGAGTCCTGGTTTTCTAGGACCTTAGAATCTTCCTGTCCTGCCTGATACTCTTTCCAAAAGTTTTGTGATCAGCAGAGCCTTAATGATTCTAGATGCCTGGTAGGTTGTTTGTGGGGTAGTGGATTTATGGACCCAATTAGCTCTAGTGTACCTGATTTGCATAATAAGTTGTGGGAACTTCTGGTTAGAAGAAAAAAATTCCACAGCAATAATGGTGCCTGTGATGGTAATGATGATAATCACCTGATAGTAAACTTTTAACTACTATGACAGACTGGAGCTCCTGAGGCACTGCTGGGAAGTCCACCTACTTCCAGAAGGTTCTAAGTGTAACTTTCCTTGGGGACTGAGTTCTGCTATAGGGATTGGTTGAGGAGGAGAGAAGTGGAAAACTTTATGTCTTGATCCTCTCTTTATAAAGACATTTTACATGATTATTATATTTTACATTATTATTATTGCCATCATCATCATCATCATTTGTGACACTTTGATCTGGACTGCTATACCCAAACCTACCCCTCACCTATGCCCACCTCCCACTGCAAGGACATTTCTGTTCCTCATTTCTGTGGTCTTGGCTCTCTCCAGAACAATGTTTATTTTCTCTTCAGGGACAGCCACTGGAAGGCATTAGGAGTATGGAACCTGGATTTTCAGAGCAGTGGCAGGATGAAGACTTTCCTGGATACTCAGGCACAATGCATTCAGGCTGAAGGCTGCAGTCCTCTTTCTTCATTACTATAGGAATGTTGGTCACCTGAAGCAACCGCAGGTTCCTGGGTTAGGCTGAACCGGTAACTGGAGAGAATTTTATATTGTGTCAGCTCATCCTCCTCCACCTACTTTCTGGACCTTGGTTATCCAGATCTTACCAGGTCTGGAACCCTTCTGAAGACTATTACAGTCCCAGAGGTACTCAACCTCTTCAGAGATTTAAAAGAAGCTAAAAAATGAAACGTGTTTCTTAACACCACTGGTAGCTGGTTCTGTAATCTCCTCACTGCCCTCACAACCGCCATAGTGGTTAGTAAAAGATTTATGGAAATCTCAAATCCTATGGTTTACAGCCAAGGAAAGCCAGATTTTTTAAAATTCATTTTTTCTTACTAGATGTTAAGTTTAAGAAAAGAAAACATCCAAATATTTTGATAATATTTCCCATTTTTCATGTATTAAATATCCACCACTTATGAATTTTAAGGTCTTAAGAATCATTTTCCTAATAGTTTTTAGTTTAGTCAATTTTCATGTTACTGAATAAAGATTAAGTCATGGATCACATTTCTTTTTCTTTCTTCCTTTTTTTTTTGAGATGGAGTTTCACTCTTGATACCCAAGCTGCAGAGCAATGGTGCGATCTTGGCTCACTGCACCCTCCACCTCCAGGGAACAAACGATTCTCATATCTTGGCCTCCCAAGTAGCTCGGATTACAGGCATGCGCCACCACACCTGGCTAATTTTTTTGTATTTAGTAGAGACGGGGTTTCACCATGTTAATCAGGCTGGTCGCGAACTCCTGACCTCAGGTGATCCACCTTCCTTGGCCTCCCAAAGAGCTGGGATTACAGGTGTGCACCACTGTGCCCAGCCTACATTTCTGTTAGGTACACAGCAGGATTATGATCCCTACAATGTTTGAAATTACTCACTGATAATTTAAATTTCCTGCATTTTTTATGCAAAAAAATATTTTTAAGTGCTACTACCTATGTTCCAAGTAATTTATGAAAAGGAAAAGAAAAACAGTGATTTTATTTTACTTCCTTATCTAATTTCTTTCCTTAATATCTGGTTTTCTGAAATCTACTTCCATTATAAAACACTGTATTTTAATTATAAAACGGCACAGGGCAGATAGGGCTTCCTAGCAGGTCCTTTGCACCTCTGATTAGAAGTGGGTTTTGTTCCATTTTGTTTTGTTATGCTTTTTTACTTTTATGTGCTTTCAGATTTTAACACTGAGCATGAATTAATTTTATAAACAGAAATGTATGCATATTTGTTGTAGAGAGAGAGAAGATTCTTTGAGAGGCAAGGATTCCTGTCATGTAGGGGCCTGGTCAAGAGACCTGAACGGGAGGGTACAGAGGGACCTGATCTGTGCTCACGGTCACAGCAGCTCTGAGCAACCAGTTCCAGCCGGTTCTTTTATATGTGCCGAGGAAAGTTCTAGAGCATTTTTGAGAAAAACAAAATACTGAAGAACAAGGCAAGGGAATCAAGAAAGCAGGGACAAAGTGACAGAGAAAGAAGAAGTATGACTCTGGACATAATATGGGACTGGGAAAACACCACACAGAGCCAGGTTGCTGCAGAATTTTTTAATTTGAGACAGTGATCAGAATAAGTTTAAGGTTGAAGAGCCTCAGGGTGAGGAGAAAGCCCATCATTCAGAATACAGGAACATCCAGCCCAGGTGCCATGACCTGAATGCACTAAGGGACAGGCACCAAGGAAGGCTCTGGCAGGGTCCGACCCCGAGAGGTTTTGGGACCCACCGTCATGGAGATGCCCCTCCCTTCATGTGAGGTGGGGTTTCTGCTCTCACTCTGCCTTTAGAGGTCCTACATGAGAACTACTGGGTGGCAGGGGAATAAAGGAGAATTAAGGAGAGAAGAGTTTACCAATGCATGCCTATCTTAGAGGAGAGAGGCTATGAAGGAGGCCTAGAGTCTTGCGGCCAGCTCCTGCTTTCTTTAAACTTTCAGGAAGGGGAAAGGATAGACGTCACAACTTCTGGGGATTGCTTTTTTAGAGACACAAGATAGTATGATTCATCTACCCTAAAACATGATTTTCCTTTGGAATAGATATTTCAGGATCAGAGAGTTGGGGAGATAGGTGTTCTTTTCCTTAATCTTCAAACACACACACACACACACACACACACACACACACACACACACATACCATACATACAGACACCTACGCATATACCAACAAATGCAATTCTACATATCCATACACACACACACACACAGCTACACACACATGCTAAGCAGCTGCTTGGGTAGTACAAGATGGTTTGGTCATCAGGAGGCTGGGTAGGCAGGAGTGTGGAGCAAAGATGGAGGAAGATGGACACTTTGTTAGACATTCCTGCAGGTGGGAAACAGGGTAGTTACTTCTGCCAGTCGCTAACCCTTCCTAGTGGGCATTGAACTGCTTTAGGTACTCCAGGATGTCTGATTTGACTGTGCTGACTGGAGCCCGGTGGAACCAGCGCATGACAGGGACTCCATCGGGCCCCACCAGAAATTTCTCAAAGTTCCAGCGGATGTCATGGACTTTCATGGGCTCCCAGAAGAGCTGGCTTGATGAGCCCAAAAGATCAGAGGTTGGAGGGCAGGAGTTCTGGAGCGGAGACATGGAAAGTGGAAACATACATTTATTTCTACTTTATTTCTACTTCTGTGTGGTACAGTCTTATCTCCAGACTACAGAGTCTACTCACCATTATGTATTTTAATGTATTAACTACTTTGCATGCTTCCAATCAATCACAGACACTGCAATGTATCAATACCAATACACCAACTACTAAACAACCGAGAGCTAGAGAGTATAATGGTAAATAGAAAGCATTCCTCCTTCCCCTGTCTTTCCTCTATTCCCATTATTTTATCACGGCAATTCAGTAAAAGACTATTTTCTGTTTCCTTGGGCGAGTCATATCATTTCTACAGTTTGTTTCCTTAGCAGAAAAAAAAGATAGGTTGATTTAGAGTAGTGGCTCCCAGAATTTGGGGTTTCCTAGGCTTCATAAGCCAGTAAAATTTCAATAACTATTTCCTTGGAGATTAACGTACAATCACTAATATTCATTTTGCCAATAAGAAAAATTAAAAGTCTACTATAAGCATAAATCTAAAAATTAAAGGATTTTTAATACCATGTTGAACCACATAAAATTGATTATAGTGCCATTTTTGAGTAAGTAAAGGGCAATTTATATGGGTAAACATAATAGTAATTTAATGTCAGAATAAATGTCAGTCTTATATTCAATAAGTTGAGCTGTATGAAAAATTCTGCATTGTCTTTTTTCCCTTGTTTGCTGTGGATGAGTGAAAATTTCAGCAGGACCAGCCTTGTTCTGCAGACCAGTATTTGAGGCTGAGTAGACAAAGAGATCCTCGGGGGTCCTTCTATCCTGGTATTCTGTAGTTCTAACACTCTGTGACTCTAAAGGCATTTAGCACATGGTATTCTGTATCATCCATGTCTGTCTCCTGATTAAATGTGAGTTCCTTCAGGGAAGAGACTATGCCCTATTAATGTTTGTTAACTCATTATATGGCACATACTGAGATCTGATAAATGATTGCTGAATGAATGAATCATTACCATTCAATACAGAAGGCTAGTCCATGTCAGAGCTGTTGTCCATCATGGGCTTCCTCTACTTAAAGCTAAAGCCTCACAGCAAATATTGCCATGAGCCTTGAACTTACCTGAGCATCTGTTTTCCAAGGGGTCCAACCACAACCCTAGACATGAGCCCCACTGCTTTCAGAGCATTTCTAGCTAACCAATCCATGCCAGGTTTATACTCACTCACCTTCAGGAAAGTAAAGACCTTCTGTTCTTTTTCTCCATTCACATCCCCTTTCTCAAAGAGCTGGAAATTAGGGACAAAGCCACTACCTGGACGCACATACCTGCAGTGAATCAAAGTGTTCCCAGCAAGATCCAAATTAAGACATGGATGGAAAATAATGACCACCACCAATTCACAGGAAATTAAAGATAAAGGGAAGAGGCTGTGCATAGGGAAGATAAGAAAAGATAGTCTGTGGGAAGCAGGACTTCATGCAATAGGCTTTGTAAGGCCAATGATTCTAAGAAAAATTGGAGGAGGCTGGCTGGCCTTGGTGAAAGCTCAAGCCTGTAATCCCATCACTGGGGGAGGCCGAGACAGGTGGATCGAGGTCAGGAGATCAGAGACCATCCTGTAGCTAACCTGCAGTGAAACACCCCGTCTCTACTAAAATACAAAAACTAGCAGGCCGAGGTGCATGTAGTCAGCTATTCCGGAGGCTGAAGGCGGAGAATGCGTGAACCGGAGGCGGAGGAGCTTGCAGTGAGCTGAGATCCAGCCACTGCACTCTGGCCTCCTGGGCTACAGAAGCGAGACTCGTCTCAAAAAAAAAAAGAAAAAGAAGAAGAAAATTGGAGGCAATATCTTTTTTTTTTCTTTTCGAGTCTAACACCAGGCTGGAGTGCAGTGTGGCTCACTACATCCAAGTTCACACCATTCTCTACCTCAGCCTCCAGTATTCTGAAGCCCGCTCCTGTATTTTTAGTAGAGGCGGGGTTTCCATGCTGCTCAGGATGTGCAGTCTAAATCCCAAAGTGCTGAGCTTGAGCCCTCTCTGAAAGACAATATCTTGAGCTTAGGTTTCCTGCTTCATTTCCATTTCTTATACTCCCTTCTTTCCTCTATGTTTCTTTTCCATTCAATCTTCCCTTAGCCTCATCATTGAATAATTCAAAAGTATAGAGAATATTTGAGCCCTGCAAATAGAATAGATTGAATTCAAAACATCATAAGGATATGCTTCAACCCATGTATCTATGTCCTATCCCAGAAGTTTCCAGAATAGGCAGGCATCTAGGTGGAATGAGGAATGGAAATCCTGACAGGGCACCTGCAGAGTCCCATGCAAGCACTCACTTGAGTCCAAGAAGTATTTCTGAGTTTGTTCCTGGTTCTTGTTTTCCAAACTGGTTGCAGGGAAAGGCCAACACAACGACACCAAAATTCTTCAGCTCCTCCTGTAGTGCATTCAGTTCTGTAAGTGGAGAATGAATAGCATTGGTGGCTTGGTCAGGAGGCCTACCTCAAGCAGTGAAAGATCACTGAATGTATCCATTTATGCCATGAATAAACCAAGGACTATGAAGGGAAAGATTCAAGATTACAGAGATCAAAGGAGTAGAGAAAAAAAAAAAAAAGACTAGAGCACATGTTTCCAGAAATGCATCTAAATGGCTGCTGTTTTTCTTGTACAGTAAGCCATGCCTGGCTATACTTTACCATCCAATGAGAACTCTTATTTTTAAAAAAAAAAAACACAAACACACACACACATTGGTAGCCTTGTGTGGGAGTCCTGTTTGATTCTAAAGAGAAGTCAGATTTGAGTGCCACTGTCTTCCTTAGTTGGTGAACTGATCAAAAAAATTTGTAAGGAAAAAGTAAACAAAATGGAAATACTACCCACCTATCCCCGCATCCCCCCAGCCCCACTCATACAATGTCCCATGGTGACACAACCAGACACTCCAGTGCCAGTTACATTCCCAGGAGTACTCCTTGGTGCTCCACCATGAGAGTGGTAGAGAAAGGGAAATTCCAAGGCTATCTCTACAGTATTCTGTACCCTCTCCTCAATTCCAGTGACCTAACTGATGCTGGAATATGCCCTGGAACACTCCCTGGGACTCCAGGCCACAAACTCCAAACTGCTCTTTACCACTGTCAGGAACCTTCCAACTTGTGTGTTTAGACTTGAACAATAATTTCCATATTCAGCTATTTTCAGGTCAGATTTATTCAGACCTCAGAACCTCTATTGGCTGTTCTTATTCAGATTCAGCTCTGCCTGCTGGAATGTCCCCTAAGAACCTCTTCTTAAATAGAGAGTGTCTTCCTATTTTTCTACAGTTCTTTGGTTACTATCAATACTCATCCCTCTCTTATCTTTGGCCATCAAGAGTATTTCCTTTCTATAGCAGACACACTTAACAGACCCTGATTCTATTCCTTTGGTAAGTTTCTTTAATTCTCTCAATTTCCTCATCTGGAGTAAAATTTGAATGAGATGCTCTTTTAAATTCTCATGAACTAATTTAATAAATTATATCACAGCAACACAATGGAATACTATGCCTTAAAATGAATAAGGAAACTCACCATGTTTTTTTCTTTTGTTTTTAGACAGAGTCTCTCTCTGTCACCCAGGCTGGTGTGCAGTGGCAGGATTTCAGCTCACTGCAACCCCTGCCTCCCGGGTTCAAGAGATTCTCATGCTTTAGCCTCCTGAGTAGTTGGGATTACAGGCATGTGCCACCATGCCCAGCTAATTTTTTGTATTTTTAGTAGAGACAGGGTTTCACCATGTTGGCAAGGCTGGTCTCAAACTTCTGATGTTCAAGAGTGATCTGGCCACCGTGGCCTCCCATAGTGCTGGGACTACAGGTGTGAGCCACCACTCCTGTCCCCAAGGTATGTGATATATGTGAAAAAGCAATGTGCATAATCATTTCCATGTGTATGTTTGTGTATGTGTATGTGCTTGAGAGAAAGAAAGTGAGAGGGAAATGTTTGCTTGTATATGCATAACAGATTTCTGGAAATATACACCATAAACTGATAATACTGGTTGCCTAAAGAGAAGGGAGCATGGCAAGTGCCACTGTTAAACCTTTATATCTCTTGACTTTTGAATGTTGCAAGTATATTGCCTATTCAATATGTAGCAAATTTAAGTTAAAATTAAATTAAATTAAAACAAATTTAAGAGCAGCTACATATTCCATGGAACTGCTGTTTACACATCACAACTTTTAAAATTTACCATATTTTTCAAATTTAACTTTTTGAAGGGAGGAGAATTCTTGCTTGCTAAATGATACAAAACTGTTGTTTGGGCTCTAATACCTAGGTCCTGAGGTCCTATAGTAGATACACTTAGCGGACCTTGATTCTATTCCTTTGGCAAGTTCTTTTAACTTTCTCACTTACTAAATGATACTAAATCATTGTTTGGGCTCTTATAATAAAAATTTAGTCTGTAGCTTTTCAGGTTTTCCCTAGACTTGACTGTACATAAAAATAAAAAAACTGAGGCCAGATGTGGTGGCGCATGCCTGTAATCCCAGCACTTTGGGAGACTGAAGCAGGTGGATCACTTGAGGCCAGAAGTTTGACACCAGCCTGACCAACATGGCAAAACCCAGTCTCTACTAAAAAAAAAAAAAAAAAAAAAAAAAAAAATTAGCTGAGCGAGAAGATACACACCTGTAGTCCCAGCTATTTGAGGCTGAGACAAGAGAATAGCTTGAATCCTGGAGGCAGAGGTTACAGTGAGCCAAGATCGCACCCCTGCACTCCAGCCTGGGCAACAGAGCAAGACCCTGTCTCAAAAATAATAATAATAATAAAGTGACCCCAAATTATTTTAAAAGTGTGATTCTTATCCTAATATGTACTTTTGAGAGTATCTTTTTATGCATAATTTTACCATTAAATTGGAAAAATATTTAGCTTCTTTTGGTAAATGTAAGCCATTTGTACTTCAGAGGAGCAGGCATTTTATTAGAATTTTTGCTTAAATCATAAAGCATCCTCTGAATGTTAATTTTAAAATGTCAAAATTTGGTGAGCCAGATCTTTTAGACATGAGATTATAATATGCTTGACTTTAAGTGTTATTTAAAAGGGATACAATTCTGGGATTTTTATTATTGAAAATCCATTAAGAAAAATTGATAGGGTTTATATATTTTTGATCAGTTGAATAGATAACAGTGTCAACATGTGGAAAATTTTTCTTAAAACTTGTTTATGTATAGGCCAGGTGCGGTGGCTCACGCCTGTAATCCCAGCACTTTGGGAGGCCAAGGCTTGCAGATCACTTGAGGTCAGGAGTTTGAGTCCAGCCTGGCCAACATGGCAAAACCCTGTCTCTGCTAAAAATGCAAAAAGAAAAAAAAAAAAAATTAGCTAGATATAGTGGTGCATGCCTGTAATCCTAGCTACTTGGGAAGCTGAAGCACAAGAATCACTTGAACCTGGGAGGCGGAGGTTGCAGTGAGCTGAGATCACACCACTGCACTCCAGCCTGGGCAACAGAGCGAGACTGTCTCAAAACAAAACAAAATTTGTTCATGTATTATTTTGATCCATTTCTCTGTGGCATTTGGTGCAATAAATATTTTAAATTTATCTTGAACCGTTTTTTTTAAAGCATAAAATAAAGTTCTTGGCCTGTCCAAAGTTGTATCTATCTCTAGTATAATTGATCTAGAATTTTAAATAATCTTTTTTGGATCAATAGTAATACCAAACTCTTCTCTGTTAAGGGCACAAAGAAAATGGAAACACACCTCAGCTACCACAGAAGGTTAGGCCAAGGTTGGCAAGATGGAGCATTCTTCTACATTGCCAGTCACATTACACAGCCCTTGCACTAATCAAAGGCTGCCCAGACAGAAAACTTCATTTCCCTCTTTGTCATTTGGAGTTGCCTACAGAACCCAAGGGCATTTTCCAGAATGTCAAAGATCACTCATCTCTCCTGTTTTTATCAGAAGTAGCCGCTGAGAAGCATAAAATCAGTGCTTGAAAGCCAGGTATCTGGCCTGGGAGTCACAGCTAGGCTTTAGCACTCTCCTAGAAAACATAAACAATTTCATAGAACTTCAATATCACATAACATGTGATCATGATGAATCAAGACAAAAACAAGGTCACTGCATAATTGTAACTGAACATAGACAAAGCATGAACATTGTCCAAATCACAGCAATGACCAGGTACCACCCTATTCTTGCCAATATGAATGACTGGTGCTTCTTTACCAGGTACAACTTTAGCCTTAGTTTCTCTCCCCATGTAGATATAATTGATTAAGATACCAAATCATATAATTGCTCCCAGTTCTTGATGGCATCCAATTCAGAACAGAACTTCAATTCCTTGAACTCGTCTCCAAATCACCTAACAAAAGCTCAGATTCTATAGTAAGTACTTTCTAATACTTTCATGTTAAGAAGCCCCATGGTTCTCCACAGAACATGTTCTCTTTCAGGGCACCGAGTAACACACTCAACTTGTTCAACTACAAGTGTGCTCCTGGTGGTCTTTAAGTCTTTGGGAAAGTCTTAGTTCTCAAATCTGGAAATAATTATCTTGATATTCTAAGGAGCAGAGCAGGAGCAGCATTTAGGGAGGCAGAGTCACCTGATCACTTCTCCCACTGCATCCTCTAATAACACATTAGTAAAACCTTCTGGAATTAGAATATGGTTATCTGGCAATGCTGCTTCCAAAAGAGTTGAAACGTGAGTTCTTACCAGGATACTGAGCTGCCAAGCCTCAATAGGTGGCCACATTGACAAACAGGACGTGCTTGCCTGCAAACTGCTTGAACTGGATGTACTCCTCACCGTTCAGGGTGAGGGCTCCATACTCATAGATGGTGCCTGTCACTCCTTTGTTGCAATCCACCTGGAATGTTACAAAAATAACCATAACGATATAAGATAAACAATAATTTCCAACATTTGTGGACTTTTTCAAAACACTCAAAGACCCTTCATGTAACATCTTGAAATTCTAAGAACTGAAGGGACATTTCCAAGTAAAATTTTTAGTTAGAGCTGATGCCATAGCTAGAATTTATGTCTTCTAACTTATAATCCATTTTTTGTGTGGGGGTGGCAAGAGAAGCATTTCATAATATTCTTCCTGTTTCTAGAAGATTAATACCATTTACTTCTGTTCCCTGACATTGCATTCTTCCCCGACATCCTAACACCCCATTCAAGTCATGCCGTCCTCTCTCAGATACTCTTAACAGATTTTTTGCAGGATTTCTCATAAGTAAGTTTTGCACAAACTTCTCATCTATATGTTCTTATATTGTAATTCCTATCCCCCAAAATCAGGCCCATAACTTCTCCAGATGCCATTGAAGGGCCTTTCCAGGCTTCCCAGTGGGGTATTCACTGGTGATGGCGGGGAGGGGCAGCGGGAAAGTGCTGGGTAGAGAAAGGTGGGTCCCTGACCAGGGCTCCACCCTGAGGCTTGTGCCCACGGACCTAGGTGAGGACAGGCACTCCTGCCTCTCACCCAAATGTTGCCTGCCCCGCCCCCATCCCGTGACTATAAAAACCCTGAGACCCTACCAGGCAGACACACAGACGCTGGACGTGCAGAGGACCACATCTGCGGAGGAACACACTCGACTGCTCGGACGTGGAGAGGGAAGCACCAGGGTAGGAGCACACTGGAAGGCCATTGACGGCGGAAGGACAAGGAGGTTGGCCGAGAGGTAGGAAAAGAGCCCGGACTCCAGGGAAAAACCATCCATCTTTTGGCTCCCCCATCTGCCGAGGGCCACTTCAACTCAATAAAACCTTGCACTCATTCTCCAAGCCCACGTGTGATCCGATTCTTCCTGTACCCCACGGCAAGATCCCTGGGATATAGAAAGCCCTCTGTCTTTGTGATAAGGCAGGGATCTAATAGAGCTAACACAAGTCGCCTATGGATGGCTGAACTAAGAGCACCCAGTAACACACGCCCTCTAGGGCTTCAGCTGTAAACATTCACCCCTAGACACTGCCTTGGGGTAGGAGCCCCACAGCCTGCCTCTCTGTATGTTTCCTCTCTGCTCCCCTAGAGGTTTGAGCAGTGAGGCACTGAGGAAGCGAGCCACACCTGCCATCGCATGCCCTCTGAGAGGGACAAGGGAACTTTTCTGGTTTCACTGGTACCTTCAAAACTCATTCTTGACACCCACTTCTCATCTTTATATTGTGAAACATCCGGGACTGCTCATGAATTAAAGTTCATAAAATAGAAAGTACAGAGCGGAAAAACTTTCTACCCACAAGCATGCCAGGAATAAAAGGCATGCAGAACCTGGAACAAAAGGCTAAGATGTTATCTGGTAAGAGAGGCTATATTCCTGGCCATATGACGAAAAGTCATAGAATTTTAGAGTAATTTAAACTGGGCTTCACAGGATCTCAGTCCTTAAAGGCATACCCCATGCAGTGAAGGGATTGCCTATGGGTGAGCTACTGTGGGGAAAGTGGGGCAAGAAACTCTTTACCATCTTCGGAGTCTGTCACCAGGACACAAGACCATAGCTTCTCCTTCATTATCCTTGGAGAGAAGGAGGCTTGACCTAGGCACAAGCCCTTTCCTTCTGAGTCCATACTTCTGTACACATCTGCGCATATACATCAGTCACAATATTTGGGAACATTAGCCTAAGAAATCCACTATGATGGGGTTGTCATCTATGTGCCTGCATTCTCTTTGCCTTCATGACACCTTACCTCTGAGCTAAATAATTTCCAGCATTTGTCTTTCTTGCTACTATAATAAAAAGTCACACGGAAATCACCATGTGAGCTGTCATTTGTATGCCTCCATTTTCTTGTCTTTGTGCTACCTTAGCTCTGAGTGTGACACCTTCCAAAGGTTTGCTTCTCATGTGGATGTCACTCTGTGAAATGAGATGCAGAATCCCAAGAAAATTGCAGACTCAAAGAGCTCAATCTTTCCTACCCAGCTTCCAGTTCTGCTCTAGTTTGCTTACATCTGTTTGAAGAAGACAGAATACCCTAGAACACAGCTCTTAATTCACAAGATGATATTTTACATAGAAAATTCCACATCCAACCAGGCAGCAGTGGCTGACATAGATCTGGATGACCCTCGGAGGTTGTCCCTTCAAGTAATCTGTTACCTTTCTTGAAAGTAAGTAAGTAAGCTGTCTTACGGCATTTAATAGACACCATCTTACACTTCATATGAACCCAATAACAGAGATTAAAGCTCAAAGCTTCAGGTTTGTAGACCTGCATGAGTATCAACTGGAAGCATTTTAGAAAAGCAAGTTCCTGGGCTCCCCCTAAAACTTACTGAATCAGAAACTCTTGGGTGGGGCCCAGCAATTGTGCTTTAAGCAGCTCTCTCTGAGGTAAGCTCAAGTCTGGGAATCACTGCATTATATGATGGGCATTGTTCCCCACCTTTTATAGAGGAGAAAAAGGAACTAACAAAAGATATATAATTGGCATACGGCCACCACTGAGGCTGCTTTTGAATAAATTCATCTGATTATAAAGTTAAACTTTGCAGGTGCCTCAAGTGAGCTGCTCAGTCTGCATCCTAAGACATATATACACATCTTTTACAGGGGTGGCTATTAACATCCAGTGGGAGAACTTTTCTAAATGGCATCGGGAGATTTGGGAGCAACACCAAGGTCTGAGAACAAAGCCTACTCTGAGCTGAGCTTTGTCTCTACCTCACCTCATGATCCTCCCTAAAATTAATATTGGTGGACAACCATATTGGCCTTGTGTGTTTTATTTTTCTAGGGGTGTGGGAGTAGGAGGAGCTCCTCTTTCTGTGACCTTGAAACTCCTGGTGCAGATCCCAACACCAGATTCTCTCACCTCTCCCTCTGGGTTTCTGGCTGAGCAGCCTCTCCAGGAGTAGCAAGGGCAGCCTCCCTGCCAATCCATTTGCTACTTCATGCCTCATTTGTTGGGATCCACAACGCTACCCCAAGTTACAGACAAGCATGAAGGGGACAGGCTCTAGGCTATCAAGGGGCCACCAGGGGGAAGTGGCAAAGGGGAATGTGCTGAGGCAGCCCCCAACCCCACTCCACATACATGCAGTTCAAAGAGCCACTAGGTGCAGAGGAAAAGATGCAAGTAAGAGACAGTGGATTTAGGGAGAGCCCGCTAAGGATAGCAATGTCAGGATTTGTGAAGATCTGCTGGGAATGCAGATCTTGTCCTTCGAAAAGAGAGAGGAGAGAACTCCTCACAACTCTGGCAGCCCGGTTGGTCATTATGTGCTAGAATCAGCTTGGATCTCCTGCCCCATGCTCACCTTCCTATTTTGAGGCTTTAGGGTCTGCTGAGCAAAGCCGACCAGGAACAGCAGGACAAGACAGCAGGCCTGAAACTGCCGGATCATGGCTAGGAGTTTTAGTCGACTCTGAGGTCCCCAGGATTTCAGCCCCTTTTGAACCCTTGGCAGGGACCAGTTTGAAGAAGCACCCTCCAATCGCAGAGTGGCATTCATACACACCCACCTCCACTCCCTACACACACCCCCTTCTTCTTCAGTTGTAAACCCCTCACCGTCGAGCTTGCTCCACCTGCCTTGCCTCTGCCAGCTTCACACAAAAGGCATTCTCTGCCTCTTGAAACTAAAGTCTGGGTGAGGTTGAGTTCTTGTGAACTCTCTTGAAATACAAGCTTTTAGTTATCTCAGATTTCTGAGCTCTTTTCAAAAGCCTATAATCTATGTCCTAATCACTGATACCTGATCCAGCTATGCAGCTCCTTAGGGCAGCAGGTCAGATGCTATCCTCTTATGGAACAGACCTACACACATTCCCAAGCTCTTTACCCTTCTGCTTTTAGCTCAAAAAAAATGGCTGAAGCTTTGACTACAACGCTATAAAGACCATTGAAATCAATACCTATCAGTGCAACTGACTAGCTCCTTGACTCTGAAATAAAAGTTAACGTGTCTGTCCCCAGTTTTCTCATCTGTGAAATCAGCATAATAATATTATCTACCTTATAGGGCTGCTGTGACAATTAAATGTGATAATAACTATAAAGCACTTACCACATGGCCTGACAATGGTAAACAACTAGAACTGTATTCACACAGTTTCATGTATGAGAAAACTGAAGCTCAGAGAGAGACAGAGATAACATATAAAAAGTCACAGAGTGGGTAACAGTGAAATGAGGGCAACTTCTGCTTCCTACTCCACATCTCTTGCTCTGGTTCCATTTGGATCATAATTATTGTGATGAAATCTTTACTATCTGAGACAATTTACATTTGCTCACCTTGTAGTAATAAGCCCTTGAGAGGTAAGGAGACATTTCATTATAGACCCCATCAGTAGGTCAAATGGCCTAAAACCGCAACTTCATAGGTTTTGGTGTTCCCACATTCTTGATAGACTTTTGAGTACCTTGGGTACTTGCCTCCAGCAATGAGAAGTGAAGGTACAGGAGCACACACTGAACAGGAGGAAACAAAGAACATTTCATATCCCTGGTCCACCCAAAGGTATCATGGGGCTGCAATTGCCCTTCACCCATCCTCCTTCAGAGCCTTGGTTCCATGTTATCTCCTTCCAGGAATTTTGCTTTCATCCCTTAGCTGTCTCCTCACTTCCAGGATCTTCTCCAGTCCCTATTTCCTTCACACTCTGCCTCTATGACTTTTCTAAAGGTCAGGTTTGTTGATCTTGCTCATGTTAAAGTGCCCCAATTCCTCCTGAATTCTTACACTTTTAGTTTGAAATTATCCCATGAAGCACTCAAGGTCCTTTCTGATTTGACATCAGCCAGATTTCCCTGATGTAACCTTCCCTCCAGAAATGTTCTGATTGTGGCAGATAGAACTGTCTTCATCATCAGAGTCCACCTATCTGGGGTTGACTCTAGATCAAATCTTGGCAATTACTTTGGGGATCATTCCTGAGAGATTTTATGATATACAAATTACATATTTTTATTCAAAATGATGGATACGGCTTTATTGAAGAAGACTTCCGAGGTAACTTTCTGAGACTTGAGTCACAAATCAGGGTTCTGGTGAGCTTGACCAGGCCTCAATATATATTAGGAGCCAGTTCACATCCTTACCCTCCTCCTTAGAATTTGACTTAATTTATTAATTTACATTTTAAAACCTATTCTGTCCACAGATAGAAACATTATTTCAGGTCTGATTGCATCAATCAAGAGCATACTCTTTGGATACTGATCAGTAGAGTCCACAATGGCATTATTTTCTCTAGTATCTTTGAAACATTATTGGTTCACTTATTTTACTTTTTAATTTTTATTGGTTCACTTTTAACTTAAGGTCAAATAAACATCAAAGTTTATGCGAATTGCCACTGCAATGTTGGTGCCTATTATTGCCTATCCACCCAAGCAATTGATCTTTTAAATCTGAATTCTGTCATCTATCAGACTAGCTGTATTTATCATCTATTAATGATCTACACATTTGATTAGCATACGTTTTGCATCTTCCACCAAATACATTAAAGTTTATAGGATAGAAAGAAGCCAAACGCAGAAGTTTCCGCCCAGGACTAGAGTTTAACTTACTCCTTCTTATTCAAGATGCTTGTGGTTGATTTTTGGTTAAGCTATGTTCCCATTCAGTGATCAGTACTCACATATGTTCATAAGTCACTTGTTTAAAATATGTCTTAAAAGGTAGTAGAAGCCCCAAGTGGAGCTTTTTCTTAGGTTCTGAAGTTTATTTCCCTTACTTTGGACAGTCAAAACATTTGCATGTCTACCAAGACATGTAGCATTCGTGCTTGCAGGCAGGGATGGTCCTCAGTGTGTATACACAGGAATATGCACGGCAGTTGTTGGAGCCCAGGATTTGTTCTGATTGGTTGTGCCCATGGCATACTTCTAAATATATATATACACACACACATACATTTTGGGACAAGGTCTGGCTCTATCAGCCAGGCTGGAGTGCAGTGGTATGATCTCGGCTCACTTGTAACCTTTGACTCCAAGGCTCAGGCCATCCTCCCACCTCAGCCCCCTGAGTAGCTGGGACTACAGTCGCATGCCACCAAACCCAGGTAATTTTTGTATTTTTAGTAGAGATAGGATTTTGCCATGTTTCCCAGGATGGTCTTGAAGTGGTGATCTCAAATGATCCACCCACCTAGGCATCCCAAAGTGCTGGGATTATAGGCGTAAGCCATCCCACCCAGCCCTGCTAAATATTTTAATGTCAGCTTTGATTGCAGAACCAATACAGGCAACATAAGGTTTTAATTTTTTATCTTGAGATCTGCTTGTCTGTGCTGTGCTGTGTCAACAAATTCACATAGAACAAGTAGATGACTTTTATTAATATCTCAGGTTTAACTTTAAATTTCCTTTTTGTTCTACATTTTTTTCTTCTTTTAAATTTAAAAAATGTATTTTTCTTACTGGAGAAGAAAGAAGCAAAGGATGTGTTAAAAACATAGCTTTTTATCACTGTCAAGGTGTAACACTCTACCATTTTACTCAAATTATGTATTACCTCTTCCTTATTCCTGTTCTGTTATAATTTAGCTTGAGCACACACACCCCCCCACCACACACACACACACACAGAGACATACACAAGAAGCCAGTGCAGAGCCATCAGAGGGGAGGCACAAATGTTTGGGAGATCATGGATCCTCCTGGTTGTTGCCTCTGTTTGAAGATAGGCACTATAAAATTTCTTCTTTCCCAGCAGCAAGCGCGGCAGAAGGCATGTAATGAATTTTCTATTAACTTGCCTTCTATGAAAGATTAATCATCCCTCAGAAGGGTCAAGGTTTGAGCAATGCCAGCCCTAGTTACCTCCTATTCCAGTGATAGCTTTGGAAGGCTTCTTAACTGCTTCCCTGATTCTGAATTCACTGAATCTCACTTTTTTCTTTTTCTTTTTCTTTTTTTTTCATTTCTACACTTTTTACCCATTGCCATCTCTCATTACTTTATCCTTTTGTCTCTCCTCATTGTGTACAAGAAAAAGAGTTTGGATTCAGGATTTAAACAATCCTGGCTTTAAGTTGTTTCTCATTACACAATTTTGGGCAAGTTATTTAATTTTTCAGTGTATCAAGTTCTTTTTCTTTTGTAAAAGAACATAACAGTAATGACTTCTAAAATAAAGATTAAGTAAGAATTTATATCTGGAAATGCCGGGCACATACAGTAACAACTCAATAAATGCTGATATAAGTTCCCATTATTTCTTTTTCTTCTTTCTTTTTTCATTTTCCTTCCTGCTCCATTTATCTCTTATTTATCTTCTTATCTGCTCTATTCCTTTTCTATTCATCAGCTAAAGAAGCTCCCAACCTTGAGTATCTCCAGCTTATTACATTTTAATTCAACTTTTTTATTAAGGAAAATTTCAAACATATATAAAAAGTAGAAAGGAGTATAATTAGGCTCACATACCTGTTGCCCACTGCATCTATGATCTATGATCAACACAACTCACCACCAATTTCATTTTACTTACATCTGAAAAAGCTTGTTACCACAGCCCCCACCCTTGCACACATACCCATCCTCACTGAATTATTTGGAAGTAAATTCCAAATGACATATCACTTCACCTGCAAATATTGTCTGCCCTTTCTGATCATAGCCAGGAAAACAGCCAATATTTGTCCCTGGGATATCTCTGGGATGTCTACAGGGTGTTTCTATATCAAAATCTGGTGTTTTCTGACTGGCTTTGATGCCTTTCACAAGTTGCCACAGGCTGAGGGATTGCAGAGTGGGAAAGGAGAAGCCAGACTGTCTCAGCCTTTAATTTGTTCTAAATCAGATTCTGATTGCAACTGTTGTGGGGGCACAGTTGTAGATTTATCTAACCTAGGCCTTGTGACTTGGATGAGACAATCTCTAAACTTTACTGAGCATCTGCTTCTTATGAATATTGTTGTGGCCTGAAAAACATGACCTATAAGACATATGTTTTAACTCAAAATGTATTGATTGTTACCCGTGTTTCCCAGTCTTCTAGGAGTAAGAATTGGTCAGATAAGTGCCAACGATGAGAATCTCTGAAAAGCCGAGAAACTAAACTGTCTGCCTTAAAAGGGACTTTGGTGGTTTTTCTGATCCAACTCCCGCTTTGTGCAAATACGTAAATTCAGGCCTGTAGAGGAGCGGCATTCTCCATGTTCCACAGTTCTACTGAGAACTGTGATAGTCTGCAGTGTGTGCTGGTGATGTAAGGCATATTTATTCTTTCCTGGGGAGCAGTAAGGATCTGAGTCATAGATTGCAGAATTTCCAGGTGGGAGGGCATCTGGTTTTGAATGGTGTGGGTCACTCAAATTCCTGTGTGTGGGCAAGGACACAGTGCTCTCTCCCCAACGTCCTTCCCAATCCGTTAAAGCAGGAGTAATAGGAACACTGTCTAGGGGAGTGCACATTATTTCTCTCACCACCTCCCCACCCCAACCTCCAAGAAGCAGAGTTCTTCCTGGAGCAGGTTGGAGGAGGAAAGCTTGGCATTAGTAACAGACCCTTCAGGAAGTCTGCGTGTCAGGGCCAGCTGCCTCAGTGAAAGATGAGGTTTAGGGCCACAGCCAGCTTCAACCATAGATGAGTCCCAAACTTCATCATGTTTGGGGAAGAAGATCAGAAAGTTAAGAACATGTGAGAATGAAGATTAAATTCCAAAGGACATTCAGTGATCTCTCTAGAATTTGCTTCCATTTCCAAACACATACATTATGAGTAATTGAGCCTTGAGGGTGAAGCTGCAAGTGGATTTGAAATTGAAACTCAAGTTTATGGTCTACATTTACACTATTGTGAATCTTTGGCCAAGTCGCCTTTTCTTTCTGAACTTATTTTTCCATTGCAAATTCGAGCTGAAGATGCCCATCCTACCTCTGTAACTGGCTGATTGTAAGGGCTAAATGAAATTATTGATGTGAAAGAGGCTCGTAAACTATAAATTCTGTATAAACATAAGTGAGAGTAACTTAAAATGGCAGGCTTGGAGTAGATCCTATGCTTCATGCTTACAAAACTAGAGTAAGGAAAATCCTGGAGGCCTGAATGGAGATGCCAGATGCCAAGGGAGAT
Organism: Papio anubis; assembly: GCF_008728515.1. Lineage (NCBI taxonomy): Eukaryota > Metazoa > Chordata > Mammalia > Primates > Cercopithecidae > Papio > Papio anubis. Next base: position 28,298,913 of record NC_044981.1, read on the forward strand.
TTTCTAATTCATGGAAAATAGTCAAGTAAAACCAAAGGGTGGACAGAGATCTCTAAGTCAGATTTGGGTGGTTTCAGAGGTTGTGGTTTGAATCTGAATAAAGAGGTGTACTGTCCCTGAGAAGGAATCAAACCTATTTCCTTTATAATCAAAGGAACTAAAAACAAAAAATCTGATATTGACTTTCAGGTAGGATTAAGTCATTACCAGAAACTAGGACAGGGAGTCTGAAAGGCCTCATTTCAATTTGTAAACTGCCACTCACTAACTACGTGACCTTGGGCAAGAAACTTATTCTCATAAGAATAAGGAAAAATTCTCAAGGAAAAATTAGAGTCCGGTTGGGAAAATTAGGCAGCGATTGAGACACTGGTTTTTCCCACCCAGGTGTCCCACCACGTTTAAGATCATGAACTGCTTGTAATTACAAGATTGTTAAAGTCAGGAAGTAACAGATCTTATAGCTTAATTTAGGCCTGGATTGGCTTTTTAGCTTTAATCTATGGCTCAGGCTATAAACATTTCCACCTAAAATCTTGATAGGTAGGCCAGGTGCAGTGGCTCATGCCTGTAATCCCCAGCACTCTGGGAGGCCGAGGCGAGTGGATCACCTGAGGTCAGGAGTTTGAGACCAGCCTGGCCAACATGGTGAAACCCCGTCTCTACTAAAAATACAAAAAATTAGCCAGGTATGGTGGTGGACACCTGTAATTCCAGCTAACCAGGAGGCTAAGGCAGGAGAATCTCTTGAACCCGGGAGGCAGAGGTTGCAGTGAGCTGAGATCGTACCATTGCACTTCAGCCTGGGTAAGAAGAGTGAAATTGTGTCTCAAAAAAAAAAGATAGGTAAAATTTGATAAAATTGTATTTCCTGTCTTTCAGTGGGAATTCCTTCTCCTGTCAGATTACATATATGTATGTATAATTTGCATAATGTATATAATTTGGGCCAGGGGAGGTGGGATCTCAATGTTCTCAGCACAATTGACCCCCAAGGTTAAAAATTTAAATCCAAAGAGGTGTGTTTTGAAGAATGGAAAGAATATAGCTGTCTGAGAGATTCACATAGGGAGCTAGTAGGAGTGAAGACTAGAAGGAGGTTAAGAGCACATCAGGAGAGCTTCGAATACCTTGCTGGAGATTCTGGATTTGATGCTGTAATAAACTGGTTAGCAACGCTGGCTCTTTTTAAGGGGAGAGATGTCATCAGATAGGTGTTTAGAGTTTCCAGTGGCAATAGGGTAAAGGAAAAAGTATAGAAAGGAAGAGTCTGGAAGACAGAAGACAAGGAGGAGATGATTTCAGCATTCCAGAAAAGAGGCAACAGGGATTTGATATGGGCTGTGGCTGGGAGGCAGCTGCTATGTGAGACAGTCAGGGGAAGATGACAAGTCCCTCCATGTGGCCTCCTGCTGAGCATGAGCTCCCTGAACAGAGTTCTTGCCTCCAGGGAAACTGAAACAATGGAACAAGGGGCTTGAGAAGGCCATTCGATCTGACCATTGAGGCATAGTTTATGATGAAAGTTTCTCTTCTGCTCTAGAAGTAAGGTATCGTGTGACAAGCAAAGATAAAGTGGTGAGGAAGGTAAGGCATTTATAACAGCAAGGGGGGAGCAGCCATCACTAAACACAGGCTTTGGGTAAGTCGGATTTTCTGTTTGAGCACCAGTTTGTTCACCTGTTGAATTAACACTGGGTGTTTTTTTTGGGCTGGGTCCAGTGCTAAGTTTAAACTAATCTCTTTTTTTCCCCCTAAAATTAGCCCTATGAAGTTCATATTGTTCTACCAGTTTTACAGATGAGGGCCAGAGGCACAGAGAGCAGATTAAGTCACATAACTTGGGAAGGAATGAGGTTTGATATTTTAATCTCCACAGTTCTTTGAACTGTGATAGAGGGGAGGAGGGCAGGCAAGTCAGCATCTGGGGTCAGGAGGTGCCACAAAGCAGGAAACCTGAAGGGCTTTGGGTGTTTTGTGGCTAGGTCAGGCATTGCATGGGGTCCTTCCCTTAGATTAGAGGGCTCTAAGAAGAGATGAGACATCTGAGATAACAAAAAATTTCTGTTTTTCAAGAGAGCTCTTAAATGCCCAGACTCCCCCAGACTGGTGGAAAATTAAACCCAGTAAGACTTCAAGAATTAAACCTCACTCAGACTTCAGTTACAGGGAGGCAGAGGCAGGATTTTGTGTGAACCTGGAAGAGGCAGGGCTGGTGGAGGGGGCTGGTTGGAGACAAACTTAGAACTGGAGAGGAAGAACTTATCATTTCCTAAACATGAAAGTTCAGCAAAGCTGGGCTGGCAGTGCCAATCCTATGGGAGGACGGGAGATGTGTGGGAAGAGCGGTAAGGGAGACAACACTGAGCCTCTTCACTAATCCACAGATTTTTCAGCATCTCTTTATCTCATTAGAGCCCATTTGTTCCTGAATTCACTCATTTCTTGTAGTTTCAAAGCATTAGAAACAGCAAACGCACCAACACTTTCCAGTCTGTAATATCTGTTCCTTAGCCACTCCTTCTCTCCAAAAGGTAGGAAAATGGCAGTGGACTGGGGACAAAAAAAAAATTTTAATTAATATGAGAGAATCCCTGCACAGCCTAATGATGATAAATGCCATAAATTTAAGAGTTTAACTCAACCCTTTGAAACTGAGGTCCAAATGGGGGAAAAAAAATGAGTAACTAATTTTTTAAACTTTAAAGAGCTAATAATCTAATAAGGAATATATAAATTGTTCAAGAATACAAATAATATGCATATTAAACATATTAAATATACTTATGATAGTGAGGGGAAGGAGAGTGAAGTTTGGGAATCAAAGGATATAAATAATAAATAAAACAAGACAGGGGCCTTGCAAGGACAAATGATTATGAACTTAGGAGCATGATTAATTAAACATTAATTAATGTTTGCTAGGGGTCCAAACATCAAAACTGTATGGTAGCCAAAAGGGAAGAATGCCTTGGTCCATCTCCTGTGAAGTCAGCAGGGATTAACTATGTCATTTACGTGAGAAACCCAGCAATTCCAGGGGCTCCAGGCCTGCATTTCTCAATTCACACATTCTAAAATTTTAGCCAAGACTACTGAGAGGTCATTGGGAACTGTTGCTGAATGAATGGGGCTTGTATGCCAGTTGAAAGGCAAAGCAACTTTATTCTTGAAGGGACTTCTGTCTCATTTCCATGATTCTTCTTGGGCTCTGGGCTTCAAGGCTATTAAAAGGAGTGTTTGCCACTATTCACAATAGTAAAGACATGGAATCAACCTAAATGCCCATCAATAATAGACTAGATAAAGAAAATGTGGTGGCCAGGCACAGTGGCTCATGCCTGTAGTCCTAACACTTTGGGAGGCTGAGGTGGGCCAATCATGAGGTCAGGAGATCAAGACCATCCCAGCTAACGCAGTAAAACCCCGTCTCTGCTAAAAATACAAAAAATTAGCTGGGCGTGGTAGTGGGTGCCTGTATTCCCAGCTACCAGGGAGACTGAGGCAGAATGGTGTGAACCCATGAGGCAGAGGTTGCAGTGAGCCGAGATCACGCCACTGCACTCCAGCCTGGGCAACAGAGCGAGACTCCATCTCAAAAAAACAAAAAAAAAAAAAGAAAAGAAAACGTGGTACATATGCACCATGGACTACTATGCAGCCATAAAAAAAAAACAAGATCATGTCCTTTGCAGGGACATAGATGGAGCTAGAGAGCATTATTCTTAGCAAACTAATGAACAGAAAACCAAATACCACATGTTCTCACTTATAAGTGGGAGATAAATGATGAGAACACATGGACACATAGAGGGAAACAACACACACTGGGGCTTATTAGAGGGTGGAGGGTAGGAGGAGGGAGAGGATCAGGAAAAATAACTAGTGGGTACTAGGCTTAATACCTGGGCGATGAAATAATTTGTATAACAAACCCCCATGACACAAGTTTGCCTATATAGCAAACCTGCACATGTACCCCTGAACTTAAAATAAGTTAAAAAAAAAAATAGAAAAAAAAGAGGAATGCTTGCAATTTTTTGTAATTATATAATTATTTTTTAAAGTTATTTACTTTTTTAAAGCACTGCATTCAGAATGTCAGATTATTGTCCAGAAAGTTGGCAACATTAGTATTCCCCATTCCCCCACCCATCGTGTAAGAGCCTCCTATACCAGACTGAGCCCAGGCTGGGAACCACTATTCCTTTTAACTTTTGCCAATCTGATAAGTGCGGAATGTGTCTTTTCATATTTATACTTCTTTGATTATTGGTGAGAGAGAACATTGTATCCTAACATAGATGCCATTTGATTTTCTGTCTCATGCCCATTTTTTTCTGTTGGTCTAGTAGTTTTTTCTTACTGCTATATAAGCACTTGAAATCATTTCCAAGCATTTGTATTAATTTGCTGTCCTTCACATAGATTGTGACTATTTCCCCTCCTCGGGCCAGTTTCCTCCTAACTCTTTTTGAGAGATACTAGATGGCCGGCCCATCCTTTGATTTTTTTCAAGCTCAAATAATATAAGAAATAACATTTGAAATGTCTAGACCAACCCTTTTGCAGTGACTTTACTGGGAGGTTGCATCAGCATCTAGACACTTCCATACATTGAGGAAAAACAGACAGCAGTGTTTAAGGACCTCAGAGGGCTTGCCATCACCCATTTATAATTTTCCCAGAACTTGTGAGTCCCAGGTCCTCATTGCACTGGTGAGCGCTGAGTGCTCACGGGGGTGTGTGTGGGACAGGATGTGGTTTGAGTTCTGTGATCCTCACCCCGACCTCATGCGTCCAGAATCCTTGCAGCCCTGTGATTGGCCTGTGGGGGCTTGGGCTAAGTCCCTGCCAAGATACCAAAAGACTGCGGAGGTGGGCAAGGACCTCAGGCCCCCAGACTAGCAATCTACAAACACTAGTCATGACTACACAGTTAAGGGTCGTCCATCTGCTTCCCCTTCTCCTAGCCTGCTTTGTGCAAACAAGTCCCAAGCAGGAGACGATGAAGGTGAGTGAGCTCCAGAGAGGGCATGGTAGTTACTCTTCTGTCCTACTTCTAGACCCTGCCCTCCAGTCCTTCTTGTAAGACTCCAACTCCTGCTTTCTTCTTCTTTGCCTGTTCCCCTAAATCTTGCTTTTTTTCTCCTTGAATCTTCTTCACTCCTATGGATGGGTGTTCCTTGTGTTGAATGTGACTAGGGAAGAAAGGGTCTCTATACTGTAGTCCTTTCTCCCTTTCTTCAGGTGGAGGCCCCCTGGAGACCTCTCCGGCCACATCAGTCTCTGCTTCAGAGCTGGGTCTGCGGCTGGGACGGCGATGGGCCTTACAGTAGGTGGGGACTGGGGTTTGAAGGAGAAGCTGAGTGGACTCGTCTCAGACACAACTCAGCAAGAACTCCTTGAAGAGGAGGAAAAAACAAATGTGGAAGTTTTAAGGATGGATAAAGTCAGAGTTATCAGAGAAGCGTAAAACATGAAAAAAAAAGAATCAGAGCCCTAAAACAACTGGATTTGGGGTCAGGCATCTTGGATTCTGGCCTCTGTTCTATGCACAATTAATGGCTCGTTACCTTCTTGATAAGACACATGTGTCTGGCAGCAGACGGGGCAGTTCAGGAAAGGATAATAATGAATGCGATTAACTTGGAGGCAAAAAATAATCATGAAGTTAGGTAAAGGCAAACTTTCATTTACATAATGGGTTACCACTTTTGGCTTTGGACAAATTAACCTCTGTTTTCTCATTGTAAATTTATGGGTAACGGTAACTACCTTGTGGGCGGGTGAACAACAATTTTATGCATATAATACATTCTACAAAATGCAGTTCTAATAAGATCTCCCCATCCCTCGCCTCTAAAATTAACTAGATAATTTCCTGGGTGAACTTCTATTTTGAGAATTGATATGGTTTTTATGTTACCTGTGGTGCTTAATTGAGTATGGAGACTCTGGGCTACAGAATTTGCTTAATAAAAGCTGCATTTAGAGATAATTGAGACATGGCATATAGACTTCAATAAATTTGAAACAGCAGTCAATATCAGAAGTAAACTGGACTAAAAGGAGTCTTCGAACTGAGAGTCTCTCTAAGCTCTTGCATCCTGGTACCCAACACGACTGTGAGTAATTGTCATTGCAGTAGCAAAAGAAACAAAAAGGCAAATTCTTGCAAATGTTTAACTTGATACTAGGCAACATGAAGATAAGAATGGATACTTTCACACAATATTCTCTTTATAGATCCCTCAATTTTGCTAGTGCACATATATGTGTATAAATTTAGGGAAAGGCGTAAAAACCTGCATAGAAAAATATCTTTTTCCTCAAGAGTAAGAAGTGAGTAGCTACAACCTAGTATGCTAGTGATAAAATCAGTGGGATTACAGGATTCGAAAAGTTGTGTTTTGTTTTGCGTTACTCCTTGTCTGAATGGGGGCAGATGGTGTTCAACCAAAATCCTTACTAGACTACTGCATTTCCAGGAAGTCTAGTTTAATCGTAGTTTAAGTCTGGACATTCCTTATCAGATAATGCCCTTCTTTCTTTTCTTCAGCCAGTTCCTTTCCACCTTCTTCTCACTGGATGGTTTGGACATATAGCTTCCTTTTCATATTCCTGTCATATATGTTTTGTATTCCATGAGCAGTTTGTGGCAGCTTCCCCAGTATAAGAAAAGGGATCAGCATGTGCTGGTGAGTACTGTGGCATCAGTACACTTTGGGTACTGCATGAACCCTGTAAGGGTAGAGACAAAGGAGGAATAAGATGAGACCTGCCTTGTAGAGGAATTTAATAAAAGAACATGTGATGAGAATTTCAGGCAGGACTAATTTATGTTATGTGGAACTTAACAAATGTTGCGTGGAAGTCTGCTCAAATATTAATATGTTCATGAGATTTGAGAAGGAAGGGGATAGGCGGAACGGAGGATGAAGGTGGATATTAGACACCTGGAGCACAATGGGCTGAAGAGCTGGGTGAGTCGCGGGTTGGATGCTGCCGGACAGATTTCAGGGACTTACCTGCAGATGGACTTTAGGGTTCTCCATCTCTTTTCTTGAGAGCTACCAAAACCTGGGATTTCACAGTATTGGCTTACACGACCACCATATTAGTAGGAGAGTGACGAGAAAGTTATTCAAGGTGAAGATAATATTAGAATCTAGAATGTTAAACATCGAAGCTTACTTGGAGTTCTAGTAAGAATCTAGGTAAATATCTTCATTTTACTCATGGGGAAACTGAAGGCCTGGGATGGGAATTGCCCAGATTCACAGAGGAATTTAACAATGGAGCTGGCTTCTGATTCCCAGGACAGTGTTCTTTCTACTCTATGTGCTGATGAGTGGAGTAAGAGGTCAGAAGACCTGGGGAAAGAGAAGTAACTAAGTTATCCTAAAAACAGTTCAGCAATTTAAAACACGCCCTTCTCAGAGAGTCCAGGCAGGAGGCCTTCAATCCAGAGCCAAGGAGTAGCCTCTTTTACAGAAGCATGTAAGGCAAGCGTGCTTTTCTCTTCAGCCCCACTTACTTCCAGCTCCTACCATCCCAGCTTATGAATCAACACCCTTTTCCATTATCCATGCATTTCCTGGTATCTCACATCTTTCAAAATAATAGGAAACTTGATTCTTATGTGTGTGTGGTGCAGAGAGGGTACATAATAAGTGTGTATATGTATAGGGTACAGGAGATGTTTTGATACGGACATGCAATATGTTATAATCACATTATGGAAAATAGGGTATCCCTCCCCTCAAGCATTTATCCTTTGTGCTATAAACAATCCAATTATATGCTTTCAGTTATTTAAAAATGCACAATTAAGTTATTATTGACTATAGTCACCCTGTTGTGCTATCAAATACTGGGTCTTATTCATTCTTTCTAACTATCTTATTTTGTATCCATTAATCATCCCAACCTCCCTCCCACCCTCCTAGTATCTTTCCCAGCCTCTGGGAACCACCCTTTTACTCTCTATCTCCATGAGTTCAATTGTTTTCATTTTTAGATCCCACAAATAAGTGAGAAAATGCAATGCTTGTCTTTCTCTGCCTGGCTTATGAGACTTGGTTTTTTATTTCCAAGTTACAAGAACCAAGTTTCAGTCTTGTCATTGATACTTTAGACAACTCTTGTTTTCTAGGTCTTGGTCAGAATGTACCTATTCTTTGACTTCTTTGAAAGATTACACAGATGCTAGGAATTGTTGTTACCAATATTATCACTTTAAAAAAAAAATCTTCCAGATGGATTGTCACAAAGATGAGAAAGGCACCATCTATGACTATGAGGCCATCGCACTTAATAAAAACGAATATGTTCCCTTCAAGCAGTATGTGGGCAAGCACATCCTCTTCGTCAACGTGGCCACCTACTGTGGTCTGACAGCGCAATATCCTGGTAAGAATTCATAGCTCTTTGGGACTAAATTTTCCAGCTGATTATATTCTAAATTATACTTGGAATTATAGTTTAATTCTAATTATGTACCAAAATAAATACTCATAAATCAAGTGACTTCATCCCCCAGATCAGAAGTCAGCAAGTTCTGGCATACAGGCCAAATTTGGTCAGCCTGGCTTTGTTAACAATGTTTTATTGGAATGCAGCCATCCCCGTTCATTTATACATCACCTATGGCTGCTTTCATGCTGTAAAATAGAGGTCAGTAGTTGTAGGAGTAGTGGTGACGGAAACCATATGGCCCACAAAGTCTGAAGTATTTCCTATCTGGCCCTTTACAGAAAAAATGTGCTAACCCCTTCCCCGTGCCCTGCCTCTGCTTTTCCCTGAGATTTCCAGGGGAATCAATATGTACTTGAGAACTAGGAGCCTCTCAGAAGATTCCAGAAGTCTTCTTGATAAATACAGGACAGAAGACCCATGTTTTTGAGACTTTTGCAAGGTTTTACAGGTAACTTACAATGACAGGAAAAAGGAGTTTTATACCTGGAACTGCATTTGATTAGAGTGAGGGCTGGCAGATGAGGCTGTAATAGAAGCAAATACTCCCTCTCCAACCTCAACCCCTTTTTAGGATGTAGTTTTTCCTCCCTTTTTGTACATTATTCAGGGAAGAATTTTCTCATATTTTAGGGCACGTTGTTTAAAAATCAGTGAAAACAAACAGGATGGATTATACCAGAGACAAATGTACTTCTTATATTTGAAGTAATAAGACCTTCATTTTTTGTTTTTAATTATGTTTTGAATAAGTATTATATTCACAAGTCTCAAAGTTCAAAAGGAAAAAAAATTTGAACCAAAGGTTTCCACCTTCTTCCCCTCCCTTCAGTAGACCAATATTATCATGTTTACAGAATACATAGATATTGTTTTTTCTGCTTCTCCCTCCCAAGCTGATAACACACTATAAATACTATTTGCTGCCTTGATTTTTTAATTAATAAAATACATTTGAGTTCAGATCATTTCCTCATTCTTTCTTAAGACTGAATAATATTTATTGGAACATAATTTATTTTCCCAGTTTATAGGGACTTTAAGAATCGATTTATTCAGTTTCCACCCTGCAAATAACAGACAATGGAAGGATATAGGGAGGGGTACTGAGGAACCCTGTGAAAACAGGAAGGCATCTGGCTCAGAAAGGGTTAACAAAGAAGCTGATTATAAAAGTCTGAGCAGACAAGTTGGAAAATTTCCTGGTAGTGGACGAAGGCAGCTGAAGCTTGTGTTTCAGCATATCACTGAGGATTTTTAGGAAGAATGCATCTTCAGCATCATGAGGATTGTTGAAAAATGTTAGGATAGTTGACTTCAAATTTCTCTCGTTCTCTTTGCCTTTGTCAATTTTACTTCCACTCCACTCAGGGTGAGCCAGGCTGCACAGAGGAGAGGAGCTCAGTCCTCATTATCTGTGTCTTTTCCTTTAAAAAAGAAAGATTCAGGTCGGGCGCTGTGGCTGACTCCTGTAATCCCAGCACTTTGGGAGGTCGAGGCGGGCAGATCACGAGGTCAGGAGATCAAAACCATCCTGGCTAACATGATGAAACCCCGTCTCTACTAAAAATACAAAAAAAAATTAGCTGGTCATGGTGGCACGCACCTGTAGTCCCAGCTACTCGGGAGTCTAAGGCAGGAGAATCGCTTGAACCCAGGAGACGGAGGTTGCAGTAAGCCCAGATCGCGCCACTGCACTCCAGCCCGGGCGACAGAATGAGAGACTCCGTCTCAAAACAAACAAACAAAAATCACCTGTTGAGCTTTGGAGTAATAAAAATGACTAAGCCCCATTTCAGAGGAACAGAAAACTCTCTGAAATGGGATCTGGGCATCCCTATTTTTAGGGAAGGGCGTTCAGCTGATTCTGATGTGCTGCAGGTATGGGAAACACTGCACCATAACAAAAGGCTTTTGAGTGCACGTCTGAAGATCCGGCCTCTAACTTCAGCTATGCCACTAACAACCCTTCTGATGTACAGCTGTTTCCCTCCCTGGGCCTCTGTTTCCTTCTCTGTAAAATGGGTAACCCCGGGGAAAGATCCCTGCACAAGGCAGAATCTCCACCCAGACCAATATGTTGTCCCTCCTCTAACCGCAGAACTAAATGCACTCCAGGAGGAGCTGAAGCCCTATGGTCTAGTTGTGCTGGGCTTTCCCTGCAACCAATTTGGAAAGCAAGAACCAGGAGATAACAAAGAGATTCTTCCTGGGCTCAAGTAAGTGTCTTCTTTAAATCCAATAGGAGGTGCCTGTGTACCTTTCCTCAGTCTCCAGAGGCCCTTCCAGCTCAGGAACTTCTGGGGAGGTTTGGATTAATAGGCTCAGGGGCATTGCAAGCAGCATTTAACTTCGGCCTACCCTGATAAGCGTCTGGCAGTTTCCAGAGACTCTTTCTCCATCCCTGGCTGAGACTTGGACTATGGAAGACAGAAGGGATGGAGGAAAAGAGACGGGTCATGGGATAGAGAGAGAATAAAGTGAGTCAGAGAGCCCAAAGCCAAAACATGACCGTATTCCTCCCTATGCACAATGATACTTTCCTCTTTCTCCCCTTTTTCATGATTTCGAATCCTAGTATCCCATTATAACCTTTACTTGCATATCCTGGAGCTTCCTGGGAACATTATGACTTGTTGCAGGTATGTCCGTCCAGGGGGAGGATTTGTACCTAATTTCCAGCTTTTTGAGAAAGGGGATGTGAATGGTGAAAAAGAACAGAAAGTCTTCAGCTTCTTGAAGGTGAGTAAATTCCTGGCATAAGCCGCCTCCTCTTTTCTAATATTCCTAGCATAGAGTTGGTGTGGCAGAAATGGATCCATGGGCTCTGGCCTAGAGGTGGGATTGGTCTTTTTGGAGAAAATCTCCAGATCAGCATTCCACATTCCACATGCTGATCTGGAGATTAATCTGTGAGTATCTGTGGGGCTCTAACTTGTGTGGTGAAGAGAGTTGTGTGGAATGGCAACTTTTACTTGGACCACCCTCTTTTGCTCGTTGACATTCATTCATTCATTCCAGGTACACTTGATGAATGCCTGCTATTTATAAAGCAATCTGAATAATAAGGATATAAAGATGAATAAGGCACAGTCTCTACCTTTGATGAGTTTATAGTGGAGAGAGAGTTAGAAACCATTAGCTATCTAGCTGGTTGTGGTGGTTCATGTTTGTAATCCCAGCACTTTGGAAGACTAAGGCAGGACAGGAGAATTGCTTGAGTCCAGAAATTCAAGACCAGCCTGAGCAACATAGTGAGACTCTGTCTCTACAAAACAAATACAAAAATTCCTGGGTGTGGTGGCATGTACCTGTAGTCTCAGCTACTCGGGAGGCTGAAGCCAGAGGATTGCTTGAGCTCAGGAGCTGGAGGCAGAAGTGAGCTATGATTGTGCCACTGCATTCCACACTAGGCAACCAAGCAAGACACTGTCTCAAAAAAACAAAAACAAAAAAAATAACAAACCAACAGGTATGATACAGGGTAGTAGATACCTTTTATGAAACACTGATTTTTAGACATAGAGAATGCCAGAGCTGAAAGAACCCTAAAGATTACCAAAGTGAATTGTTCCTAAATGCTGGACTGTGAACCAAGACTAGTCCATGTTAAGACTTTATATATCCTCAATAAGTTGAAGACGATAGAACAGTGTATCATGCCTCTGCACCCCAGCCTGGGGGACACGGCAAGACTTTGTCTCAAAAAAAAAAAAAAAAAAAGAAAAGGAAAAAAAGGAACAGTGTAAGAAGCTTTTTTATGAACTCAACTCGTCTAACTTATAGGGCTTCCCTTTATTCACAAATTATGACCCACATGTAGTTTATTTTTCCAATGGTCTTTTTAAATTAAGTGATAAATGATGGTGTTTTAAAAATTTTTGTTTTTTGACAAAATATTAGTAATTCAGTGTTGGTCCCAAAAGATAATTATTGAAATATTAGTGGCCCATGGAACCCTAAGACCTGGAAAACCACATTCCAATCCAAGCTATTTACTTTGAAGAAAAAGAAACCAAAAGCATAAAAGGTAATATGTCTTATCCGTGGCAGCAAAATTTTGTGATAGGGTTATGGGGAGAAACTGAAAGAGAGCAGATTTTGCTATAATATCTATAATATTCTTGGTAGTTGGCATAGTGGTGATTCAAGAATCTATGGAGATTTTTAAGAATAACAGGAAGTTAAACTATCTAGGTATAGGAGTGGGTGGGTTACCCGTGGGTACAAATAGCCTGGATCATCCAGGAGCAGAAATAACATTGTTTCTCTTTTCCATCTCTCTGCTTTAGCACTCCTGTCCTCATCCCTCTGAGATTTTGGGCACATTCAAATCTATATCCTGGGACCCTGTAAAAGTCCATGACATCCGCTGGAACTTTGAAAAGTTCCTGGTGGGGCCTGATGGAATCCCTGTTATGCGCTGGTCCCACCGGGCTACAGTCAGCTCAGTCAAGACAGACATCCTGGCGTACTTGAAGCAATTCAAAACCAAATAGGAAGGTGGAGTTAAGGGCAGGAGCAATCCTACTTCTACTTCTCACCTAATGATTTGCTCCCCCTCTCCCCGCAAAAAAGGAATATCCATCTTTTCACCACACTCTTTTCCTGCATGGGCTCCATCTGAGCAAATCACCTCCACATACTGCCAGAATTCCCACTCTCCACAAACTAGATTTATATTTGGAAGGATACCGCTCTTTTGCCTCTCAAGAGTATGTGGGTGAAGACTGAAAAAAAATGGAAACCTAAAATCCCCAGACCTCTGTTACAGGTTGAATCATTCGTATCCACCAGAGGGAAATCATCCTTCCACGACAATGGTTCAGTCGGCCATCACATCCTGAAGAAGAACATTCCTAGACGTTCTGACGCTTCCATCTCTCTCCACCCTAGAGGTGTAGAAATAGCAACGGGGTCATAGTCACACAGTTTAGGTTCCACTTCATAACATTTTTTGTCTCCTAGGACAAACATGTATCATCAGTTTCCAACTGTTTGGGCTCAGTTTTCATCCATGACACCTCCCCCCACCAGCCATTCTCCTGTGGGAGCAAGAACATTGCTTCACAAGAAGAGAGGGCATCTCCATGCTGGTGGGACCCAGAACCTGTCTCTGGCCCTAAAAAAGTTTTCCTTATTGTCTGATCTTTAATGCATTCAGGTTACAGCACCTGGACAGGAATGCCCTTTATCTTTTGAAGGATGGGATTTCCCATCTCAACCCTGGATTCCTCAGCTTCAGAATGAGCCCTGCCACTGTCTCCAATAAAATGTTTTCTGCAGCATCGACGATCTCTATGGTGGTTTTAAAATCCCGTCTGGTCCTTGAACTCATTTTATCTCCCTCCTCCTTCTTACTCTGTCACAAATGATGTATTGCCCACATGACCTGAGCCCCCCCAGACAGAAGGATTTACATTTGGAAGGTTGTCTCCCGATACCTCTCAGTTGTCATTCCTCTTCAGAAATTGCCTCAACCTAAGTCTGTCCCCTTTCCAGGGCAGCCTGTATCCAGTTACTGGTCCCCGAGAGGCATAGAGGCCAAACCCTGACTGCTCAACTTAGCACAACTTTGAAGGGCCGTACTAGCTCTAGACATGCACAAGGGGTAGGCCGGTGGCATTTTGTGCTTGCACTGCACCCTGATTTTTCCCTCTGACAAATTCTGCTTCTCTTCTTTGCCACCCTCCTAACCCTCCATGCTGATTCTCAGTTAGTGCCCTAGTAAACTTTCTGAATGCAAATATCCATCTTAGAGTCTACTTTCTAGGAAATCCAACCAGTAATTGTTGGTACCAAATATGATCTGAGAAAGAAGATGCTGAGAGGAGGTTTTTGAAGTTGAATTATTCACCGTCTGGTTGACAATGAGGAGATGCGTGGAGCACAAACAACCACCGGCACAAGTAGCAGTGCGGTTGTCAAAACTTTTGCCAAACCTGAACTTGTATGGTAAACTGGCGGAAGAATACGCACTAGCAGACATGAAGTTTCAGGTGCTTAAGAAACATGAGGGGAATGGTAATTATAACAATAGAATTGGATGGTCGTTGCCAGAGGAAATAGATGTTTTGGAGAGCGATAATTAAAGACTGAGGATGATATATTATTAAATTAAGGCTAATTGTGAAAGTGTGTCTCCATGGGATGTATAAAGGACCTCTCCTATCTGCAACTTAAGAGCACCAAAATCTAAAGTTCAGGCTCAAGACTTAATCATAGGAATAGTATGTAAAACTCTAAAAGAAGTTAGCTTCCAGCTAGGCATAGTGGTTCACGTCTGTAATCCCAGCACTTTCGGAGGCAGAGGCAGGAGGATCTCTTGGGTCCAGCAGTTCAAAATCAGCCTGGGTAACATAGGGAAAGCCCATCTCTGCAAAATAAAAGACATAGCCAGGCATAGCGGCACACACCCATGATCCCAGTTGCTAGGGAGGCTGAGGTAGGAAGACCACTTGGGCCTAGAAGTCAAGGCTGCTGCAGTGAGCTGAGGCTCAACATGGAGACCTCTGGTTTGAGGTATTAGAATATCCAAATCCCCAAAATTTCCAGGACCCTCAAAACTTTTAGAAGTGGCCCACCCCTTCTTATTGAGGGTTAGCATATCCTTCTCACTTGAAAACAATGCAGATGACTCTGGCCAAATATTATGTGCCTCTGCTCCCACTCAGAATCTGCCTCATATCGAACTAGGTTCTCAGAGTACCTGAAGAAGGGGAGTGCAACGTCAAGTTAGATAAGGAGACTTCACTGATATGGGAGCGCTCTCCCTGAATACAGAATTTTAACCCTCTGTCAAGAACCCAACACACTGTTCGGATGGCTCCTACTCGGAAAAAAGGAAAAATGTCTCTCTCTCAATGTGGTGGAAACACCAGAACTGTTTCAGCAGGTGGTAGAAATAGGGGATCAAAAGTTCAGAAAAGTGGGTGGGTTCAAGTGATTTACCATGCAGTGCTGGGAACTCCACTAGATAAATGTACATCACCGGAAGGCCAAAGGACATTCAGTTTGAAAAAACAAAAAAGGAATGTGCTGGTGAGAGGGGCCATTTTGTTATGTTGTTCAATTACTTTAACAAAAATTTTAAAAATATTTAATCTTTCTCTGTTGAACTTTCATAGAAAAAGCCTGACATGAAATATAACAAATGTAAACAATGGATTTCTCAAGAGATGAGACTTTGGCAAATTTTTAAATAATTATATTACTGTTTTTCTGTATTTACTTAGCCTGCGTTGCATCTATACGTCGAAAACAGTGATTTTTGTAAAGGAAATACTCGCTCTCTGAGTGTTTCCCAGCAGCAAAGCATTTTAACATTAGATTTTAAATCAGCGAGTGTCTGGATGGGAGTGGGAGGCTGGCATTTCATTTAAAGTAGCAAATAGTGTAGCCGAACGCAGAGTGGAGAGACAGGAACTAGAATGTGGAAGATGGATAGCCCGCGGGATTCCGAAACAATGGAAAATGCGCTCGCTGGTTTTGTGCAGGCGGAATACGTACTTTTTGGTGGAAACTTCGCTCGGAAGGTAGTGATTGACACGTCCATTTTACATGCAGCCATCTTAGCTTCCTGCTGCTTTTGGTGAACCGATGTGACTTTCATTCAAATGTTTTTAAATTATTGTCTGACTTTACAGAAGCTGTGGGAAAATCTGAGCAGAAATTCAAGGTACCGGTGAAGGCAACCCTGAGTCCCCAGGGCATCTCTGAGTTGGGAGGAAAAGGGCTCCGGATCAGCTAATTCCGGGGTTCCCTTGATTGTTGCTTTTAATCCCATTCGTGGAAGTCCCGTATTAGAAGGTGCCTAAAACTCATATTATTTAATACCTTAAAAAACAATGTTTAAAGAGTTCATCTTCAATCTGTAACAGCGTCTTCTCTTATATCTTTCCAAATCCATATTATCTCCGTGGCTCCAGTGGCGCAATCGGTTAGCGCGCGGTACTTATAAGACAGTGCACCTGTGAGCTATGCCGAGGTTGTGAGTTCAAGCCTCACCTGGAGCAGTTTTACTATTCTCTGACCTGTAGAAATCCGAAAATGGGGATCGCTTATTGCATCTGCGATTCCTTTCAGCGATGTATGTACCGTTGTGATTTAGACTGTACTCAGAACCCTCGTGTGATTTGATTTAAAATTCCCTGCATCAGGTCATGCATGATAAATGTCGTCACACGGTCCTTTTTGATGCTTGCCTTTGTCCAATACTTCGGGAACAAGTATATGACAGTCGCTAAAACAGCTCTTCACAGTATTCATTTCAATAAGAAACTGACCGGGCATGGTGGCTTACGCCTGTAATCACAGCACTTTGAGAGGCAGAGGAGAGCTGCTCTCTTGAGCCCAGGAGGTCAAGACCAGGCATGGGCAACGTGATGAAACCCCGTCTCTACAAAAAATACAATTTAGCCAGGCGTGGTGGCGCGCGCCTGTGGTTCCTGGGTGACAGACTGAGACCCTGTCTCAAAGAAACCGGACCTTCACAGTCTCAGGCCCAGATAGATTAGGCATATATAAAATTTCATGACAAGTATTTCCGTGTGACTTTTCAACTCTGTGAAACAAGGACGATCTTAGGTTTTAAAATCATTGTATAAGTGGGACTTTTCTTGTCTCTGGATCTGCTTTCCCTACCTCAGTTTCTTCATTCCTCTGGGATTCTTAATGAGTCTATGATGTCTGTAGTTATGACAGAGACACGGGTATTGAGTCTCAAAAAATAAACCGACCCAGTACAGCCTCGGAGCTGAGCAGGAAGCCTACATGTGGGCCACCAATCTCACCTTCTGCATCTTAAACATCTGAGACATCCTGGAGACACAATACAGCTCTCCCTCTTCACAGATTTATGACTGCCCATTTGCAAATGTTCAGCACTACCAGTTCTTTTCTAGCTGCTGCTGCATTTTGAAGTATTTACATTTGCCCTAGTCCCATCCTGAGCTGCCCACAAGGTAAAAGTGGGTTCAAAACAACACCTACAGACCAACTTGAATTAACACTTGGTTTTAAAAAAAAAGTGATAGTGGATAATTTACTTAACCAAGATGTGCAATGAACATATCAATAGGAGGGCTATTCACTGTGTTGTTTGATAATAAATTAACGATTAATGGCCGCAATAATAAATTAACGATTAATGGCCACAAGTTCCTCCCATCTCTGTATGCATATCCCTGTCTAATGTGTGTGTGTATGTGTGTTTGGTTTGTTTTGTTTTTTTGAGACAGGGTTTGGCTCTGTCCCCCAGGCTGGAGTGCAGTGGTGCGATCTTGGCTCATTGCAACGCCACCTCCTGGGTTCAAGCAATTCTCATGCCTCAGCTGCTCAAGTAGCTGGGATTACAAGCATGCGCCACCATGCCTGGCTAATGTTTGTATTTTTATAGTAGTAGAGTCAGGGTTTCGCTATATTGCCCAGGCTGTTCTCAAACCCCTGAGCTCAAGTGGTCCGCCTGCCTCTGCCTCCCAAAGTGCTGTGGTTACAGACATGAGCCACCACACCAGGTCTGTAATGCGATTTTGCAGCAGCTTTCATCAAGAGGCCAAGTCTGTTTCCTTCCCTGTTGTATGTGAGTTGACTTTGTGATTTGCTTTGACTAATAGAATTCTGTGAAATGGTGTAGAAATGGTGGTGTAGGAGTTCTAAGATTAGGCCTCAAGAAACCTTGTCACTTACCTCTTAGAACCTTGATACCACTGTGTATGGAAACCTCATCGAACATCTGAGGTGGAAGACCACATGGAGAGACAGTCTCAGCTATCTCAGCCATCCCAGGCAGTCCAGCTGACACCCCACACATGTTAGTGGGACCATCACGGACCATCCATTCTCAGCCAAGCTGCCAGGTGACCACAATCAAATGAGCGATACGAGACAAAACCAACAAAATAATTGCCCAGCTAAAGATAGCTCAAATCATTGACCTGAAGAATTGTAAACAGAAGAAAAAATTGTTGTTTTAAGCCACTAAATTTGAGTAAGATTTGTTACATAGATATAAATGATGGATATAAGCAGTAAGCATATTTCTGAGCACAAAGTAAGCGCCTAGGGTAAGTTAGGAGTTATGATTTTGGGGGATCTTCTCATTGCCCCAAGAAGTTGGTCTTCTCTCCTCTTGCCACAACACGGGAACTCCAGAATCATTTGGAATCCTGGGCTGTTCAAATTGATCCTTGGAGTAAGCTTCTGATTCTTGCACCAAGCTCAGGGTTCCTGCTCTGAAAGACCCAGAGCTTCCATATCTCTAGAGTGAGTTGAGGTATCACTGGATAGGGGTGTCCCACAGTCCTTGCCTGATTTTGTAAACTAAACTGCAGAGTCCACAGTTATTTCTAGCTGCATTTTCCTAGTGCTGGCTGTTCTTTTGGTACGTGTGCTGATTTGCCTTGTCACCCATGACAAGGAGAAAAGGGTTTGATATCCATATTGAGAAATATTTGAATATTTAATTTTAAATAATTGTAGTAGTTTAGAGATGCCAGATAGTCATACTTGGTAGCTTGTTTCCAGTTTGTCTAATATTCTTTTAAGAAAATTTCATAATAGACAATTCTTATGTGTCACATACTTGTCATCATGGTGGCTAGAAGCAGGGTGTACAGTTCTTTTTTCCAGATACTCCTGAGTACCTTCCCACCAGGCAAGATACCAGAATCAGGCAAAACTTTTTTTTTTTTTTGCTTTAGATTTTAAACTAAATCTGAACAGAAAGCAGCATCTGTGTGTTTTATTCAGAAATGTTGCATTTGATAGAAGAGTTGAAAATGACAATTGAACAATGTCATAAATTATGACAGAATTTCCTAATGTATTAGTAAAACTATCAATCAAACAAACCGAGTAGGTTATAAAGCCATTTACAGACAGAGTCACCCTCTCAGAAAATTCCTAGAGGTTATTCTCCATCAAAATGATACAACACTAAAAAAAAAGGAAAACATAGGGGTCAAAAACAGGAAGAAGGCAAAGTATATCCCAGGTCGTTGGAAGAAAAACCCCAGGAAGACACCTGTGTAACATGCCTAGAGAACAACCAGTCTAGATTGAAGCAGGGGGATGAAGGCTCCAGAGAGGAGACCACTAAGAAAAATATTAAAATTCATAAGTTCCTTGAGGTATTTCACCATATTGAGAGTTGCTTAAATTCAAGGAAAATCAATTGAGAATGAATTGGTTACATGATCATAAAAGAAAAAGTAAAAGGCAGTTAATAACTTGGCAGAAAACTAAAAGGCACATAAGATACAAAATATAATCATAGTACTACATGGCACAGTTGTGAATAATTTTTTATAACCAATAAACTCTGAATTTAGAATTATGATGAAATTGGCCGGGCGCGGTGGCTCAAGCCTGTAATCCCAGCACTTTGGGAGGCCGAGACGGGTGGATCACGAGGTCAGGAGATCGAGACCATCCTGGCCAACACGGTGAAACCCCGTCTCTACTAAAAAATACAAAAAACTAGCCGGGGGAGGTGGCGGGCGCCTGTAGTCCCAGCTACTCGGGAGGCTAAGGCAGGAGAATGGCGTGAACCCGGGAGGCGGAGCTTGCTGTGAGCCGAGATCCGGCCACTGCACTCCAGCCTGGGTGACAGAGCGAGACTCGGTCTCAAAAAAAAGAATTAAAAAAAAAAAAAAAAAGAATTATGATGAAATTAAGTAGGAAGGATGAGGAAGGAGAAATATATATGGAGGGATGAGTAATGTATGAGAGATACCTCCGGAGATTGACTTTCAACATGAAGTGAAAAGAGCCCTGAAGACCTGCTCCCAAGTGAAACTGGTAAAAATTATTTTTTTCAAATCAACCATTTAAAAGTCTCTAGCAAAGTGCCAGGCATAGTGGCTCATGCCTGTAATCCCAGCACTTTGGGAGGCCGAGGTGGGTGGATCACGAGGTCAGGAGTTCGAGGCCAGCCTGGCCAGCATGGTGAAACCCTGTCTCTACTAAAAATACAAAAATTACCTGGGCATGGTGGCGGGCGACTGTAGTCCCAGCTACTCGGGAGCTGAGGCAGGAGAATTGCTTGAACCTCAAAATAATGATAACGAATGAAAGAATTGTTCTAAGAGTACATAGGGTATGATCCCAGTCCATGAAATTCTGAAAGCTATGAACGGATAACAACGGAAAGCATACCTGGTTGTAAGAGGGGAACAGGGCTTACAAGAGTGCAGGAGGAAGCTTTTCAGGGTGATGTCTATGTTCATTATCTTTATTGTACTGGTCATTTCATGATTACACATATTACACATATATGATTATATATGTGTAAAACTTACACATAGTTTAAACTTGTGCAGTTTATTGCATGGGAATTATGCCACAATAAAACTGTTTAGAGTACATTGTCTGGAAAAATATGTCTATGCCTTTCTGCGAGTATAGTTGTGGGTCTTTTCCCTCTCTGTTTTCTATACTGTGGAATAGATTGTGTCTCGTTGGATTTTTTTGTTTATTTGTTTTTTGTTTTGAGATGGAGTCTCGCTCTGTCGCCAGGCTGGAGTGCAGTGGTGCGATCTCGGCTCACTGCAACCTCCGCCTCCCGGGTTCAAGAGATTCTCCTGCCTCAGCCTCCCCAGTAGTTGAGATTACAGATGCCCGCCACCACGTCCAGCTAGTTAATTTTTTGTATTTTTTAGTAGAGACGGGGTTTCACCATCTTGGCCAGGATGGTCTCGATCTCCTGACCTCGTAAGCCCCGGATAAGTAATGGGACATGCGGTTTTCTCAGTAGGAAGATGTTTGACAGCTAATTCAATTTATTTAGTAGTTTGGCTATTCATTATTGCTCTCCGTTCTTTAATCATACTTAATAAGTCACGCTGTCCTAATAATTTGTCCATTTCATATAAGTATTCAAATGTATTTGGCCAGATTCTTTCCCCTTTTGTTTTGTTTTAACGTTTACTGGCTTAATTTTTTTGTTGTTCTATTTTTTTTTTATATCTTCCTGCCCAGGCAATTGTTTTGACTTTTACTGGTTTATTATAAAGGGCATTACAAAGGATCTCTTTCGCCTTTTGGAGAAGCGGCTTCCTCTTCAAGATCTTTTCCTGGCTCGCCTCTCCTCCTGTTTTCACCTGTTTTCAGGTCTGTTAACACCTTGGTTCCTCAGATATTGCGGACAGTCTAATTCGCCCCGCAATGTGAGGGAGAACCCAGGAGCGGGCCCCGGCAGAGAAAGAACGCTTCCGGTCAACGACCACATCCACCTGAATCAGGAGCGGGTTTTAAGGCTTGTGTTTCTTCAGCTCCTCTAAAATGTGGGAAGCTTTCCTTTCGAAAGGGGGCGATATTTAAACTGACCTCAAAAATACAAGGCTCTCAAGATACACTCTTTTGTTTGTCTGCGAGTCAAACTTGTAACCGAGCGCCGGGACCAGTGGAAACTTGATGGTCGCCCCCTGCGGGACCAGGTGAATAAAGCTCCTTAACATGCACTCAACTGAGCTCACTGAACCCACTCAGCAGGCGGGAGGAGGATGCGTCTGGACCAGGGCGCACGTTCTTCCTATCCCACCCCGGACTCCAGGCACCTGTGTTCCAGCCTGGCCAAGTGCTTCCTCTAAAGTGCAAACAGCTGAAAGGTGGTGTGCTGGCCCCACCTGAATCTCTCGCACCTCCAAAGAGGTGTGTGATTCAACTTCCCATTTCCTCGGGAAAGGACTGCAGAGAATTCACGTTCACTTTCCGAAAGTAATTGAATGCTATATTTTTGGGGTGTGGGAGGTTGCGCAGTGTTGCTTGAAAGTTAGGGACGGGAAAGTGAAAAAGGGAGAATCAACCACGAAGGGATTCGAACCCTCAATCTTCTGATCCGAAGTCAGACGCCTTATCCATTAGGCCACGTGGTCCTACGACTTCCCAACTGCAAAAAATGTAAGAAATGTTGTAAGTCTTGGCTATTAACCTGGATTTTATATGTATAGTATGGTTCTACTTATATGACATGATTTCTGTTGTTAACCTAATTTCAAAGATAGTGTAATAATACAAAAGCTAAATAACTTTCCAGTGTCACACAATAACAGGGTAATGCAAAGTGAGTATTTCGATTTTCTCCAAACTCCTACCCTTAACTTGACACCAAATGTTACACCAAATTTTGCACATGCACCACATTGCTTCTCTCAGCCAGTGACAAAAAGCTGTAAAGAAAGGGAAAAGGAAAAGGATTTAATGTCTCTCTATAATCACTACTACACATGATCAATTTGCATTCAGCATTGAAACCCTCTGGAAGTAAATGAAAATCACCAGGTGAACGAGAAAGACCCCCCTCAGGCGACCTTCTCAGCTGGGCGTCCAATTCAGCTGCAACAGCTGCAATTAGCATTAAATAGAGACATCTTCCTAGGCCTGGCTCCGCTTGGTAATCAAAACTAGACCCTGCTGAATACTCTCTAGTGAGACGTTTGTTAAAAGCCCAAGAGTCTAGCGGTCACTTAGAGAATAGTGTAGAAAATACCTATGATCTTGTGTAACCACCCGGTGGTGGCGCTGTGTGGTTCAGGGGGCGGGAGCCGCGCTTTAGGCCCGGAAAGTTGAGGTTCGAACCACTTCTTAGTGGTTGTGTATTTTCATTTCAATTCTTCATTTGGCCCAGCCATCCTTGACTCGCAGGATTTTAACCTCCCACTAGTGATGTGCCGGTGGGAAACACACAGGAAGGAAAGGCGCACGCGAGGCCTGGCCACGGAACGAACTACGCCTGTGTGGACCCCTTCCTGTGGGTGCCGGGGGCGTGGTGAAAGCAACTGGGCGCATATGGTGATCTCATTCCCCCCATTACTGAGAACTCTTGGAGAGCCTCTATGGGACCTGCCTCTTCATCTTGGCTTCCGGCTCTCCCAAAGTCTGTTACACAGATTTTTCACATTCCAGAAGGGCTGGAGAAACATTTATTTACTGAAAAGTTCTATCTAGCAACTGCACCCTGAGGAGGCTGTGCTCTCTTTCTCTTGCCCTCCACGAAAGCACCACCCAGATTCTCTCACCCACCTGGTCAAAGTGTCAGGTTGCAGGGATCTGTTCTTAACCCAGCCTGAAGGGGTTCAGTGAACACCTAGGAACGAAACTTACTCTGAGACCTAAAAGATGAGAAAGAATTAGTTTTAAAAGAAAAAAAAAGTGCAGAAAGAGGCTGCACATTGTGGCTCACGCCCGTAATCCCAACACTTTGGGAGGCCAAGACGCAGTAGGGTGGGGGGTTAGTTGGGGGGGGGGGAATTGGTGGGGGGTGGGGATTGCCTAAGGCCAGGAGTTTGAGACCCTCCTGGGCAACACAGCGAAACCTCTCTCTCTCTTCTCTCTTTAAAAAAAAAAAAAAAAAAAACAAATAGGTGATCTAGAAGATGGATCAGTATGTGCAATGGTATAAAGAATTTTACCCAATTAATTTGAAAATTAAAACAGCAAATTCTGCAAAAGTTATCAATTATGAAATTTGATTCAAGACGAAATAGCAAGTAACTGTCACATAAATTGAATAGTCAAAAATTGTCCTACTGAGAAAGTCCTAAACCCAGATATTTTCACCTGAAAGTTCTTCAAAACAATCCAGGGAGAATAATTTCAACTGGACACAAACTTTTCCAAACATAGTGACACAGGGAAGACTTTTCACCTCATTTTCACCTTCATCCTAATACCAAACCAGACAAAGAGAGTGAGAGAAAGAAAAATCACAGGTCAATCTCATCCATGAACACAAAATCAGAAATCAAAAAAAAAAAAAAGCTGAATCCACCAATGTTTAAAAATTATAACAAATCCAGATTTATACCAAAAGCAGGATGTCAATTTAACATGAGAATAACAGTGTTATGATTCAGTACATTAAGAAATTAAAGGAAAAAAATATGTTCACCTCAAAAGAGGCAGAAAAACATTAGATAAATTTCTATGTCTGCTCACGATGCAACTGTTAACAATCTAGAAATAGAAGGAAATTTCTTTTACTTAATTTTTAAAAGATAAAAATAATCTACAGAAAACAATTCTTAAATAAAAAGTTTAAAACACTTTACTTGAGATTGGGACTACAAATGGTATACTAGGAATTACCACTTCCATTCCTTCCCAGACAAAAGGAAAGTAAAAAAGTTATAATTCTCAGAAAAGAAGAAACAGAACTATCTTTTCTTTCTGTTTTTTCTTTAACAAATTGTTTGTGTACAAAATTAACAAATTTAAAATTAAATTATTATAATTATTAAGAGTCTTAACACATTTTCCTGATTGCCATAACAATTTACAAAAGCAATGACATGCAATGCAAAAAAACCTAGAAGTCACAGGAAATGAGATATTTTGATATTTCAATAACAAAAAAACACAAAAATATGGCATAATTTCATTTATAGAAAGTACAAACTAAGCATCCTAAAATATCTATTGTTTATGGATACAAATATAATTAGTAAAGCTAACAAATAAAAGCAAGAGAATGATTATTTCAAACATTATTATAGTGGTTATCTCAGCATGAGGATGAGAGAGGTATACTACAGAGTGGGGTAAATGGAGTTTCTGAAATAATGGTAATGCTGTCTTTCTTAATGTGGTTTCATATTTTTTAAGAAAATTTTTAATTGTAGTATAAGAAACATACAGAAAAGTGCCCAAATACAAGCATATATAGATCATTGAATGTATATGAAGAGAATATATCTTTGAACTCCCACCTAGGTCTTCTGTTTCAATGTATTGCCACTGTTTCCATCAAATAAGATCCCAGAACTAAGTTTTGTCACTTGAGCTGTGTCAAGAGATAGAAAATTATCAGTCCCTCCAAAAGCCACCCTCATGCCCCCTCTTAATCACATTCTCCGTAAGCATAACCACTTTCTTGACATCTAATATCATCTTTGAATTGTGCATATTTTCATACTCCATATAAATAGGATTATATAATAAATACTCTCTTATGCCTGGCTTCTTTTGTGCAAGAATATGTGAAATTCATCCATGTTGTTGCATTTAACAGTTGTTCTTTCTCACTGCTGTGGATGTATTCTGCAATATGAATATAACAATTTTTTATGTTTGTTTACCCATTCTGCTGGTGATGGATGTTTGGATTGTTTCCAGTTTGGGGATATTATAAACCGTACCTCTAGGAAAAGTCTTGGACTTGCCTTTTTTTTTTTGGCATATATTTGCACAAGTTTTACTGGGTATTAAAATAAAGAGAGTAAATCGATTTTTAATGTTTGCTAACAGTTTTCGAAACCTATTATTCTCTTTTATCCATCTGCCTCACATTTAGGTCAGCCTATAAGAAAGTGTATTTAATCTATGGATTACTTTTGATAGTGTGGATATTTTAATATTATTAATTCTTCCAATCCATGAATGTGAAATAGCTTTTCATGTATTTGTGTCTTCACCAATTAATTTCATCAATGTCGATAGTTTGTTCCTAAGCATTTATTCTTTTTGATACTATTGTAAGTGGGATTCTTAATTTCCTTTTTGGATAGTGTTCATTGTTGGTGTATAGAAATGCGACTGATTTTTGCATGTTGATTTTGTACTCTGCAACTTTACTGAATTCATTTATTAGTTCTAACAGTTTTTTGGTGGGGTATTTAGGGTTTTCTGTACATAAGATCATGTATACAAAAATCAACTCAAGGTGAATCAAAAGCTTAAATCTAAGACCGGAAACCATTAAAATTCTACAAGACAGGCCGGGCGCGGTGGCTCAAGCCTGTAATCCCAGCACTTTGGGAGGCCGAGACGGGTGGATCACGAGGTCAGGAGATCGAGACCATCCTGGCTAACACGGTGAAACCCCGTCTCTACTAAAAAATACAAAAAACTAGCCGGGCGCAGTGGCGGGCGCCTGTAGTCCCAGCTACTCGGGAGGCTGAGGCAGGAGAATGGCGTGAACCCGGGAGGCGGAGCTTGCAGTGAGCTGAGATCCGGCCACTGTACTCCAGCCTGGGCGGCAGAGCGAGACTCCGTCTCAAAAAAAAAAAAAAAAAAAAAAAAAAAAAAAAAAAAAAAAAAAAAAATTCTACAAGACAGCATCGGAGAAACCCTTCTAGACATTGGCTTAGGCAGAGAGTTCATCACCAAGAACTCAAAAGCAAATGTGACAAAAACAAAGATAAATAAACTAAAAAGTTTCTGCACAGCAAAAGAAGTAATCAGCAGAGTAAACCAACAACCCATAGAGTGGGAGAAAATCTTCGCAAACTGTATACCTGACAAAGGACTAATATCCAGAATCTATAAGGAACTCAAACAAATCAGCAAGAAAAAACAAATAATCCCATCAAAAAGCGGGCTAAGAACATGAATAGACAATTTTCAAAAGAAGATACACAAATGGGCAACAAACATGAAGAATGCTCAACATCACTAGTAATCAGGGAAATGCAAATCAAAACCACAATGTGATACCACCTTACTGCTACAAGAATGGCCATAACAAAAAAAAATTTAAAAAAATACATCTTGGCATGGATGTGGTGAAAAGGGAATACTTTTACACTGCTGGTGGGAATGTAATCTAGTACAGCCAATATGGAAAACAGTATGCAAATTATTTAAAGAACTAAAAGTAGATCTATCATTTGATCCAGTAATCCCACTACTGGGTATCTACCCAGAGGAAAGTAAGTTGTTATATGAATAAGACACTTGCATACGCATGTTTATAGCTGCCCAATTTGCAATTGCAAAAATATGGAACCAGCCCAAATGCCCATCAATCAACAAGTGGATAAAGAAAATGTGTTACGTATTAAATATACACCATGGAGTACTATTCAGCCATAAAAAGGAATGAAATAATGGCTTTTGCAACAACCTGGATGAAGTTGGAGACCATTATTCTAAATGAAGTAACTCAGGAATGGAAAACCAAGCATCATGTGTTCTCACTTGTAAGTGGGAGCTAAGTGAAGACGCAAAAGCATAAGAATGATATAATGGACTTTGGGGACTCAGGAGGTGTTGGGGGAAGATAAGGGATAAAAGTCTATACATTGGGTACAGTTACAGTGTACATTGCTTGGGAGATGGATGTATGCACCAAAATCTCAGAAATCATCACTAAACAACTTATCCATGTAATCAAAGACCATCGGTTCCCCAAAAACCTATTGAAATAAAAAAAAAATACTAAGATCATGTCATCTGCAGAGACAATTTAACTTCTTCCTTTCAGATTTGGATATCTTATTTCTTTTTTCTTGCCCAATTGTTTTGGCTAGGACTTCCAGTAGTATATTGAATAGAAATGGTGAGAGTTGGCCTCCTCAGCTTGTTCCTGATGTTAGAGGAAAATCAGGTTTTCACCACTGAGTTTGTGAGCTCTAGGCTTATCATATATAGCCTTTGTTATGGTGAGGTACATTCCTTCTATACCTAATTTACTGAGAGTTTTATCATGCAAGTTGTTGAATCTTGTGAAATACTCTTTCTACATTTATTGAAATTATCATATTATTTTATCCTTTATTCCATTAATGTAATATATCACATTTATTGATTTGTATATGCTGAACTACGTTTGCACTCCAGGGATAAATTCTACTTGATCATGGCGCACGATCCTTTTAACGTACTGTTGGATTCAGTTTGCTCTATTTTATTGAGGATTTTGGCATCTATTTTCATCAAGGATATTGGCCTACAATTATCTTGTAATGTCCTTGTCTGGCTTTGGTATCAGGGCAATGCTGACCTCATAAAAACAGTTTGGAAGCATTTCCTCCTCTTTGAGTTTTTGGAAGAGTTTGAGAAGGATTGGTACCAGTTCTTTAAAGGTTTGGTAGGATTCAGCAGTGCAGCCATAAGGTCTTGGGATTTTCTGTGTTGGGAGGTTGTGATTGCTGCTTCAACCTCTTTACTTGTTATTGGTCTGTTTGAATTTTCTACTTTTTCATGATTCACTCTTGGTAGGTTTTATGTTTCTAAGAATTATCCATTTCTTCTAAGTTATCCAATTTGTTGGCATATAATTATTGATAGTAGTGTATTACAATCCTTTGTATTTGTCAGTGGAAAAGAAAACACACTCAAAGTGTTGTTTTTTCTATTCTCTCACCCAACAGCCTCAACACCAATGTCTTTTGTGACCAAATGTGTGTGTAGGGGGGTGTTCCTCACACACCAAACAAGCAATCAATTTTGTAGCAGAAACCAACTCAGCGTCCTCCAACCCAGTTCAATTATGACATTATCCACCTGGAAATAGTTTCAGATCCCACAGGTTGAGAGCTCAGTTTCACAAAACTGCCCCCACTTCAGACACAAGTCACAAGTCTGGGCCTCCAGAACTGATCAACCAGCTTCAAGTTAGGGCTTCCATGACCCCGTCTTTGAGTTTGATTAATTTGCTAGAGCAGCTCACAGAACTCAAGGAAACACTTATGTTTACTGGTTGATTATAAAGGATATAATAAAGTATGCAAACAAACAGCCAGATAAAGAGATAAACAGGGTGTGATCTGAAAGGGTCTAGAGCACAAGAGCTTTGCCTCCCATGAAGTTGGGATGTGCTATCTTCCCAACACGTGGAAGAGTCCGTCCTCCCGTTATAGGCCCAGAGCAGGGCCTTGAGGGCAAAATTTCCAGAGAGATGCTCTGGAGACTTCAGCATTTGCTGCCCAAGGCTGCTTCAGGACTCTGCTTGCCACACTCTGGCACAGAGCTCCTTGGATGCTCCAGCCTTGGCTCTGGAGGGCACAATGGTAAGTCTTGGTAATGTCTACATGTTGCTGATTCGGCAAACATGCATAGTACAAGAGATGTGGGGCCTCCACCTAGATTTCAAATGGACAGCCTGAAGGCCCAGACAGAAATCTGTTGTAGGGTTAGAGCCACCAAAGAGAGTTCCCACTAGATCAAAACCTAGTGGAGCTCTGGGATCAGGACTGCCTCCAAGACCCTAGAGGTGTAGAGCAACCAGCATGTAACTCCAGCCTGGGAGAGCTTCAAGCATGAGACTCCAACATGTGAGAGCTGTGACACGGCCTGCACCCAGCAAAACCATAGGGGTGGGGCAGCCCAAGGCCTTGGGACCCAACCACCACCCCATTGTGCCCAGATGGAGGGACATGGAGTCAAGGAAGATAATTCTGGAGCTTTAATACTTAATGTGTTCTTCCTGTTGAGTTTTAGACTTACTTGGCATTAGTTATTCCTTTATTTTTGCCTATTTCTCCCTTTTGGAATGGGAACATCTATCTTACACCTGGGACACCATTGTATTTTGGAAGCAGATTACTTGTTTTGATTTCGTAGGCCCATAGCTGTAGGAAATCTGCCTCAAGATGAATCATGCCTTGAGTCTCACCCATATCTTATTTGGATGAGACTTTGGAGTTTTGTGTTGGTGCTGGAAGGAGTTAAGATCTTAGAGCTATTGGGATGGAGTGAACGTGTATTGCATGTGAGAAGGACATAAATTTTGAAATTCAGGGGTGGAATGCTATGGTTTGAATGTGTCCCCTAAAGTTCAAGTGTTGGGAACTTAAGTTCCTAGTGCACTACTGTTGAGAGACGTAACCTTTAAAAGGTGTTTAGGTCTTGAGGGCTCTGCCCTCATGAATGAATGAGTGTCATTATCACAGGAGTAGGCTCATTATTGCAAGAATGGGCTCATTATGGTGAGAGTGAATTTGTTATAAAAGTGAGTCTGACTCTCTGTCATTCACGTGCATACTCTTTTGCACTTCTGCCTTCTGCCATGAGATAATGCAGCACAATGGCCCATGCCAGATGTGGCACCCTCAATCTTGGATTTACCAGTTGCCAGAATTGTAAGAAAAAAATTTCTTTTCTTTATAAAATACTCAGTCTGTGATATTCTGTTATAGCAACACAAAATGGATCAAGACATTCCTCTAACTGGCAAATTTCAAATAATCTGTCTTTGAGTTCACTGATTCTTCTGCATGATTGAGTTTGCTGTTGAAATCCTTGATTTAATTTTTCTCTTCTGTCGTTGTATTCTTCAGCTGCAGTATTTCTGTTAGGTTCCTTTTCATGGTTTCTAGTTATTAAACTTCTCTTTTTGTTCATGCATTGTTTTCCTCGTTTTCATTTACTTGTCTATTTACATTCTCTTATAGCTTATTGAGCTTATTTCAGATGATTATTTTGAATTCTTTATCAGGTAATGTATAGATCTTTATTTCTTACAATTCAGTTACTGAAGCATTAATAGTTTTCTTCAGTGAAATTGTGTTTGACTAATTCTTCATGATCTGTGTGGCATTGCACTGGTGTCTGTGCATTTGAAGGAAGAAAAACTTCCAATCTTATAGACTGATTTTGGCAGGTACAGACATTCTCCTGTTGAGTTGCCTAGAACAGAAGATATTTTCCTCTCAAGTACACATGAAACGTTCCCCATGAGGACCACATTCCAGGCCATAAAACAAACCTCAAAAAATTAAAAGTGTAAAAATGATGTGATGTATTTTCTCTAATCATAACGTAATGGAATTAGAAATCAATGGCAGGGAAAAAATGTGCAAGACACAAAAGTATGTGGAAATTAAGCAACACTCTTGTATAGCCAGTGGGTCAAATAAGAAACACCAAAGGAAACCAAAAAATACTTTGAAATGAATAAAAATGAAGACACAACATACAAAAACTTACAGGATGCAGATAAAGCAGTGCTTGGAAGAAAATTTATAGCTGTAAATGCCTGTATCAAAAAAGAAGAAAGATGTCAAATCAGTGACCTAACTTTCTACCTGTAGCTTTATAATAAGTTTTGAAGTTAGATATTGTGAGCCCTTCTACTTTTATCTTCTTAAGCAATAAGCAGAATCTTTTGGGGGCTTATATATACCCAGATACTTTTTAATATATAAATTAAAAATCTCAGAGAGGAAAACCAAGGAACTGCTGAATA
This sequence comes from Papio anubis, assembly GCF_008728515.1. NCBI lineage: Eukaryota > Metazoa > Chordata > Mammalia > Primates > Cercopithecidae > Papio > Papio anubis. The sequence goes on from NC_044981.1 coordinate 28,330,297, forward strand.
TGGTTGCCTCTAAAAGAGTGGCCCTAGACAGACATGCTGTGGATTTAGGCAAGAATAACCAAGTGTTACTTATGTAACACACACACACACACACACACAAACACATATTCTCTTGAGTGATATATTCTGTTTAATATGACAGGAGAGGATACCATTGAGCAGCTAACATTATCTCTGTTTTATCATTTATGCAATGATGATATTAAAATAACAGATTTATAAGTCACCTTCCAGCTCTAGCAATAAATATATTGATTATAAGCAAACAAAGTTAGAAAGATGAATCTGGGTTTATGAGAAAAGAGATGAGGTATCAAATTGAAATGTTTTAAAGAACTTTTGTACAGGAACGTTAGTTTCTCTTGTATGAACTAGCTTTGTCATATTTGTTAAGCTGTCACGGTTTGAGGAAATGGTAGTGGGCAGAAAGAAAAAATTTTTGACACAAGGAGATAAGACAAAGAGAAGGAAGAGGAAGAACAGTTGCAGTCCTAAGGCACAAGGTGTCCTAGATGTTTTTCCTGATGCATAGGTACCACTTGAATAGGACAATAGTGAGACACCTTCCCTTGTCCTCCCCACTCCGACCCCTGCCCTATCCCACGGAGCTGAATTCCCCATCGCTGCTGTCCCTACCTCCTATTGCTGAGTTGGGTAAACACCAGGAAGTGACCTATGTGGATTCCTGTCTCATCTTTGGGAGCTTTTCAGAAACTCCAATGTTCAAAAGTAAAATTGAAAATAAGTGAAACAAAGATTTGTTTCATAAATCATTCCCTTTAGCTCTTAAAGCTTCTGTACAATATTGAAGAATAAAAAAGTAAGAAGACTCACATTACCAGACTTCAAGAAATACTGTAAAACTACAGTAATCAAGACAGTGTGGTATTGGTAAAAGAACAGACACATGGAACAATAGAATAGAGACTCCAGAAATAGACCCACACAAAGATAGCCATGTGATCATTGACAAAGAAGCAAATATATAATTCAATGGAAATAAGGACAGTCCTAGATATTTGCCCATTTGATTTGAAAACTCTTGTCCACACAAAATGCCTATACATGAATGTTTATAGTAGCTTTATTCATAACATTCATAGTATTCTTCAAAAACTGGAAGCATCTAAGATGTCCTTCAATGGGCAAATATCTTTACAAGCTGTGGTACATTCATACATTGGAATTTTATACAGAAATTTAAAAGTGTGCCATAAAACCATGAAAAGGCGTAAGTGCATATTGCTAAGTAAAAAAAAGTCACCCTGAACAGGTTACAGACTATGATTCCAATTATATGACATTGACCGTCTAAAAAGGCAAATCTACAGAGAGAGTTAAATGATTCTTGATTTCCAGGGGTTTGTGGGGAGGGGAAGAGGGTTGAACAGGTGAAGGGCAATAGATTATCATTTAATTCAGTAAGCTCATATAGAAAAAAGAGGAGGAGGGTCAAGGTGAAACACAAAGTTTCGATATCAAAGTGGAAAACGAAGAGAGAGGGAGATAAAGGAAAAGAGGGTGAGATAGTGAAAGAACAGGACACAGAGGGATAGTAAGAGTGATGACTGGAGCCAGAGTGCAAGGGAGAGAGGAAGGAGAAGGCGGGGAGCTAGAGAGAGAAGGAGGGAAAGGGAGAACAAAGCGAGGGTGAGAGGGATGAGAGAGAAAGAAAACGGAGGAAAGAGGAACAAAGGGAAAGACAGTGTGCCCAGTTATCAATGTATTGGCTGCCAGCTCCAAATCGCCCCTTCCTTGTCCTGCTCTATGATACTGGAGGTGGACCTTGAAAACATTTGTTTCGCCAAATGGTAATGTTTAAGCTGTGCTAGGCGAGTACACTGCAAGAGGAAGGGGCCTCTGGACTCCATAATTTTTCTGCTTGTTCCTGGTGAAACCAAGGTGTTAATCTGATCGGGTATGCCAAACTTAGCCTGCCCTGTTTGCTTTTGGCCGCTGTCATTTTGCGATTTTTTTTTTCCCCCATGAAGCTGAGGGCCGCTCCGCTGAACATTAGAACTTAACCCTTACCGGCGACCTTGTAGATAATGTCTGTAAGTCGCCATGGTAACGGTAGCTTCACTTGTTTTTCAGGAACCTGGGGCAACTCCTGTCCAGTTTAAACCGGTTGAGACCACCGACCCTTCAACAGGATCTGCCCAAGTGCCCAACAGGTGGCCAAAAACTCCACCCTCAGATCATACTAACGCCGTCATTTTCTGTACATTATGTCCAATGCAATACCGTGAAATTTTGCGCAGAACGAACCTGTTACTTCATTTTCCCTCACTGCCAATCACTTTTCCCCACACCTTAGACCACCCCACTTCCCTAACTCGTAATTATCCCTAAGCCTTCTCTTCCGGGAAACGGATCTGAGAGCTGCTCTTCTGCCTCCTCCCTGGGCTGCCCTGTGAATAAATCTTTTCTCTTTTTCACAAACTGTTTATCACAGTGATTGATTTTCTGTGCGCGGGCAGAACAAACCAGGTCAATAACACTGCGGTGTGGGGTGGGCTGTGGGGCACCCAGGGCGATCATCCCTCGCGAGTTTGTGAAACTCCCGGCCGACGACTCTCCAGTGAACCTTACACAAGCCCTAGCAGGCGGCTCCCCAGAGAGCTCATTCCACACTCTAATAATGGGTGATTGCCTGAGTGCCAGCTCCAGCGTATGGCACCTCAGAGAACTTTTCAGCCAATGGCAGTGGGAAGTGCTTTTCCCACTTTGTTCCTGTCTTGGATGCTCTGCCTCAGGCCTAGAGGCAGTGGCTGCTCCGAAGAGTTCTCTACTCTTACTAGACAGTGCCCTGTTACTAGTTAATAATTCTTTAAGTTGAATATTTCTTGTTCAAATTGCCATGCGGTTTCTGTCTTCTGACTAGATCTTAACTGTTAAAAATAAGTAATGGATAATAGAGAAGGAAGCTGGGAGAGGAGGAAAAATGAAAGGGAGAGCAAACGAAATAGAGTAGAAAGTTGAAGTGATTAGTATGGGTCCATACAGCTTGATGGAAAAGGTTCTGACTTTGGATCAGAATCAAGTCTGTAGGAGGAGTCTTTCAGCCTCCTTCTGAGAATACAGCCACAGTGTGTGAATCTGAGTTATCTTAGTTCAGCTCCCTAACTCTACAAAGGGTAGGATCATTTTCCCTTTTATTTGATGCCTATGGAGATGAAGTCCTCTTCTTGTGCATAACAGGTGATCAGTAATTTTGGAGCGAAATGTAAGTAGCTTATGAAAGAGAGTTGTCTTGCTGAAGTCAGCTGATATGCCACCCCCTTTTCCTTTTTTTTTTTTTTTTTCCTTTTTTTTTTAAAGGCCATCTTAGACTCAGACTTCCTTTTTCAAAAGAAGGTCCTTTTCATCATCTAGGTAAATCTGTCCACCTGTGATTTTAACTCTATTTTTACTTGCCTCCTTGAAGTCTAAATCCATCGGTAATCCCCATTTCCGTCTCCAGTCTCTTCCTGTCATTCTCTCTTTCTCCCCTTCCTCTCTGAGTCATAGTCTTAGGCACTGCATTGAAAATACCATCTTATCGGCTTCCTTCAAAAAGCTGAGAGTTTCTTGAATAGAGGACTATATCATACTCATCTTTTTTGATTCTGAGTCCCTGGTAAAGTCATATAGTAAGCCCTCAATAAATATTTATTAAGGAAATGAACAAAGCTAAAATCTGTCTACACTAGCTGTTACCTCTTTCTTACTTCTTAATAATTCGACTCACTGTAATGTTTTCTTTTCTACTACTCCACTGAAACCACTTTGAATTAAACAGAGTAATCAATGACCTCTGTTTTTACCAAATTAATAAACTGTATTAATTAAAACTTATGGTGTCAAATGGCACAAATCCTAAACTAACCTAAGCAAAAAGGAGAATTTACTAGCTCCTATTAATAGAATCCAAGGAAAATTCAAATAATTGAACTTTGGAAAGGACAAGTATATAGCTGATTCTAGGTGACAATTGAAACCTGGAACTCTAGTGATGTCAAGGGCTTTCTATGATATCTACTTCCTTCTGCAAGTTGGCTTTACTCTGTCTCTTGTATTATCTCTATTCTGTACTCTACGGAATCGCTGTCTTAACATGAAAAAGAAACTCTCAAGCTTTACATCTTGGCTTAAGCCAAGAGACAGAACGTATCCTGATCCTTTTATTTGCTCTCACATCCAAAATCCTTGAAAGTCCATCACAAGCCTAGCTTATATCAGCTGTGCAACATGAAACAATCAATTCTGGTCAGGTCTGTGGATTTGTGTAAGATCAAGGTACTTGCCAAAGTATCCAAGAGGATGTGGGTGGGGTACATAGGAGAAAATAAGGGTTCCCAGAAGGGCAGGAGAATTACTGAGCAGGCTATCCAAGTTCACTTTAGATCCATCTTACCAAGACTTTATCTTACCAAGAATTTTGTATGGTTGACAATTACTCACATGCATATCTCTCATTTCATGGCTACCATTAAATTATTACTTCCCAGCTGTCTTCTGACTTCTTACCATTTTCTTCTCCCTATCTTTTTTTTTCTTTTTTTGAGTACTGTTTTTCTGTCTGAACCTTATATGTGGTGTTACCAAGTGTTTGGCCCTAGAAATATTTCTCCTATCACTTCATACTTTCTCTCTTAGATTATTTTATTCAGTTTCATGCTAGCCAAAAATTTTCACCCTAGCTCCAAACTCATGATGCAGACTCTGGTTGGAGACCTGAATTTCCCAGGAAACACTCCAAACTCATCAAGTCAGAAAAAGGTTACCTTCTTTTTTTTTTTTTTTTTTTTTCGAGATGGAGTTTTGCTCTCTTGCTCTGTCGCCCAGGCTGGAATACAATGGTGTGATCTCAGCTCACTGCAAACTCCTCCTCCCAGGTTCAAGCAATTCCAATCCTCAATCCTCTGCCTTAACTTCCCGAGTAGCTGGGATTACAGGCACCCACCACCAGGCCCAGCTAATTTTTGTAGTTTTAGTAGAGACGGGGTTTCACCATCTTGGCCAGGCTGGTCTTGAACTCCTGACCTCGTGGTCCACCTGCCTCAGCCTCCCAAAGTGCTGGAATTACAGGCGTAAGCCACTGTGCCCAGCCAAGATTACCTTCTTTCGTCTATCAATTCCTCCCTTGTTCTCTGATCCCAAATCAGTGAAATAGCAACTATAACTGCACTGAGGTAAAATATAGGCCATCATAAGGGCAAGGCAAAATTCTTATGCTGGTATGATGGAAGTATCCATGTTAAAAAAAAAAAAAAGGCAGATATTTTGAAGTTTTTTAAGAGACCATTTACACATATAATTACAGATATTTTCTTTGTGAAGTAGATTTTCATCTCTGTGACAGTTGCTTCAGCTTATTCTCTTTCAACACAAAGAAAATTTTCTTCTCCTTTAAAAAATGAAAGGTATGTATTTGTGTCAAGGGTTTAGACAGTATACTTTTCCTAACCCACAAGATAATTTTTGGTTTTGTATATAGTAAAATTAATTATATTACTATCAGTAAGTTCATAGTCAGAGGGTTAGTTAACCAGGATTAGCATGGAAATTCATGAAAAAAGCATAATTTATGACTTTAAGGAAAAATCTCAAAATTCTTTAACATGTATCCTTAACAAACACAGTTTCCTGTGATAAAACATTTTACTAACAAATACTGAAGGTAATTAATATTAAAATCTTTAAATTTTACAGAAAAATTTCTTGTTCATCTCAGTAAATAAATTAGCCAGAAATTAAATTTCATGAGGACTATATATATAAAACTTAAGTATGACTTTAACCTCACCTGGTAAATGCACTATACTTTTACGGCAATTAGGATATAAACATTTTCCAAACTTCTCCCCTTTCTTTATAACAAAGAGTAATGACTGTTTTTTCAAAAGCACTTGAGTCAACAATCATCTTTCACTTTCAAGATTTTTAAACTTGTAATTATAGTTTTAAAAGTAAATTTTATTTTAATCAAAGTTGAATTACAGATTTTGTTTGTTTGTTTGTTTGTTTGAGACTGAGTCTCACTCTGTCCCCCAGGCTGGAGTGCAGTGGTGTGATCTGGACTCACTGCAGCCTCCACCTCCTGGGTTCAAGCAATTCTCCCGCCTCAGCCTCCTGAGTAGCTGGGACTGCAAGCGTACGACACCACACCTAGTCAATTTTTGTATTTTTAGTAGAGACAAGGTCTCACCATGTTGCCCAGGATGGTCTTGATTTCCTGACCTCGTGATCTGCCCGCCTCAGCCTCCCAAAGTTCTGGGATTACAGATGTGAGCCACAGCACCTGGCTGAATTAGAGTATTTTAAGCCTATAAATGTATATTCATTAGACTCATCCATCACTTAATGATTTTGCAAACTCTACTATCTCTGTCTCGATTTGCACTGTTGACATTTTTGGGAAATAATTTTTCAGATATTCTTAATACACATAGAATACTATTTCCAAATTAAGACTGTACTATGTAAACTGTTTTATAATCTTTTCCCAGTCAACACAATGTTTTGACCAGCTTCTCATGGAAGAAAATGCATCTCAATCTTTATTATTAGGATTGCTTAATATTTAAATACATGAAAGAAACACTACTTCAGTAAGCAGTTCCTCTAAAGTTGGCCTGTGTAGATGGTTTCCTTCTCTGTCTTAGATTAGACTAATATAAACTATCCTAATGTTTTAATTTCATAATTAGGTTTGTATATATATTATATAATTCTAACAATTATACTTGGTCAACTGTTTTTAAACTCTTCTATGCTTATTTCTAAATCATCCTCCTGAAAGGCTGTAAAAATTTACTCTTTCCAGCAAGTATCCAGAAAGTATTTGCCCTCATATTTATCAATGTTGACAGACATGGAGGATTGCCAACACGAGAGCTATTTTCTGCTTTTCTTGGTAACAGGATTCCTACTGCATGATAAAGTACCCTGGCATAGGGGGTGAATCATGATTTTTCTAAGGTTTTCTTTTATGGCAATCTTATTGCCCTTAAGTAAAGATGTGTAGGGTAAATTATGTAAGCCAATTATGGGTACTTAGTTGAAGGGGGAATCTACTAGAGATTTTTTTTTAAAGACTTTTCCTTATTGATGGAAGAGAGTTCCAAGAAAAAGCTCTTTTGCCTTATGACATTGCCATTCTTAAATGATTTTTTATGAGTAGCTAACACTGAGGGTGACAAAGTCCACTTGTGACCTCCGATGATGAACCTGAGTGCAAAGGCCAACAGATGGAGGAAGGAAGAGAAAATAGGACAAAAACACTCTGTCCCTGGTGACATACATTTCTGGGCCATTGAAATAATGTTTAGACCACTTTATCCCGTGACATAAAATACGAGTTTATGGTTTAAACTACTTTGATCAATTCTAGAATATTCTTATCCTTTATCTTGACAATTACTTCTCCCTGTTCTCTCCTTAGGAGTAGATATTGGAACTCTTTGGTTTCTCCTTGATAACTCTGCTTCTTTCATTATTTTTTAATCTTTCTATTCTGCTTTCAGCATAATTTTGTCAGATTTATATTTAACTAATTCCTTTATATTTAAAACTTCCAAAACAGATAAAATAATATTTATAACATATTCACAAGTCATTTACAAAAAATAATAAGCTGAATATCCTTGTTCCCCACCCATGTTAGGAAACAATATGACCTTAGTAGCTCTGCCAAAATCACAATCCCTGCCTTCTTCTGTCACCCAAGAGAGATAATCCCTATCCAAAATTCTTTGTATTTTGTGGGCTTTCTCTTGCTTTACAGTTTTACCACATAGCATCTCTAGTTTATGCTGTTTAGTCTCTTCACATACATAAAACTTTTTATAAAGTTTTTTTTTTAACATAAGTGGTACAATGTTTGTGTATTCTTCTGCAACTTGGTTTTCTTTTCCAATATTGTATTGTTAAATTTAATCCACGTTGATGCATGTAAATGTAGGTCATTTATTTTTAAAGTTGACTTTATTGATGTATAATTTACATAGAATAAATGCACCCATTTTAACTGTATAATATGATGATTTTTGACATATATGCATTTACATATATATATATACCCACTACTTAATCAAGATATAGTCCATTTCATTACCCCCAAAATTCTCAGTAAGCATTCATTTTTACTACTGTATTCTAGTTGTTGAATATAGTACAAATTTTAGTTGTTGAATAAATATATTACAACTGTCCTATGAATGGACATTTGGGTTGTTCCCAGTATGGGTTTTTATATTGATGTTATAAGCACTCAAAGACATGGCTCCTCACAATGCATGTAAATAAGAGTGGATTTGTAAGATTGCAGGGCATGCACATCTTCAACTTTACTAGAAAATGTCATATGGTTTCCTAAAATGCTTGTACCAACGTGTACATAAAATGCAGAGTATAAGAGCTTGAGTTTGATTCACATTCTGGCCAACACTTGATACTTTAATTTGGGCCAGTCTGGTGAGTGTAATTGTAATTTAAATATGTATTTATATGATTACCAATTATTTTGACTATCTTTTTTTTTTTTTTTTGAGACAGAGTCTTACTCTATTGCCCAGGCTCACTGCAACCTCCACCTCCTGGGTTCAAGCGATTCTCCTGCCTCAGCCTCCCGAGTAGCTGGGACTACAAGCTTGCGCCACCACGCCCGGCTAATTTTTGTATTTTTAGTAGAAACGGGGTTTCACCATGTTGGCCAGGCTGGTCTCGAACTCCTGACCTCAGGTGATCCACCCTCCTCAGCTTCCCAAAGTGCTGGGATTACAGGCATGAGCCACCACACCCAACCTGGTTACGAATATCTTTTTATATGTCGTTGGGCATTCAGACTTTTTCTTTTTTGAAGTGCCTATTTTGCTAATTTTTCTATTTAGTTGCTTGTTTTTTCTCATTGATTTATAGTAATTCTTATATTCTGAATGATAATCCTTTGTCAAGCACGTGTTGCAGATATATGCTCCAGTTTTAATTAATGGTTTCACATTTGATGGTGTCTTATGGTAGGCAGAAGTTAATCAGTTTAATACAGCTAGATTTCTTTTTTATAGTTTGTGTTTCTGCATCATAAGAAACTATTTCCTTCTTCAGGTTCAAAAACGCATTCTCTTTGCCTTTCACATTTAAGCCTAAAATATTTAGAATGCAGGGATCCAATTTCATTTTCTTCCAAATGGACCATCCATTTTTCCTCTTCCTCACTGAGGAGCAAAGTTCTGTTATATACCAAGTTTCCTTGTATCCACAAGATTGTTTCTGGATTCCCTACTCTGTTCTAATGGTTTATTGATTGCTGTCTTAATATCACATCTTAAGCACTATAGTTTTATAATAAGTTTTGTTATCTGATAATGCAAATTTTCTCCTGTTTTTGTTTTTAAATGCCTCTAAGCAAGTATTGACCTTTGCTCTTATTTTAGACACAGTTGTAGCATTGTGTGAAACCTCTATTGGTGTATTTGAGGAAAGAGACCATTTTTCCTGGATTTTCCCTCTGCCTCCTATGGCAGAGTTGCAAAGGAGGAAGTAAACGCTGAAAAATAATAGAAGTAGTGTCAGTGGCCAGACTGACTGACGCCACTGACCAGGCCTGAAGGTAAAAGACTAACCCCCACCCTAACTGCTTGTGCAGTTAAGTGCTGGTTGATTCCAGACATTGTATGGAGAAGCATTGTGAAACTTTCTGTTCTGTTCTGGTAGCCCCCACCACTGATGCATGTAGCCCTCAGTCACATAGCCCATGCTTGCATAATCTATCACGACCCTTTCACTTGGACCCCTTAGAGTTGTAAGCCCTTAAAAAGGCCAGGAACATTTTCAGGGAGCTCGGTTCTTGAGATGCAAGTCTGCCAACGCTTCTGGCCAAACAAAGCCTCTTCCTTCCTAAATCTGGTGTCTGAGAGGTTTTGTCTGCAACCCGTCCTACTACGTATTTATTTTATTTTAAAAATATTTTTAATTTAAAAAATCTGAGGGGTAGACAGGACCTTGCTCTGTAGCCCAGGCTGGAGTACAGTGACATAATCATGTCACCTCACTCCAGTCTCAAACTCCTGGGCCCAAGCGATCCTCCTGCCTCAGCCTCTCAAAGTGCTGGGATTACAGGTGTGAGCTACTTCACTTGCCCCTTACTGGCATTTTCAATACAATTGCTAACTGGCACCTTTATAATATGGAGTCTTTCAAATATATCTGTAGCGGCACAAGCCGCAGACAAAACCCCTCAGACACCGAGTTAAAGGAAGGGCTTTATTCGGCCGAGAGCTTCAGCAAGATTCACATCTCCAACAACCGAGCTCCCTGAGTGATCAATTCCTGTCCCTTTTAAAGGCTCACAACTCTAAGGGGGTCCGCGTGAGAGGGTCGTGATTGATTGAGCAAGCAGCGGGTATGTGACTGGGGGCTGCATGCACGGGTCATTAGAATGGAACAGAACAGACAGGGATTTTCACAGTGCTTTTCTATACAATATCTGTAATCTATAGATAACATAACCGGTTAGGTCAGGGGTCCATCTCTAACTACCAGGCCCAGGGTGCGGTGCCGGGCTGTCTGCTTGTGGATTTCATTTCTGCCTTTTACTTTTTACTTCTTTCTTTGGAGGCAGAAATTGGGCCTAAGACAATATGAGGGGTGGTCTCCTCCCTTGTATCCACTTTCTTGAATCCCTACTCACATTTCTTCAGTTCACACCATTATTATAAATCTATTCCATTACAAAATTCTTCCCAGTGTCCTGCTGTCCTTCAGCATTCCAATCTATTTTTTTCATTGTATTCAGAAAAGCTTTGCTAAAATGTAACTTAAGTCACCTTCTACTTATCAATCTTTTATTGACTTCCCAGTGCCCCCAGGATTATGGCTAAACTCCTCAACTTGGTTCATCTATATGAACCAGCTTCTGTTCTGGCCATCTTTTTCCAACCTGCATCATCTTGCATTTCTCTATGCTCCTGTCACTCTGAGTTCAGTTTTGATTCCTCAAATCAGCTGAAAGAAGGTTTTTCTGCTTTCAAGTGAAGAAAATGGCAATTGGAAAAACTTGCTCTCCCAAATATGCAAAAGAGATTTCAGTCACAAATTCATTTGCATTTAAATCCTAAAATAAAGTACATCATTCTTTCAGCATAAACTCTTAAAAGTCATGCAATCCGGCCAGGCACGGTGGCTCATGCCTGTAACCCCAACTTTGGGAGGCTGAGGCAGGCGGATCACTAGGTCAGGAGTTTGAGACCAACCTGGCCAATATGGTGAAGCCCTGTCTCTACTAAAAATACAAAAATTAGCCTGGCATGGTGGCACATGCCTGTAGTCCCTGCTACTCCGGAGGCTGAGGCAAGAGAATCGCTTGAACCCAGGAGGTGGAGGTTGCAGTGAGCCGAGATTGTGCCAGTGCACTCCAGCCTGGGTAACAGAGTGAGACTCCATCTCAAAAAAAAAGTCATGCAATCCTTAACAACCTCAGGCTTTTCCCCTTTTTATAATTGTAATAAGCCCAAGGTTTGATTATTAAAACAACTTACTCCTAAAACTCTATCAATCATAACAAATTGATCATAAATTCAATTTAACACACATGTCAGAATACAAAGCACATAGTATGTTCTTTGAACCAGTAAATAAATGTCTTATTCTTTATCATAATGATTTCTAATTGTATAATGTTTGAAACTTTTGCAATCTTTCTATCTTGGTGAACACTGGCAAAGACATTCTGGGAGTTATTCAGGAGAGATCCACTGCAGAAAGTACACAGCCATATATCAGAGAAGGGACACTTTCTAACAGGGATCATTTTAGAACCTGACTCAAGATTCTTTTGCCTTTGAAATATCTAAGCAGCCAGCCAAACCAGAAGAACCAAAATCCAAAAGCCCAGAGTTTGCATCACTGAGATCACTCAAGTAATCTCTACTCTTCTCTCTCTGCTATAAAAGCCCCACCTTGGGTTTCCCCTTCACTTTGGTTCTTTCTCAAGTTTCTCACCAGCAGAGCTGAAGGAGAAGTGGTCTTCCACCCAGGTGGCTGGGGCAATACAGAGGAATCTGGACATAAAATTGTACAGGCCATCGGGCCCCTCAGCTGCAATTCCCTCTTGTATCCTGCTTCCTCAAACCAGGGCTAGACCAAAGACTTCAAAACGTGTGTGTGCGCGCACACACACACACCAAGTGTAAATGTGTAATTTGCCTTCTAAGCCCCGGAATTCAAGCTTTCTCATTCTTTCATGAGGAGCATGTGAGAATTCTCCAAGATATTTGTGGGGGCCTTACCCACAAATATATACGTAGATAGAGAACTTAATGGCTTTCACATCCTTCAGCTGTCAATAGCTATAAATGCCCACAGGCTTTGTTGGAGAGTTCTCCAGGCAGGACAGTTTTCCTGAATGTGCCACTAGCTGAGAGGTCAGAATTAATTACATTCCTTGGTGTCACTTGACCCACAGGAAACTTGCATATCTTTGTTACCCCAAATTGTGGGAATACAGACTAAACTACTGCAAGTCTAATCACCTCCCCTCCCCATCCCCACCTTCCCTTTTATTTTCCTGATCAAGTAGGCAGAAAGCAGATGAACAAGTTTGCTGCCTAAATTAACATCCAGTCTGGAAATAAAATACAAGTCTCTCCTTCCTGAAGGCATCTTCAATCACTACCAGCGATTCCCTTGGCAGAAAGCACTATGTTGGGAGCTAGTTCTACCACTTCTTAATCATCCTTCAAGTTAGGTCTGGGTGCTGTGCATGGGGGCAGTGGGTGGTGAGGCTTTCTGATTCTAGTCATTGTCAGATTTCTTTAAAAAGTGAAGTACTTAGCATCTTCTTGACCCATCGTTGACTCCTCCCTAGTTGCTTTTCTTTGAGTAATAGGAAAAGCCCAACACAACCTCCTGTTATACATAAATACAATTTTTTTAAAAACCAGCACATATATACATGATAGATGGAAATAAACAGTACTGCATACAGTAGTCATAAGTATACACAAACAAGGTACCTTTGCAGTGTATTCATATACCACATGTTTATAGACATGTGAACTTGCTGCAAAACAAGCAGAAAATAGGAAGAGAAAATCAGGTTATCTACAGAATCACTAGTCATCAAATTCACGTTAATAGGCAGTAAGATTTCACGGTCTCAATAAAGCTGTTGCCCTAAAAAAAATGTACAGTGACACAATAAAACAAGGAGGGAAGGGGGGAAAGACAAATATTCCTATGTCTTGAAAAAAAGGTAAAGCAAGTTAGCCTCCTGGTACTGAATCATTTGCAGAAAAAAATACAAATAGGTGTTCAAGTATATGAGAAGGCTTTGTACCAATCTCAGATATCCAATACTTTATATTTCTTAGAGAGAACGTGAAGGCTTTGTACCAATCTCAGACGTCCAATACCTTATATTTCTTAGAGAGAACGTAAGGGAATTTAGTTCTCTTTTAATATGTAGTCTTAATTCCCTCTTAGTTTATTTCTTCCAGATTACTTTAAGTTTTTATAGAAACAAATATAAAATCACCACGTTGCCTTTTGAAATTAAATATGGGAAACACAATACTTTATTCAATCAATAAAACAAACAGTAAAACATTTTAAAATCCCTTAGTTCCAAAATATGGTCCAAAAGAGGGCATATAATTTGTAAAATCCCTTAGTTCCAAAATATGGTCAGAAAGAGGGCATATAATTTGTCGGTGGGAGAAATTAAGCCACTATCTTCTAAATATATCCACCATTATAAGGTTTTTTGTTTCTGAAAAGTTGTAAGATTTTATTAAAACAAACACACGATAAAACACAATCCAATCAAGGTTTCAGGACTAAATATGAACCTTTCCTCTACTTTCAAAGGTTTGGAGGATCCTTGAAACTTTCATTACCAAAAGGTTAAACTATTAGTAACATTCTGAATCACTGAATAGCCTTCCTTTCCTTAACTTTGAACATTACATTTATTTGAAATGAAGCACTTACTATAAATTGCTACCCTGTCTAGGAAAAGATATTTTCTTCATGGATTCTGTCATGTTTTTATGCTAAAGAACCTGTCTTATCTGATTAATTTGCTTTCAATCGTTTTAAGTGAGTTCACAGACACAAGAGCAGATGTTTGTGGCATTTTTCCGAATCATCTCCAAACAAAATAGAGGTTGTTAAATCTAATTGAGGAGCCAATAATGTCTGACTTTGTCCCAGAGCACCTTAAAGGCAATCAGCTCTAGCAAAATCTAGAAACCTTGTCAGTATGGCCCAATCGCCCATCCTTATGAAATCAGAATTTATTGGCCGGGCGCAGCAGGTCACACCTGTAATTCCAGCAGTTTGGGAGGCCGAGGTGGGAGGATCATCTGAGGTCAGGAGTTCGAGATCAGCCTGGCCAACATGGTGAAACCCCTGTCTCTACTATAAGTACAAAAATTAGCCAGGCTTGGTGGTGGGTGCCTGTAATCCCAGCTACTCGGAAGACTGAGGCAAGAGAATCACTTGAACCCGGGAGGTGGAGGTTGCAGTCAGCAGAGATTGCACCAGTGCACTCCAGCCTGGGTGACAGAACAAGACCCTGTCTCAAAAGAAAAAAAAAAGAAAGAAAGAAAGAAAGAAATCAGAATGTATTAATATGAATCCAAGGTCATAACACCATTACAAAATAAGTGTTTCCTTCCATCCCACTCACACACTTTGTCTAAACATGCATCTACAAAACAAACTTAACATCAACTTCCAACCTAACCACTCTGGATCAGCTTAACAAACTTCATATCCTACTGACCTGTCCCCTGCATTTGAGTTCTAAGCCTACCCCCTTGAATTCACTTCCCTTCACTGACCTAGTCTATTTCAAAGAAACCATCCCCTATCCTGAAGTTTTCCTACAATCTTAATGTGCTAATGAAATACAATAAGAAGACACAAGATATATGATCAAATGTTTTAATATTAGAATCAACAGATCTAAAATTATATTTTAATAAATATGATAAATACAACAGGAACAATAAAAGAATTATAAAAACTGTACAGTCTTAATTGAAAATATACATATAGGCAATTTATATAGAAAATTGCTGTTTCACTCATAACTTCATACTTCCATAACTGTAACTAGACAGAAAGTTTAAAGCGAAATAGCAAATTCCTCACACTCAATGCTTATATGCATACTTTGAACAAATACCTTACATATCAATATTTAAAGCTTTTAATGTGATAAGTGAGCTTGCTTCTTGCTTGTTAATTTGTCTAATCTAGGTTGGATTGATGACAATGCTACCCTCAGGGGATAATGTATATTTAAACTGTTTCTATGTTTTGTTTTAATCACACTTAAAGTAGAGAATCCGGTCTCACAGAGGTACGTTGAGGGAAAAAGAAGAAGCGATTTTAAAGCAATCTCAGCAAGCTCAGGATATTCATTTTTAGCTTTTATCCAAAATGAAGGAAGAGATGCTGTATTTTCAAAACTGATTTTCAATCCTTCATCGGTAGCCAGCTTCAACAACTTATCCTGTAGAGTTACAGTTAAATTTAAGTTATCCTTTGATGAAAGAAATGGATTTTGGATCCACAAATTTCCTATGCGTGGATCTTCTTTTGATGGAAAATAAAATTCAAAGCATTCTAACAAATTTGTAAGATGTTCACTGATAACCGTTCGCAGATGTGCAATATCAAGATCATTACCTACTTCATTGATAATTGTTGTTAAATTATGAAACATGTCATAACAATCTGTAGAAATTCTGTTTTTCCAAGCTTCTAACTTTTGTTTTTGTCCTTCAACTTTATCTGCCATTGAAAAATAAGTTGCATTCTTCCCTTGCATAGAAGCATTAAGATCATTAAAAATACTGAAGATATCAGACAAATAAGCAAGTCTGGCTGTCCAATTCACATCTTTAAAAAGTTGGGACCAAATGGGTTTCTTGCCTTGCAGAAACACTAAGAGTTCATTTCGTATTTCAAACATTCTTGACAGAACTTTTCCCCGTGATAACCACCGTATCTCAGCATGCAGTAACAGTTGCTTATGATCAGCTTCCATATTATCACATAATAAAGAGAATAATCTTGAATTCAATGCATTAGATTTTATGTAATTCACAATTTTTACTATATCATTAAGTACACTATTTAGTTCAGCTGATATTTTTTTCATAGCAAGACTTTCTCGATGAATGAAGCAATGTGTTGTTTTACATTCTGGTGCAAGTTCCTTAATCTGGGTTACCACTTCAGAATGTTTTCCTGTCATTGAAGCTGCACCATCAGAACATACTCCTACACAAAATTTAAATTCCAAACCACATCTGTTAACAATATAATTCTTTACAGCTTCATATAGTTCTGAGCTAGTTGTGTTTGTAGGCAAAGAGGCTGAAAAAAAGAACTCTTCCTTTATATCATCATCATGTTCAAACCTCACATAGACTAAAAGAATTATCATGTTAGCAATATCTCTGCATTCATCAAGTTGCAATGAAAAATACTTTGCTAGTTTTATTTGTTCTATAAGTTGATCTTCCATATCATTAGCCAGTTCCTGAATACGTCGAGCTATGGTGTCATTGGAAAGTGGTACCTGAGCCACCTTCTTCGCTGCAGATTCACCCAACATTTCCAAGCAAACTTCTTTGATGCAGTCTTTCACTAGTGTCTCAGCAATTGTGTATGGTGTTTTAGACTTAGCAACCGGAAGTGCTACTTTATACGAAGCCCGCAAAGCACTAATGTTTATATGAGAAACGTTGAACACCTGCTTTGGTTGGCTTTTCAATTCACTACTCTTTCTTTCAAAGAATTCTTTTGGTTGTGAACTTATTTCTTTATGTTTTGAATATAAATGTCGCTTAAGCTTTGATGGTTTCATTGCTTCATTAGCCAGTACATCTCCACAAATAATACACTGTGGTTTTAGTACTTCACCATCAATTACAGCTACAAAACCAAACTCAATATATGAAGGATCATATTTCCGAGTGAAACTAGCATGAACTCTTTTGGTTCTCCCTTCTTCAGGATAACTTCTATTGGTAACATTTCTTTTATTACTACTACTGTGTTCAGAAAAGGCATGTCTTTTCTTGACAAAAAAGTCCAGTGAAGCTTGTTTCGCCATCTGAAATTAGGAATAAAAGTAAATAATATGAATTTTACTTTCCTCCTTTAGCTAACAATGTTAAACCACAAGTTAAAAACTAGACTTGATTAAAATAAAAAATTATTTTAAAGTTAAGTTATAAAAATAAATAAATGCCTATATTTTCTCAGTTTTATACATCTTTGGGTTATGGCTGATAAACTAAGCATAAAGTATCACAGGTTGTAATGGGGACCTACTGAGTTTGACTAGTGTGTAACTGCCACCACATGTGACTCACCTTGAGAGTTTAACAATACCTAAATTGGTCTATATTCTATTTGGTAAGGTAAGTCCATTAATCATTTGCTTGAATGTTGCAGTAATGTCAATTGCTATGTTTCTAAATACTTATGCTCAAGTTTTATACTTATTTCCTTACAGACTGGAGTTTTTATACCAGTACTGGTCTACTGATCACACTTTGAGTACCACTAGTTTAAGTCATGAGTAATCTCCATATTTCAAAACATTAACCCTACCTCATAAAGCCTCCTGATGTTAAATTTTTTTGGTTCTATTTCATACTCTCCAATTAAATTCCCAAACTGAAGTCTTTCCCAAGACAAACCCTTATCTTCCAAGCAAATTTATCATCCCCTACCCCTACAAATACTTCTTCACTTGATTTGAAATGTTTTTTCTTAGCTTACCCCCAACCCAAACTCACAATTGAAACAGAGAAACATTAAATTCATCTGTTACCAAATTCATTCTCTGTAGAAGCATACTAGCATAGACACTATTTATTCCCTCAATCTTAGCTTTCTCATTCTCCCAAGAAATGCGTGACATCAAAAAGGAGTAAAAGTGATACTATTCATCACCCCCAGAATAATAAAAAACTTAACTTTGTACGGAGATCCTGATAATGCATAATAAAAAAGACAGCATTCAAGGTTACAACTTTACAACTTCCAACTTGGGAAAAAAGAGAAGCATTAAAAGTAATTAGGCCTTCTTTGGGGGAAATATATCCAAGGTAATAAAAATGTGTTTTCATATACCTTGTCACACAACACTTATTCACAGTAAAGTGTAATGAGATTCTTCCCCTGCTTTCATCTATGGCAGATATGCAATCTTACCCAATCTCCTACTTTGTCTGGTGAAAATGGTGTCCCTGATGGCTTTAGCATTTTGGAAGGTTGAACAGGCAAACTTCTTTGAATATCATCACGTTTCCTTTTCATTGTGCTGGTTTCATAGCAAAGGCTACAGGTTATTTGCCGACCACAGCCCTCAGTCTCATGTTGAGAGGGCACTCCACAAATTGCATGGATATTTCCATCACATGATACACAACTATTAACACCTGTGCATTCTTTTTCACAGACTACACAGGATAAAAATCTTAGTCTCCTCTCAGGGGAGCTTTTTTCAGCCATCTTAGGAGTGACAGAAAGATTCTCTTCAATATCACTACTATCTGTTCCAGTCTCAATGTTTTCTTCATACTGGGCTCTTAAAGTATTTTCTAACTCTTTGTCAGCCTGATCTAATTCATTTTCTGTATGCAAGCTGGCAACAAGTTCTTCAGTTAACTGAGAATGGGACAAGCCCAGTTTAGCTTCAGAGCTAAATGTACTTTCACATGGAGTCTGTTGCATGCTTCTGTGATAGGGTTGATTTTGGGTCATCTGAATGAACCACAAAAATTCAGCCCAGTGTGATGAGTTGTTAGTTTGCATCCAGGAGAAAATCCTCTTTCGGATATCCTCAGTTTGTTCTGCAGAACTCTGGCTTTGGCAGGTCTGAGACTTCCCATGGACAATTTTCAATTCTGGCCAAATATTACTGAGTTCACTGACAACCTGGCTTGAAAATTCCCTCCCACTGTCAGATTGTAGGACACTGGGTGCTCCAATAATTGTAAATATATCTAAAAGAGCATGTGCAACTTCCGTAGGTCTTTTAGACTTTAATGACCGCAAAAAACTTAACTTTGTACGGAGATCCTGATAATGCATAATAAATTTATACTCCCCATCAGGATTCAACTGCATGTCTATAAGATCTACTTGGCATCTTGAACTAACTTCCTTAATTGGTTTTGATGTTAGAACCTTCTTGAGTTTTGAATTTTTCTGTTGGCATGGTTTACAGAGGGTCAGATATAGCATTATAACTTCTTTTGTGATGTTCTTGTATTTCGCTTGTAACTCTTTCTCCATGCGAGTACGTCCACCATGTCCAATGCTGAGATGTGTATTATGCAGAATGTCGAATAAGTCCTCACTGTGTAAGTAATACCGTATTTTATCTGTTTCCCCATTTACAGCCTCAATTAGCTTCTCATTTCCTTGTACAAGGATAACATCAAATCTAGCCAAGCGACGGTAGTCAACTGATTCCTTTTTCGCCTTAGCTTTAGCTTCTTTCACTTCCTTTATCAACTGACAGTACTTTGCTTTAGAAAATATCTTAGTATTATTACTTTTGTTTTCCAGTAACATTGCTAAGCTTCTGAAGAACTTTTCTCTCATGTTTTCTGGTTCAATTTCTGCTTCATTAGTATCTAAGCTACTGAGGTTATCATCACCCATGCTTTGAGACATCATGGAAAACCACAAAAATGACCCTAAAAACAAAGGAAAAAATCAATTAGAATATTCAGAAATATAATTTAAAATACATATATTGTCAAAGGAGCCAGTAGTGCTTGAGGTAGAAGTAGGGATTATGGGCACACAAAAGGGGATACCATTTTCTTTTTTTTTTGAGACAGAGTCTCACTCTGTTGCCCAGGCTAGAGTGCAGTGGCACAATCTCAGCTCACTCACTGCTTCCCAGATTCACGCAATTCTCCTGTCTCAGCCTCCTGAGTAGCTGGGATTACAGGCGCACCACAACATTTGACTAATGTTTTTATTTTTAGTAGAGATGGAGTTTCACCATGTTGGCCAGACTGGTCTTGAACTCCTGGTCTCAAGCAATCTGCCTGCCAGCCTCAGCCTCCCAAAGTGCTGTGATTACAGGCATGAGTTACTGAACCAGGCTAGGGGGATACCATTTTGATTAAGGAATCCAATCTTAGTGGAAGGAAGAGCATAAATGAAGAACTCCAGCCAGTAATAAAAAGTTTCACACAATAAAGAGTAGAAAGCCAGGACATGACTTTCCAGAGCAGTTTTCAGGATTGAAGCATTGTTTTGCGTAAAATAGGATGGAAATTAGCATTTATTTGTTTGTTTACTATGCAAAGACTTTTTTTTTTATTTTGGAGGAACCTCAGCAAGCCAATAATAGATTTTTTAAAAAATCTCCACACTACACATTTTCTCTTTTATTCAGTCAGGTTAGCTATTACATCAACATTTGAGGAGTAAGTTCCAACCTGATATATTCATATCAGCTCCCTTTCAGGGCTATTAAGTACAAACTCAATAAAAATAGCTTCATTACTAATTTTAATAAGAGTAGTGGATGAGTCTAAATTAGTGAAAAATTTTTGACTTAATAAAGCTTATTAAAAGAAATTTCTAGAATACTCATAATAACAGAAGCACTAAGAATACTTCAAATTTGGCTAAGTGTTAAGAAAAACTATTTTGGAAAAAATAAAAAATAATAATTTAGAATTAGCATAACATCTCTAGATAGTTTTATAGTTGCTTGGAAAAATACTTTCACTCAAGTCAACATTATTTATACTATCAATTTGCATACCAAATAGTGAGACAGAACAGGGACTCCTCTTAGGGGCCTGACAGCCACCCCTAACCCCAAGCATGGTAATAACAGAAAATCTTGAGTTCCTTCAAGGGAAATTCCACACATCTAACTATCTCTAAGAAGTAAACGAGCAACTTGAGAAACAAGAAGGTAATACCTTAAAACAACATCCAAAAAGTTAGTTATGAGATGTTCCCTATATTAACTAAAGATAACATCTTAACATATATCCCTAAGTTGTTTTTCAGAAACCCATACCTCCACCAAATGGATCCACTGGTCTGAAGACCTCAGATAAGGGGGAACTGAGGACTGAACTCCAACTGCTGCTTTGTTCTAAAGTTCTTCCTGTGGGGCCTGGAAGAAGTCACACCCACAAGCCAGAGCTAACCTTCTTTTCTGCTGATCCCAAATTTTTAGACAAAGCTTTGCCTCCTTAACCAATTGCAAATCAGAAAATCTTTGAATCTATCTATGACCTGTAAGCCCCTTGAGATGTCCGTCCTGCCTTTTTAGGTCAAACAAATGTACAGTGTCCACATATTGATTTATGACTTTGCTTGTAACCTCTGACTCCCTTCTTTTAAAAAATCCTTACTTGCAAATCATCGGGGAGACTGAGTCTTAATTTTGAGGGGACCAATTCTCCTTGCTTGACACTCTGCAAATAAATGCCTTCCTTTCTCCTACTGATATGGATGTTTGGTTTTCCTGTGCCAGGCAAGTGAACTGTAGTTTGGTTCTGTAGCAGTAATGAACTAGTAAATTTAAATCATCTAAAATGTTTATATTTTCTAAAACTAGGTTAAAATTAATGATGTGTTACTGTGTGGTTTGGCTTCATTTAACTCTCAATTGTTCCAGTACGGCTTCTTTGATCATTAAATTGAAGCTCATAGTGAGTTTTCCTTTCCTGAAAATCATAATCTATTTATAACACAAGTTAGCCCTATAGCACTTTCTTCTTTAACTGTTTTATAGGTAGATGCAAAAAGACTAAGTTTCTAAAGAAACAGAGATCACTTATTTCTCTAGTATCTTTCACATTATCTAACACGTTACTACATCGAGTGTTCAATAGAAAATTGTTGATTAACTTTATAATAAAATAACAATAATGGTAAGTGCTATCTCAAAATGTGATTGAAAAAGACCATCGTATGGATAGCATTTCTTCCCATGCTGATCCATTTTGTGCCATGCTATAGAACTAGAAGCATAGAAGGAAAATAAACAAGAATGAATTAGAAGAAGAAATACAGGGCAACGTCAAGAGAACCAGGAAAATATGAGCCCCATAAGTTTTTGAATCGATATTAATGTCTAAGAAAATTGTTAGGGCTGTAAGAGGAGAAAAACATTGTATCCATTTTACCTAACCCTTTTTAAACGGAAAAGATAGCTGTTCCAGAACCAGGCCAGACTCCGCCTCTACTACACATTATACCAATAACAGACCTTAGAACACTAATAAACATAGACTTCAGAAATTCCATATTCTAACGTAGAATTTTCAAATAGTATTTCCAATGTATACACAGTCATTACGTGACAAAAATCGTGGTCAGAGGCTACAGCAATGGGACCCAAGACTACACTGCCAAGTGCTCAGTATTTACATACAGAGGTATCTGATTTATCCACAGGTACTTACCAACTTCATTACAAAGTATCCATGAAAAATCTTGGGTTCAAGTATTTTTGACATTATTACCTGACTGCTTTAATTCAACTCCCTTAATAACACTACACTATACGGGTTGACTTTTCCTTCAACTATTAATACATTCAGTAGAAGCTGAAATGGAATGAGGTTTGGTAACTTTCAATACTAGACCCTTCACTCTCCCAAGTCTCACTCTCTTTCTTAGAACTAAATTATTCTCACCATTATCTTGAAGTGGGTATGGCTCTGGAGATTCACATTCCATTCTATCTTCCATAGACTGAAGCTGGGTGCCTAAAGACTCCTTTGCAGAATCCAGAGGGGCCATTTCTTCTATAGAAGCTTCCTGACCATATGTGCCCTGTGAGACCTGTGGACAAATAGGTGCATTTAGTAAACAACATAAATAATTGTAGTTTGTCACAGTTAAACTTGTATTTTTCCATTAAAATAGAATGTAAGAAGAAAAAACATCAGTCTTTACTGAATTCTTAAGCACAAGATAAAATATGAAGAGAAATGAAAAATGCTGGGACTAATAAAGCCAGAGCCATACAACAGAAACTGATGTCTTTATAGGACAAGAGTTAAAATGCATCCCTTTGGTTTCTGTTTCTGGGAATAACAATGAAAGCATGTTAAAGAAATCCTCTACACTGTGATGACTAAAAAAATTGTAAATGAGTTTCAGAGTGGTTAATTAAAAGTAAATATTGGGCCGGGCACAGTGGCTCACACCTGTAATCCCAGCACTTTGGGAGGCCAAGGCAGATGGATCACCTGAGGTCAGGAGTTTTGAGACCAGTCTGCCCAACATGGCGAAACCCTATCTCTACTAATAATAATGCAGATTCACCAGGCCTAAGAAAATGTTCAAATGGTTCAAGGATTACAAAGTTGTTAATGGTTACACTTACTCTACTACATCCAGTTGGAAAATGTCCATGGATAGTGAATCCCAAAATTGCACATAAACCAGAATATTCTAAAAGGGAATATTCAATGACGTAGGAGGAGATGAAAGCCTACATATTCTTAGAATATCATGTTGCGATTTAAGATTCTGTGTCACGCTCCTTTCCGCCAACTTGGACACCACATTATAAATTTATTTTCGCTGGGCACAGTGGCTCATGCCTGTAATCCCAGCATTTTGGGACTAATAAAAGGAGGCTGAGGTGGGTGGATCACCTGAGGTCAGAAGTTCAGGACCAGCTTAACTAACATAGTAAAACCACATCTCTACTAAAGAGACAAAAATTAGCCAGGTGTGGTGGTGCATGCCTGTAGTCCCAGCTACTCAGGAGGCTGAGGCAGGAGGATCACTTGAACTCAGGAGGCAGAGGTTGCAGTGAGTCAAGATCGCGCCACTGCATGACAGAGCGAGACTCCACCTCAAAAAATAAAATAAAATAAAATAAAATTCTTAAACTGTGCAAAGGACATTTCAAAAAATCAATTTTCTCAAAATTCATAAAATGGGTAAGCCAGTTCCCTTTGGTATGTTTTTCCCTTCTCTGAGCTTAATAAGGTATCTTATGTAAATTGCTTTGTATAATAAAATAGCATGCATTTCAATTTGCCTAAATGTTTGCATAACTGCCAGAAACAGAATCTGTGAAAGAAGGCCACCTGCTGTTTATAATTAAACAATGTATCAGTTCTGTAATGTTGGTATACACAATCTCAGCTTTTGGAGCAACTAAGAAACAAAATATGGATATGGTTCATTGTGTTGAATTCTTCACTGACTCTCCCCCACCCCCCATACACTCTAAGCACAAACACAAATCTAGCTTCTTGATTCCTTTACTTTTCCACCAGCTGCACTGGACCAAATGGGTGGGCCTGGTCTTAGAACTGGGAGGAACTCCACCTCTGTCTCTACCACAGAAGTTTGAAGTGTACCCTGGGGGGTGGTAATAAATTACAAAACTGAAGTTACTTCAAACGACAGTCATTAGTCTTTTACTATTCAATTCCTGGGTTTGATTTTTTTTAATGCTAGAAAGAGGTTGAGCGCAGTAGCTGACACCTGTAATCTCAGCACTTTGGGAGGCCAAGGTGGGAGGATTGCTTGAGCTCCGGAGTTCGAGACCAGCCTGGACAACATAGTGAAACCTCATCACTGCCAAAAATACAAAAAATTAGCCGGGCATGGTAGCACATATCTGTGGTCCCAGCTACTCAGGAGGCTGAGTAGGGTGGATCGCTTGAGTCTGGGAGGTGGAGGTTGCAGTGAGCCAAGATCGTGCCACTGCACTCCAGCCTGGGTGACAGAGTGAGATTCCATCTCAAATAAATAAATAAATAAAAATGCTGGAAAGAAACTTTTGGTTGTAATATGGTAAATATTGCTGTGTTCATTAGAAATGCACATATTTCCAGTAAGTTAGAACACCTAACTTATAGTGGCACAAATAGGGGTTTATTTTTGTTACATAACAAGAAGTCTAGAAGAAGGTAGTTGCTGGCACCAACTCATTTATCTAACAGTTTTGTTAGGGACCCTAGCTGTCTTCATATGTCTGCTCTGTCACTTTTAACACTAGCATTTGGCCTCATGTTTACCATCACTTAATGGTCACAAGATGGCCAGATATCACATTAGTGTTCAAGACTGGAAGTGGGAAAAGGTGAAACTAAACTAATCTCCCCTATTTTATTAGGAAAATAAAAGCTTCCCCAGGAACCTCCTCCCCGAAATATGCTTATTTCTCCCTGGCCAGAATTCTGTTGCACAGTTAACTCTAGAACAAGGAAGCCTGGAAAAGAATTTAATTAGATACACTGCCAGTATGAACAAAACCAACATTTTGTCGGGAAGAAAGAAGGGTGGAACAGACACTGGATTGCCAGCTAAACATGTCTGCCACAGTGGTATTTCCCCTGTGGGGGAAATCACACAAAAACAAGAAAAATGAGAAACATTTATACAAACCTGATCTTCAACAAGACTAAGAGATATTTATAACTCTGACCACATTAAAAAAAAACTATCAAATATGATCAGCATATAACCTGAACAATACCAAGTCCTACCAGCAGCTACAGTTTTCAAAAAAGCTAGAAGGGGAAATTTTAAAGCAAGCTTGTCCACCCTGCAGCCTGCGGGCCACATGCAGCCCAGGACAGTTCTGAATGTGGCCCAACACAATTTTGTAAACTTTTTCAAAACATTGTAAGATTGTTTTGTGATTTTTTTTTTTTTTTTAGCTGATCAGTTATTGTTAGTGTTAGTGTATTTTAGTGTGGCCCAAGACAATTATTCTTCCAATGTGGCCCAGGGAATTCAAAAGATTGGATACCCCTATTCTAAAGTAACAGGCATATCTTAAGGGGGGGGGCGGGGAACCCTGTATTTGTTATTTAAAGCAAAAGGAAAAGGGTGTGCTGACTAGACTTGAGAAATTGCTTATATAGGCATTTGTGCTGCAATGTAACCGATGAATGTATTAAAAAACATGCTTTCTGCAAAACTGCAGAAAAGTGACAGGATTTATGGGGAAAATACGGTTAACGGGTGGACTATTTTAACACCTACACAACTTTGTCACCAGAGCACTATTAAAACTATAACAACTCCCGGCTGGCGCGCGGTGGCTCACGCCTGTAATCCCAGCACTTTGGGAGGCCGAGGCTGGCGGATCACGAAGTCAACAGATCGAGACCATCCTGGCCAACATGGTGAAGCCACGTCTCTACTAAAAATACAAAAATTAGCTGGGCGTGGTAGCGCATGCCTGCAAATCCCAGCTACTTAGCAGACTGAGGCAGGAAAATCCCTTGAACGAGGGAGGCAGAGGTTGCAGTGAGCTGAGATCGTGCCACTGCACTCCTGCCTGGCGACAGTGAGATTCCGTCTCAAAAAATAAAAATAAAAGAAAATAAAACAAACACTATAACAGCGCTAGTAAAAATATAAGACGTTAATAAATCTTACTTTAAGTATAGGATTTTACCTTAGAAAGGTGATGTTATCTTATTAGAAACAAGTGTGAGGAAAGGGCGAGGCAAGGGTGGAAGGATATAATCATCAAAAATTCAAAGGTGGGCCAGGCGCGGTGGCTCACGCCTGTAATCCCAGCACTTTGGGAGGCCGAGGCGGGAGGATCACGAGGTCAGAAGATTGAGACCAACCTGGCTAACACGGTGAAACCCCGTCTCTACTAAAAATACAAAAATTAGCCAGGAGTGGTGGCGGGCGCCTGTAGTCCCAGCTACTCGGGAGGCTGAGGCAGGAGAATGGCGTGAGCCCCGGAGGCAGAGCTTGGAGTGAGTGAGCTGAGATCGGGCCACTGCACTGCAGCCTGGGGGAGAGCGCGAAATTCTGTCTCAAAACAAACACACAACAACAACAACAATAAAAATTCAAAGGTGGAAAGATATAATCATCAAAAGTGAAGTGAAGAGGCTTGAACATTTGATGTTACATCCTTCCACCCTTGGATACAGTGATACTACAAGAAACATGATGTGGGTTCCGGTCCATCATCTTATTTTTACTTCTTTCACACTGGCTTATAAAAAGATGCCCAGTGTTTGCTCTTTTTTTTTTTTTTTTTTTTTTTTTGAGACAGAGTCTCGCTCTGTCGCCCAGGCTGGAGTGCAGTGGCCAGATCTCAGCTCACTGCAAGCTCCGCCTCCCGGGTTCACGCCATTCTCCTGCCTCAGCCTCCCGAGTAGCTGGGACTACAGGCGCCCGCCACCTCGCCCGGCTAGTTTTTTGTATTTTTTTAGTAGAGACAGGGTTTCACCGTGTTAGCCAGGATGGTCTCGATCTCCTGACCTCGTGATCCACCCATCTCGGCCTCCCAAAGTGCTGGGATTACAGGCTTGAGCCACCGTGCCCGGCCGTGTTTGCTCTTTTAACACTTTCCTTCTTTCATAACGAAGCTGTTTATATGGCTCCAAATAGGACTTTATGTCATGAAGTAAAATCATGCTGCGTTCTGCATTGTAGTCATTATCTTTTATCCACTCCAACTGCTTCTCTATCATACTTGAAACAGAAGATAACTGAGCAGCGAAAAGCTCTTGGGACGCAGCTTGTAGCTTGCGGAACTGCATGTTCTTCTTCTTCCACACCTTCCATTTGTGCCTCAGCAACTAACTTGCAGCTCTTCTATAGAAAGATCCTGTATGTCAGACTGCAGCGCTCCGCATTATCCTCACTAGCATCTTCTTCAAATCCAGCCCCCTTTGCAAGAGCAACACAGCTTGGGTTGGTTTTGGAGAGCTCTTCTGAAGGCTCAAAGGCTTTGGAATCATAAATTAAATCAGGGAGAATTGTATATCACACCCCATGCAAACAGGCTTTTGTGAAATCATTCCAGGCGTCTACAATAATATCAACCATAAGTTTAATGTTGAATCATTTACATAATTCAAAAACTGTTAGGGGACTGTCACCCCCTGTATAGACAATCAGTATCTTGAATGTTTGCTTTAAATAATAAGCTTTAAAGATTGCAATCACACCGTGATCAAGGGGCTGCAGTAAAGAAGTTGTATTGGGAGGTAAAATGAGAACTGTGATATTTGAAGAAAGCTCAGTAACTACTGGAGGGTGACTTGGTGTATCACTGAGAATTATAAGAATTTTAAAAGACAATTTTTTTCTCTTGCAATGCTTTTTTTTAAATCTACAAAATAATCACCTGAACGATCAGAAAATGTCTGCCCTGTCATCCAGTCTCTCTTGCTAGACATATAGTAGGCACCAAGGCTAGTCTTTACAACTCATTTTAAAGCTTATAGATTGGCAGAATGATAATCACAGGCTTTAGCTTTAAAATTCCACTGGCATTTGCACCCAGCGTCACCATCTGTTGATCCTTTGTAGCCTTAAACCCCACAGTGTGTTTCTAGAGTACTTCCAGTCCTGCTTACTCCATTCTGGATCCATGCACCCAAATTCTCCACATATCCCCTTGAGGGCATCTGCTTCCAACAGAAACTGGTTTCATAAAAACTAAAAATCTGAGCCAGGGGATGGCCTTCTTCATCAATCTAATTTCTTAATGCTGGGGGAAATGTCTTTGCAGCTTCTTCATCTGCACTTACAGCCTTGTCTGCACAGTTTAATACTGTGGAAACTACAGTAGTTCTTGAAGCCACTAAACCAGCCACTACTTCCACTAAATGAAGGCACTTCTGCGGGATTTTCATCTTTTTCTTAATGTCTCCATACATTGTGATGGTATTCTCTTTAATTCTGAGAAACACTGCATTGGATTGCTTCCTTGTTTGGTATTCAATCCACACACTTAACAAATGCTCCATTTCCTCCATTTCCTTATGCCTTGTTCCAATAGATTTCATAACACTGGCAGTTGTTCCAGCTAGATAATTTTCTTTTATTTTTCTCATCATTGTCTCTAATTGTACATACATTTACTCCTTTATGCCAGTTGCATGACCAATCTCACTTTCTTTTCTTTCAAAATATTGTACAGTTTCAAACTTGTCTTCAATTGTTAAAGTTTTTCTTCTTTTATACTCACTAGCAGAAATTGTATCACAAGCACACTTCTATGGCACTTGCAAAACCCTCTGCTTGCTCCTTTTCTGGAATACAAAAAAGTTTAGCAAAAAATACACAAAGATGGGAGGGAACAACGTAAATAGGCACTTCCGAGACAGCCAAGGAAGGATGGGGGGGCAAATGGGAATTATGTACAGTATTGTATGTACTCAGGACTTGCTGTGCTCAGCGAAATCAGATACTTTGAATTCAGCCACTCCCACTTGGTGGCCCCAAACATCAACTTGCTGGGAAAACTCATACATGAGCCCTCACAATTTCAGCTTTTTACTGACTCACTTATGGCATACTGACCTCATTTTAAAAGATTTTGCATTCCAGAAACATGCGTTTTTAACAGATCAGACGGTATACATAAGGGTTCATATTCTGAAACAGTTCAGATAAATGTATGAACAGTATCACTAAAAAATATAAGAATGTCTGGCAATATCCATAATGTTCTAAAATTACTGTCAAAGAAGGCAAATGTACTCCTTTAGAAACAACTCCATTGTCACGGCAAAAAGCTTTTAAAATTCTTCGAAAAATAATTTTGCGCTCAAAACATTTTACATACCAACAACTCTAGATACTGAAAAGAACCAAGGAAATCATGCAACTAGTATTTTCATTGTACAGATGAAGACATTAATGTTCCAGAGAAGGTGTAATATGCCCAAGGTTACACAGCTAATTAGTGACAGAGCCTAGATAGCTTCAAAAGACAGAAATTAAAAAAAGAAAAATAGTATTGTATATTTCTTTAATCTCATAGTCACTACATAAACTATATTTTCTGGTAAAAAATAGATCAAGGTTTTCCATTTGGTTAAATCATTTAATTATTTGTATCATACACAAAGACTGTTATCTCATATGCATGAATCTATTCATCTACACCAGTGATCAAATAAGAAATAATGCCCCAAACCAGGGTTTGGAACCACCAGGGTGAAATTACTCCCATTACTCCATTCTGGATCCATGCACCCAAATTCTCCACAGAAGATGGCACCTCCAATTTCTCACCTGCTGTCTAGGTTCATCAAGCTCCCTCTCCAAATCTTCCAGCAAAGTTACCACCTCTTCTCCACTCTCAGGATTGTGCTCCCGCACCCAGGACTGGAGCTCCTCAGGCAGGATGGTCAGGAACTGCTCCAGCACCAACAATTCCAGGATCTGCTCCTTGGTATGTATCTCTGGGTTCAGCCACTGACGGCAAAGTTCCCGCAGTTGACTCAGAGCCTCCCTGGGCCCAGGTGTCTCCTGATAGCAGAACTGCCTGAAGCGCTGACGAGAGAGTTCCCTGGTATAAGACAAATTCCTAGGTAGGCCTGACTCCTGATCCCAAGTATGGTCTTCTTCTTTAACCTTTACTTTGATAATCTCCCCTTGTTCTTCTGGAGCCTGGCCAGCCAAGGCTGGGAAGACCCTGGAGACTGCTTCCATCCCGAGCTTAGACAGCTCAGGGAAAGGCTCTCTCCAGATGGGGTTTAGGCAAATGGGTGATTTTACTTGAGCTCCTTTTTTGTTCTTGGTGAGGAAAGTTTTTGATATAAGAAAACACTCAACACAGGACAACTACAGACTCAGTTTAAAAGGACTTGTTTACGTGACAACACAGGTCAGTTACTCGGGCAATTCCATTGAAAGTGAAGACATCCTCTGAAAAGACCAAAAATAGTGAGCACAGAACGACTCACTAAAGCTTCAGGGTCACAAATTGAGCGGCAAGATACTAGCGAGACAGAAAACTGAGGTTATGAAGGATACTTTGGCCCTAAATAAAGCCTGGGTATATAAGCCTAGGCAAGGAAACGAAGATCGGAGCAGCCTGGGCGAGGGCGGAGAGGGAGAGGGGCTCACAGGCTGCCTGGGGAAGAGGCCCGATTGTCGCCGCGCACATGCACCCTTCCCTCGGCCGCAGCTCCCACCTGTGAGGAGCTCAGACCCTGTCGAACACGGACTAGTGGGTCGAGGGAAACACTCCACAGCTCAGGTGGCGGTTCCGCGGACACACCCGCAGCTGTGCCCGTAGGTTCCGGCCGGGCCCGGTGAGCCACGCTCACTTCCGGTCCGCTCTAGGATTCCAGGTGGTGCAGTCTTCTCACTGGTTGTGCAAACACCTACGGTACCAGTAATTCTGGAGAGGCAAGTACTCTGGAAACTACGGAGAATTAACTCCGGAATTACCTAGTTATCTGGCATCCCAGTGAAAAGAGTTTCACAGTGTGAGTAGTGCTGGCGTAGAGGCTGCTGGTCTGTGTTTTCCTGTCACCATGATAAACTACCGCTGACACTCAGACCCGCGTTGCTCACCGCAGCGACCTGAAACAAAACGGAGAGGAGCATCCCTAAGGACTACCACGTCAGCGAATCTGTAGGCTCCTCCCCCGCCTTTCCTCGTTAATTTCGGGCCACTTTCACCTTTCCCTTTCACCCTAAATCAGACTTAAAAAGAAATGTAAGAATTAGTCTATTGTTTCCGTTTTACGGATTGGAAAACCAAGACCCACCGAGAATGAGCCTCAGTTGTTTATTCACAGAGCACAGAGCCGTGACTAAACAACTGTGGGGAAACTGGTCCCAGAAATCTAATAAAATCTGGACGGTTTTGATCCAAAATCTGGATCAGCGCCTAGCGAATCACTGGAGTGGAGTAACCAGAACATTCCCTTCAAGCAGTCACTGCGTTCATCCATACCTCTGGTAGCGCAGAGATGCCCCAGGAATATTTGTTGAATTGCTGCCTGGTTCCCTTCTCCATTCTCTGTTTCCTTCTGCTTTGGTCCTTATGTTGATTTCTCACATTTTGGCATTTCTGAGTAGAGAAGCTTTGAATAATCAGAACATTTCTTTCAGAAATCTCTAAAAAAAAACAAAAAAAAAAACACACACAAAAAAACTTATGTTTAGGGTCCATGGATGGTCTTAAGTAAATCGCTAAACCTAACGAAATTGTGTGTGAAATGTTTGTCTGTGTGCCTGTGTCATCCAACCCTGAAAGGATCATTTTCTCAGCCACTATTAACGTGCTGAATTTATCTTTTGTGTTTCCCCCCTAACTAACCTTTGCAGTCAGGGATTCTACTACCTTTTTCTCATTCTGCAAGGCAGTGATCTCTGCCATGGTGAGCACAGTAGGCAGTTAGCATGGAGTAAACATGAATTCTAAGTCCTCTACTGACGAGCTTTACTCTTTTTTTTTTGGTTTTGTTTTGTAGATTTGCATTTTTTAATTACTACAACAGTGATAGACATTTATTTAAAAAGTCAAATATTCAAAAAGTCAACATGGCAAAAAATGAAGTTTCTTCATCCTCAGTTCCATTCCTCAGAGAAATTCATGCCAAGAGTTTGTTGTACATACCTCCAACCTATTTCTAAAATGTACACATAAAATTGAGTACAATATTATTATGTACAAATATAACTGAGTCACAAGTATAACTCAAAATTTGTAAAACTTAAATCATACTAGACTACAATTCAGCAAGTTACTGGCCTTTTTTGTTTGTTTTAAATTTAAATCCTCCCCCAGAAACTGCCAAGCCAAGATGCGTTAGGTGTATCTATCCCATTCTTTTTAGTGACTGTAGAAGAGACTGTTTTGATAGATATTGCTAAAAGATTTGCACCCCAGAGAGATGTTTATCAGGAGTCTCGGTAGAGTGTGTTAAGATCCTTTCCTTGCACTGTGCTTTCCAAGGCCTTGGGAAGAGGTTGCTCTGTATGAAACGTATTTTGTAAAATTTGCAAAAGTATGCTATTATAATGAAAATTAGTTAAGACAGCTGCCTCTTCCTACTCCACCTTACCCTCAGCTACATCATACAGGCCTTAGAGTACCCACAATTTTATGTTGATAACAGCTATTCTTTTTCTTAAAGAGGATTTTCTAAATTGTTAAGTTTCAGACCTCACAAATCTGCCCCGGTTGATTTCTGGAAGCTAATTTATGCTAACAAAAGCGCAGGAAAAAGTGCACAGATCTCCCTGAATTTTATTTTGCCAGTTACTCCTCCAGCAACAAACAGCTTTCCTATCAGCGTGGTCTCACTGAAGCCTGACCTAACTCTTCCGGATTGGAACAACTAGAAAGTTTATTATCAAGGAGGTATTTAACGACGACTGTATATACCTAGTCTACTCTTGTGGTTGGTCCCATGGTGTAATGGTTAGCACTCTGGACTTTGAATCCAGCAATCCGAGTTCGAATCTCGGTGGGACCTTTCAAAGGTGAACGTTTTACAGTTCCTGGATGGCCTCTGAATGTGAGAAAAACTCGTTCCCCCGCTTCCTATCGAATTCCCTTCGAAAACGCCTTTGTGGCCGCGTGCACGGTATTGGACTCTCCCCTTCTATCCAAACACAAGTACCAAGAGCCTTAGTCTAGAAGAATGCTTTCAAAGCATATCAAATTCACTGGTTTGGAGACAAAGAGAAAGATGCTGCTCCGACTGACTTACGAAAACCTTCAGCAGTAACGTGGAAACCCAATTCCTGTGATGGAGACAAACGCTTCCTCAAAATTTCCTAGTGTTCGAAGCCCTCCTCGCTGCCACAACTAAGTCCTGCGTGTAAAGTAGCTGAGCCTTGGTCTCAGGCGTGGTTTTTTCTGTTTTGTTTTGTTTTTTTGGGTTTTTTTTTTTGCTGTGGACCTCGCGCCCCGGGTTAGTTCTCGCCCCTTTTCCCCATCCCCCATCTCGATGACACAATTCACCCTCATCTGCTTTCTGTAGTCGCCTGTCCTTAGTCTCACCGCTCACCCCGACTGCAACGTCTGGAAATCCCTTCAAAGCCAGCAGCCCCGGAGGGCTCGGGTCCCTGGTATCCACGGCGTCAGGCCTTCCAGCCGGAGAGAAAAACTCACCTCGGGACCGGACCCTGGCCTCGCCGCGCCGGGAGCTGGCATTCCCAATTTAGGACCATACACGGTGGAGGGGTCCTACAACTTGTGTGGGAGACAAGGGAGATGGAGGTAAAACGACCTCTGCCTTCGGCCGTTCGCCTGGCATCTCGCCTCTTCAGCTCCTAGTGCCAGGGTGAAAGGAGGGGACTCCCTGACCGAGTCCTCCCCAGACACTACCAAACACTCTGTCCGAAGCACCCGGGAAATAGTCCCTTGGAGCTGAAGGTCAAGAACAGAAAATGTACCCGCTATCTCGCCTCCCCGAACTCTGTGTGTAGACCAGGATAGAATTGGAGATAGAGTTGATGAAACCTGCAAGGTCCGGAAAATTCCTGATAGACACTCATTTAGCTGTTAGAATGAGGTGGGAAATGTGAGGTGGCAAGGTGAGGGAAATATGTGCCCTAGAGGACAGAGAGGACAAGAACTAAATTAGAAACAAGTATTTATGTTTCGTACAAATTAATCTCTTCTATGATGTAAAGGCAACCTTTAAATCCAATTCTTTATTTTCAGATTTCTTACTTTGACATTTTGATTTTCTCATACATACCTAAAAACCAAGTCAAATCCTACTTTCACCAAGTCCATTAAACCATTAATAATTAATTAGCTCATACTATGAATTACCATTGGTTACACAGAGACTCTGTAACTAAGTTTACAAAATTTATGAAAGCATTATTATGGTTCCCATTATGTGTGCTTGATTGTACTTCATATGGTCTGTAATGGTGCTAATTGCAAAGGGAATTAACATTTTCTTGTGGTGTTGCCTTAGCTAGTGTGGCCCCACCTTCTTTCCACTTTGTTCATGCTAGCGTGATGAGATCTCACCCAAAGTGTTCTCCCTTTTCCTAATGGCCTAACAGCCTCTTCTACCTGTTTGGGATCCTTCCACTCACCACCATAGCCAGCCTGTGGTACTGTGCATATTCATTATGATCACATCCATCATCAAGCATCCACTTATCCTAGCTCAAACCAGTAACTCAGACTTTATCCCAAGCCTCTAAATTAAGGTAATGGACAAGACCTGATTGGAGATGGTGCCTGCACAACGTGACCCAGAACTGAATAGAAGACCAAGGAGCAGCTGCTGTGAGGAGGCAGAAGCAGTCACCAACACTGGGATAGGCTGGGAGCATATGTAGATTCTCCCCCTGGTGGCTTCCATGTTCTTTGGGTCTCCAATTCCTTTAGGAATCTGAGGAAATTCCTGTGGGTGTTTATAAAAACTCCATCCTTGAGCAAACTTTACTTAGGTTCCTCTGAGCCCTCCTCTCAACTAGGTCCCATCCTTGGCTTGTCCAGCCCCATTTCAGCAAATAATCCAGTTGAGCCTAGTTTTAGCAAGAATCCTGCTAAGCCAATTCAGTAAGAATTCCTCACCTCAAAATCCTATCAAGTTTCTGTTTTTCCACCCTTGATATCTAAACAAGTTCCTCATTGTCATTTTCTATCAAATGGTTGTCTTACCCTTACTACTGGCTATAGATCCCCAGATGTCCCTGATGTATCTGGATTTGAGTTTACTTAATCTCTCTCCCCAATTGCAATTGTCTGGAATAAAGTCTTCCTTGCCTATTTAACTCCATCTGGTATAATTTTTCTTTGACAGTTTCATCAAAGAATGTATAGGCATATCCTGGGAAAACTTCTTTTCCAAATAAGAGATCCACCTAAGGATTGAGAATATGATCAGCTGCCCAGAGATAATGTGTTCAGAATTTCCTGAGGAAATAAAAACAGACTTTAAAATCTGTCCGTATCAAAAAATGTGTTATACCACATTAACAAAAATGAAGGATAAAAACCATGTGATTATATCCATAGATACAGAAAAAGTATTTGACAAAATTCAACACCCTTTCGTCTTAAAAATTCTCAAAAGGTTAGTTTTATAGCGAATGTACCTCAACACAATAAAGGCCACATATGACAAACCCAGAGCTAACATCATACTTAATGGTGAAAAGTTAAATGCCTTTCCTCTAAGATTAGGGACAAGACAAGGAGGCACACTCTCAACATTTCTTTTTAACATGGTACTGGGAGTCCTAGCCAGAGCAATTAGATAAGAGAAAGATATAAAAGTCATCCTAATAGGAAAGGAATTGAAATTAACTCCATTTGCTGATGACATGATCAGCAAATATAAAACCCTAAAGATGTTACAGAAAAGTTAGAACTGATAAATTCATTAAAGCTGCAGGATACAAAATCAACATTAAACAATCAGTAGCATTTCTATATAATGATGAAGTATCTGAAAAGGAAATTAAGAAAACAATCCCATTTACAATAGCAACAAAAATAAAATAAAATATTTAAGTGTAAATTTAACAAAAGAGATGAAAGACCTGTACACTGAAAACTATAAAACTCTGATAAAATGACAAAAACACAAATAAATGGAAAATATTCCATGTTCATGAAAGAATTAATATCATCAAAATGTCTACCCAAAGCTATCTACAGATTCAATGCAATCCTTGTCAAAATTCCAATGTCATATTTTACACGAATAGTAAAAACAATTCTTAAATTTGTATGGAACAACAAAAGACCTCAAATAGACAAAACGAGCAAAATAAAGCTGGAATCATCACACTCACTATATCTATTATAAAGTGATTGTAATAAAGCATGGTACTGACATAAAAACAGACACACTGACCTTTGAAAGAGAGTAGAAAGCCCAGAAATAACCATGTATTTATTGTTGATCGATTTTTGACACAGGTGCCAAGAACATACAATGGAGAAAGGACAGCCTCTTTAATAAATGGTGCTGGGAAAACTGGTTATCCACGTGAAGAAGAATAAAATTAAACTTTTATCTTACACCATATATAAAAATCAACTTAAAATCGATTAAAATGCAAGACTGGAAACTATAAACCTAATACTGAAAATAAATAAATAAATAAGGGAAAAGCTCCATGACATTGTCTGGGCAAAGGTTTTTTTTTCTTTTTTTCTTTTTTTTTTTTTTTTTTTTTTTTTTTTTGGCTCCGAAGCACAAGCAACAGAAGCTAAAGCAGACAGACGGGACTGCATCAAACTAAAAGAAGTTTCTGCACTGCAAAGGAAACAGCAAAGTGAAGAGACAAACCACAGAATGGGAAAACATTTGCAAACCTTATATCTAATAAAACGTTAATATCCAAAATATATAAGGAATTCAAACATCTAAATGGCAAGAAAACAATCAATCTGATTACAAAATAGGTAAAGGACTTGAACAGACATTTCTCAAAAGAAGATATGCAAATGGCAATACATATGAAAAAAAAATGCTCAGCATCACTAAGCATTGAGGGAATGAAAATTAAAGCCACAATATCACTTCACACCCATTAGAATAACTTTTTTTTTTTTGCTGGGTGCGGTGGCTCACGCCTCTAATCCCAGCACTTCGGGAGGCTGAGGCGGGCAGATCACCTGAGGTCAGGGGTTCGAGACCAGCCTGGCCACCATGGTGAAACTGCGTCTCTATTAAAAATACAAAAATTAGCCTGGCGTGGTGGTACGCACCTGTAATCCCACCTACTCGGGAGGCTGAGGCATGAGAATCGCTTGAACCCGGGAGGTGGAGGTTGCAGTGAGCAGAGATGCACTCCAGCCTAGGGGACAAGAGTGAGACATCGTCTCAAAAAATAAATAAATAAATAACATTTTTTTGTTTTGCTTTTTGCTTTGTTTTGCTTTTTGTTTTGAGACCGAGCCTGGCTCTGTCGCCCAGGCTGGAGTGAAGTGGCAAGATCACGGCTCACTGCAACCTCAACCTCCTGGGCTCAAGCGATCCCCTTGCCTCGGTTTCCCAATTAGCTGAGACCACAAGTATGCGCCACCACGCCCCGCTGATTTTTATTTATTTTGTAGAGACGGGGACCCCCCTATGTTACCCAGGCTGCTCTCAAACACTTGGGTTGGAACTCCTGGGCTCAAGCGATCCTTCCACCTCGGCCTCCCAAGGTGCTGGGATTACAGGCATGACCCACCACACCTGTAACAATCTTTCATCTTTTTGACAAAATCTTTTTGATAAATGCCAGCTTTTATCAAAAAGATGAAAGATGATAACAAGCGTTGACAAGGCCATGGAGAAAAGGCAACTTTTGTACATTGTTGGTGAAAATGTAAAGTAGTACAATCATTATGGAAAATAGTACATAGATACCTCAAAAACTAAAAATAAAATTATCTTATGAGCCAGCAGTCCCACATCTAGGAATATATCCAAAGGAATTGAAATCAATATATCAAAGAAATATCTGTACTCTCATGTTAATTGCAGTATTAACATTATTCATAAGAGCCAAGATATGGAATCAACCTAAGTGTCCATCATCAGAGGGATATATAAAGAAAATGTGCTAGGCCAGGCGCAGTGGCTCACACTTGTAATTCCAGCATTTTGGGAGGCCGAGGTGGGTGGATCATCTGAGATCAGCAGTTTGAGACCAGCCTGGCCAATGGTGTGAAACCCCATTTCTACTAAAAATGCAAAAATTAGCCGGGCATGATGGCGCATGCTTGTAATCCCAGCTATTTGGGAAGCTGAGGCAGGAGAATCGCTTGAACCTGGGAGACGGAGGTTGCAGTGAGCTGAGATTGCGCCATTGCACTTCAGCCTGGGCGACAAGAGCAAAACTCAAAAAAAAAAAAAAAAAAAAAAGAAGAAGAAGAAGAAGAAAAGCTATATATACAATGAAATACTATTCAGACTTTAAAAAGAAAAAAATTCTGTCATTTTTCACAATGTGGATGAACCTGGAGGACATTATGCTGAGAGAAATAGCCAGACCCAAAAAGACAAATACTTCATCATCTCACTTATATGTGAAATCTAAAAAAAAAAAAAAAAAAGTTTGACCTCATAGAAATAGAGAGATTAGAATAATGGTTACCAGATGTTATAGGATGGGGTAGGAGTTGGGGAAGGAATAGCATGGTTAGTCAAAGTGTTACGAAGTTTCAGATAGACAAGAGGAATGTTTGGAGATCTGCACAGTAGGGTGGCTATAGACAAAATTTTAAAAGTGAAATTAAATTTAAAAAAAAAAAAAACCTGTCCAAGTTATGAGATGTGTACCTGGAAACATCAAAGACAGAATCTGGCCAGGAGCGGTAATCCCTCGCCTGCAATCCCAGCACTTTGAGAGGCTGAGGGGGGCAGATCAAGCCTAGGAGTTCAAGACCAGATTGGGCAACATGGTGGGAGGATTGCTTGAGTC
This sequence comes from Papio anubis, assembly GCF_008728515.1. Classification (NCBI taxonomy): domain Eukaryota; kingdom Metazoa; phylum Chordata; class Mammalia; order Primates; family Cercopithecidae; genus Papio; species Papio anubis. The sequence continues at coordinate 28,369,456 of NC_044981.1, forward strand.
TGGGAGGTGGAGGCTGCAGTGAGCAGAGATCACAGAGATCACGCCACTGCACTTCAGCCTGGGTGATAGAGCAAAACTCAGTCTCAAAAAGAAAAAAAAAAAGAAAGAGAAAGAAAATTGTAGATGAATGGATATAGCATGTAGATACTTCAGCCATGTACAAGCCTGAAGACCAACATAGGAAACATCTGAATACTTGGTTAAATCGTAGATTCAGGAACACCACACCCCCGCCAATCGCCCCGCCACTGAGGTTATAATGCAATAGATCATGATCGAGGCCCAGAATTCTTCATTCATAACAAACACTTTGGGTCATTCTGATGTAACAGCCCAGAGGAGGGTGAGAGGAACAAGAATTTTAATCATTACTGGGGGAGAGTGTAGACTAATAAAATCCTTTTGGAGGGCCATTTGGCAATATCTATAAATATTTTACATTTGTGTATCCTAAGACACAGCAAACTCACTTCTAAAAATTTATATTGCAGTATTACAGATATACACATTCAAAATTTTATGTATGTATATATAAAGTTATTTGTTGCAGCATAGTTTATAATAGCAAAAGATACAGAAAACCCAAATTGTCCAATAGAGAACTGGTTAAATAATATGTGGTAATGTATGCATTGGGATACAATGCATCCTTAAAAAAGAATAAGTCTTCACTTTTTTGATGATAGGGAAAGCTCTCCAAGATATATTGGTTAGGGAAATGGGGCAGGATAAGGAATAATGTTCATAGTATGTTGTCATTTGTGATTTTTTTGAGACAAAAATAGAAATATATATTTTATGTAATATATATTCATATGTGCTTAGTATAATCCTGGAAAAGTTAACAACAGTGGTTATCAGTAAAGAATGTAATAAGATGGTTGGGAAATAAGGGTGGGTGCAAGATTTTATAAAGCTTTATACTTTTGAAATCATGTGAATGCAGTGCCTATTCAAAACCTTAAATAAAATAAATAAAATAAAAACTATATTTTTTTTTCTCCGAAGGCCCACGATGGAAATCACAAGTAGAAACTGTTCAATATGGACATTCCTCTCTGTCTTGTTTATGGAGGCATCTTTAGATCTAACTGGGAACGTTGTATGGAGTATATTTTTTAGCTTTGTGGCATCTCTAAGCAGAGACAAATCCTCCTGAAAGCTAGAGATCAGCAGACACTAATGGTTAAGTATTTTGTTGGGGATGGGCACTTTAAAGTTAGCAAACAGTAAAAATTTCAGTTAAACTTAGGCTGAAAATACCTGCAAAACATAGTATCAATAATTTGTTGTACATATTTATGTGGATGATTTTTATCATTTACTTTAAGTTTATTAACAGTATTTTTCTGTAGCCCTCAATTAATTATTCAGTTGCTCTCTCAGAAGAACTGGAAACTCTATGGAGAACATAAATATTTCTCGCCCTTAAGAAGGTTACCATCTGGAGGGAAAAGTAAACACTACCCAAAGTGGTGTCTCAACTGGCTACTTTAACTTACAAGTATGATCAGTGTTGCTGACAAGGAATGGTCGCCAAGATTGAGAGAATCTTATACTCAGAACCGAAAATTAGCAGAGGCCAGTTAAGATACATTTAGTAATTTACTCGGTTTCTTGGCGAATTAATCTACCAAAGATAAACGCTAACTATACAGCATTCAGACCCATCTTTTTAGAGGGTTAAATAAAACCTCACGAAACGACGAGGATGGGATTCGAACCCACGCGTGCAGAGCACAATGGATTAGCAGTCCATCGCCTTAACCACTCGGCCACCTCGTCACATGTTAAGCGTGGCAAAGTCATTTTCTTCCTCCGCACAGTTAGTCCTGTAATAATGCTATATTTATTTATTTAATTTTTTTTTCTGGTTTAATCCTGATTCAGTCCTTACAACCACACTCAGAATCGAGTATTTTTAGGTACATTTCGCAGCAACCACAAAAGTGATAAATGACACCTAGAGTGGTTCAGTTACTCGGCACATATCAAACAACAGATAAAAGCAGTAGGCGTAGGTGTTAAACACGTAGATCCTTGCTGAACACCGGAAGGAATGGACATAGGATTTGAACCCTGATTTGCTGACCTGGCTCCAGCCAGCTACTCTGGGTTCTCCCTTTGGAGGGACGGGATTATTCCTTCTCCTGATAAGAACATCTCCAGGGATTCCTGTTTTCTGGGAGGTGCCAGAAATTAGTAAATAAACTACAACGAACAACAAACCGGCTCTGTGATTGCCTTATACGTTTTTGCTTCTGAAATATGCCAGACAGCAAGGAAATGCTTTCATCTCTCTCTCTTTTTTTTTTTTTTTTTTTTTTTTTTTTTGAGACGGAGTCTTGCTCTGCCGCCCAGGCTGGAGTACAGTGGCCGGATCTCAGCTCACTGCAAGCTCCGCCTCCCGGGTTCACGCCATTCTCCTGCCTCAGCCTCCCGAGTAGCTGGGACTACAGGCGCCTGCCACCTCGCCCGGCTAGTTTTTTGTATTTTTAGTAGAGACGGGGTTTCACCGTGTTAGCCAGGATGGTCTCGATCTCCTGACCTCGTGATCCGCCCATCTCGGCCTCCCAAAGTGCTGGGATTACAGGCTTGAGCCACCGCGCCCGGCATCATCTCTCTCTTATTCTTTCTCTGGGGTTTGGAATTATTGCATTGCTGCGATATGCAGCAATGGGTCAAAACAGGGTTGGAAAAAAAGTAGAAAGACTCCCCGATGTGAGCATTTTCGTTCTAGAGTAGTTTGGAATGTTACTGCGTAAGATGATTTAGCCTGGCTGCCACCAACACTTAAAGGGTCGGATCGGGAAATCTTTCCTAGAACAGGAGCCAGCTAGCTTGGGTCGGAGTTCTGTCCCACTCACCATGTGACCTGGGCGGGCTACTTCACCAACTTCATCCCATAATTTTTATCTATCCAGGAAAAAGCTGACTTTGACAATTTCAAATAAACCCAGCACCAAGGAACCTATCTACTCACTAGGGCTTCTCGGCTTTTCTGTATCTGGTGGAAAAAATTGGAGATTATTTCTTGCCTGAATGCTGGGTTTTGTTGTTGTTGTTGTTGTTGTTTTGTTTTGTTTTTCCTTCCTTTGAAACCTTTACTTCTGTTTAGGCAGAAGGGACTGTCTTCTCTCCCCATCAAGTTCCTCTACCAAATTTCATATCTCCATCCTCACCATACAACTACCCAGCATGGGAAACTGACCTGTGATCCCTGGGTTAGAGGACTAAAGATTTGTTTATTTAATGATTCAAACAATCGTAGTTATCTATTTAAATGAAGCCAGTTATGATTTTCCAGTCCGAGGTGGGTGTATCACTTGAGGTCAGGAGTTTGAGACCAACCTGGCCAACATGGTGAAACCCTGTTTCTACTAAAACAAACAAACAAACAAAAAACAAACAAACAAAAAAACTATTAGCTGAGTGCGGTGGTGCGCGCTTGTAATCCCAGCTACTCGTGAGGCTGAGGCACGAAAATCGCTTGAACCCAGGAGGTGGAGGTTGCAGTGAGCCGAGATCACACCACTGCACTCCAGCCTGGGTGACAGAGTGAGACTTTGTCGAAAAGAAAAGAAAAGAAAAGAAAAGAAAAGAAAAGAAAAGAAAAGTAATTATAGCAAGGTTGCAAGATACAAGGTTAATATATAAAATTCAATTCGTTTTCTACATACTAACAATACTCATTTGGAATTTGAAATTAAGAAAGCAACACTATTTATATTAGCACCAAAAGAAGAAACGAAGAAACAGAAAAGAAAACAAAAAAGAAACAGGATACTGAAATATAAATCTAACCAGATATGTACAAGATCTATGTGAGGAAAGCTGCAAAACTCTGATTAAAGCGATCAGAGAATCCAAATAAATGGAGAGATATTCCATGTTCATGGATAGGAAAACTCAATATTGTCAAGACATCAGTTATTTCCATTTGATCTATAGATTCAACACAATCCTAATCAAAACCCCAGTGAGATACTTAGTTTTAGAAAAAACAAACAAACTCAAAATGTACATGGAAAGGCAAAAGAATCAGAATAGCCAACACCATGCAAAAGAACAATGCTGAAAAACTAACACTACCCAGTGTCAAAATTACAGTAATCAGGACAGTGTGGTGTTGTGATATGGTTTAGGTGTGTCCCCACTGAAATCTCATCTTGAATTCCCACGTGTTGTGAAAGGGACCTTGTGGGAGGTAATTGAATCATGGGGGCAGGTCTTTCCGTGCTGTTCTCATGATAGTGAACAAGTCTCATGAGATCTGATGGTTTTAAAAAGGGAAGTTTCCCTGCACAAACTCTTCTCTTGTCTGCCACCATGTGAGACATGCCTTTCACCTTCCACCATGATTGTGAGGCCTCCCCAGCTACATGGAACTGTAAGTCCAGTAGACCTCTCTCTTTTGTAAATTGCCCAGTCTTGGTTGTGTCTTTATCAGCAGTGTGAAAATATACTAATACAGTTGTCAAAATAGAAAAATAAATGAATGGGAAGAAGTGAGATTCAGAAATAGACCCATAGTAAACTTATCTTTGACAAGGGAGCAAAAGCAATTCATTGGAGAAAAGCATGATTTTTTTAAAACAAATTTTAATAAAACAATTGGAGATCCATATGTTAAAAAAAAAGACTTTAGACATTGACCTTAACATTTTCATAAAAATTAACCCAAAAATTGATTATACACCTAAATGTAAAACACAAATCTATAGAATTTCTAGCAGATAACATAGGAGAAAATCTAGGTTGTGTTAGCTTTGGCAATTAGTTTATAAAGACAACACCAAATGCAAAACATCTGAAAAAAGAAAAAAGTTGGATTTCATTAAAATTAAAACTTCTCTGTGAAATACACTGTTAAGGGAACGAAAAGAAAATGTACAAGAACTCTCAAAAATTTAACAAGAAAACAAACGACCTAGTTAAAATGTAGGCAAAAGATCTGGACACTGCACTAAAGAAGATGGCAGGTAAGCTTATTTATAGATTCTCAACATCATACGTCACTAGGGAATTGAAAATCAAAACAGTAGGTGGGGAGTGGTGGCTCATGCCCGTAATCCCAGAACTTTGGGAAGCTAAGGCAGGCGGACTACTTGAGGCCAGGAGTTCGAGACCAGGCTGGTCAACATGGCAAACCTCCATCATTACTAAAAATACAATAATTAGGTGGGCATGATGGTGTGTGACTGTAGTCGCAGCTACTTGGGAGGCTGAGGTTAGAGGATTGCTTTAGCCCAGGAGATTGCAGTGAGCTGAGATCCCACCACTGTACTCCAGCCTGGGTGACAAAGTGAGACTGTGTCTCAAAAAAGTAAAATGTAAAAAAGTAAACAGAGTTTTAAGAAATTTATCACCCAGAAACAATATATGAACCTACTTTGGATCATAAGTCGAACAACTCACCTATAAAAAAAATTTTGCATAACTGGGAAAATTGAACATGGACTAGGTATTAGATAATATTAAGAATTTTAGTTAAATATTTTAGAAGTGATAAAGTTATTAAAATTATGGTTTTGTTTGTTCATTCTTTTTGTTTTCTGTGATACAGCCTCAGGAGGTCCTGACAACATAAGCCCATTTTTTAAAATGTTCTTTTCTCTTACACATATACTGAAGTATTTAAACATCAAATTACATGGTGCTTAGAAGTAGCTTAAAATACTTCAGTGGAGAAAAGGAGGGATGAATGAAATAAGAACAGTAAATGCTAATTGTTGTTGAACCTGGTTGATGTGTGCATGGAAAGTCAGTATACCATTCTCTCTAACTTTATGTAAGTTTGAAAGCTTTAATAAACAAAACTAGAAGAACTTTTTTCAATGCAAGCATTAGTTGTCAACTACCTATTTTTGTCAATGATATTCAAAATTACTCTCACTCTTCTTTCGAGAGGAGGAGGGGGACAGGGTCTTGCTCTGTCGCCCATGCTGAACTGCAGTGGTGGGATCTCAGTTCACTGCAGCCTACGCCTCTCAGGCTCAAATGATCCTCTCACCTTAGCCTCCCAAGTTGCTGGAACTACAGGCATGTACCACCACACCTGGCTAATTCATGTGTGTGTATTTTTAGTGGAGATGGGATTTTGCCTTGTTGGCTAGGCAGGTCTCGAACTTCTGACTTCAAGTGATCCGCTCGCCTCAGCCTCCCGAAGTGATGGGACTACAGACGTGAGCCACTGCGCCCAGACAGAACTCTCACTCTTAAGGCTCCACCGATGTTGAAGTGTTTGAGGGGGGAAAAGTCGTTGTTCTGTGGGACCCTGGTACTGAAGACACGATCTGGGTGACCCCTAGCTCTATCCTACTCACCCACCCCTCTATGCTCTCCATTTCTCTCTCTCTTCTGACATAATGAGGCATGCAGGCCTGAGTGAAGGAGTACCTTCTGGCAGCTATGGGAACTATGGCTATGCTGATAGTGCATATAATGCCTGTGAAGAAGAAAGAGAGACTCACTGAAAGTTTGACCTGTATAGGTCCTTTGGTTTATTTTTTAATTTAATTTAAATTTTTATTTATTTTTTTCTGATGGGTTATCTTTTCTTACATATGATGATGATAATTCATGACACTAAAATAGTGATGTTTTGTTTTGTTTTTGACACAGAATCTTGCTCTGTCACCCAGGCTGGAGTGCAGTGGCATGATCTCAGCTCACTGAAACCTCAGCGTCCCGGGTTCAAGTGATTCTCCTGCCTTAGCCTTCTGAGTAACTGGGACTACAGGTGCTCACCACTACACCCACCTAGTTTTGTGTTTTTAGTAGAGACAGTGTTTCACCGTGTTGGCCAGGCTGGTCTCAAAACTCCTGAGTTCAGGTGCTCTGCCCACCTCGGCCTCCCAAAGTTCTGGGATTACAGGCGTGAGCCACAGTGCCCAGCCTCTTTTTGCCTAAATCTTTCTAATAATTTTTGATGATAATGACCTCTCTTTCTTCTCTGCCCTAATACCTCATTCTTTAAATAAAGCTTATGATTTTGGCATGTGTCTAGTAGGGCCCAATTCATATATGTATTAGTCTAGTCACTGTTTTATATTAACTTTATAAATTCCATTGACTTGGCTTATAATAGCTTTATGATTTTTGCTACTTTGGTAGGCCATTTGATTATCGTTGGTGACAGAATAACGTAATTACTAAACTCTGAATGGAAATAAAGTATTCAATAAACTCAAATTGAACTTGGAGTATTGTTGCTTTAATTTATGGAAAGCAAATCACAAAGGTGGACTGCTGAGTAAAAGAAAATATTAAAATAATATTAAATACTCTGTATTGCTGCTACTTTGGGATTTATCCATTTATAGGCACCAAAAATACATTTTTAAATAAAATTTTAAACACTTTCTCATCCTTAAAGTTTACTTTGATGGGTACACAAGGCTAGATTGGCAATTATTTTATTTCAGTATTTCCAAAATATATTTTATTGTTTCCTGGATTTTACCATGAAGATGCTTGTTAACATTCTAATTGTTCTTTCTTTGCAGAAAATCTATACATTCTCTCTGGCTGATTTGAGATATCCTCTTATGTTTGGTATAACACAGTTTCAGTATGAGGTGTGTAGTTATAGTTGTTTCTCTTTAACTTGCTTGTGACACATTTGCTTTCTGACTCTCTAAGTGAAAATTCTCTCTCCAATTTGGGAAATTTTCCAGGTATATTATATCTAAATATTACCTCACTTACATTTTTTTCTCTTCTTTTATTCCTGAACTCTAATCGTGTATACTTCAGAATTTTCACATAATCTTCTATTTCCATTATTGTTTTTTTAAAATCAGTTTTCTGTGGCTGTGTAATAAAGTACTCCAAACCTGGTGGCTTAAAACAACATAGAACTCAGGTGAAATGTATCATCTCATCTCCTTGTGAAATCAGCTGGATTTACAAATTAATGTGAGTTGGCAGGTCAGCTGGGACTTGCTGCTCCTGGATGCCCTTAATGCCTGGATGTCTGATACTTGGCAAGGGCTAGTTTCTGGAGTTCATCAGTTTTCCTTCATGTGATCTCCCCAACAGGACTGCCCAGCTTTCTTAGACAGTGATAATGTCCCAACATGTTGAGAACTGAAGCTGCAAGCTTTCTTGAGACCTGCACTTAGAAGTAACACAGCGTCACTGCCACTGTGTTCCAATGGTCAAAGCAGATCACAAAGGCAGCCCACATTCCAGGGTTAGGGGAATAAGATTTGGCTCCACCTTCTGATGGGAGGAGATGCAAATAATTCGCAGTCATGTTTACCTATCTCAGCTTGCTTCATATGTTCCATGTTCTTAACCATTTTTGCTGTATTCTGGGTTAATGTTTTGTCTTTATCTTTCAGCTTAGTAATTCCTTCCCCAGTTGTAGCTAATATGCTATTTAGCCTTGTCCATTAGGAATTATTTTTGGCCGGGCACAGTGGTTCACGCCTATAATCCCAGCACTTTGGGAGGCCGAAGCTGGTGGATTACCTGAGGTCAGGAGTTCAAGACCAGCCTGGCCAACATGGTGAAACCCCGTCTCTACTAAAACTACAAAAATTAGCCGGGCGTGGTGGCACACCCCTGTAATCCCAGCTACTCGGGAGGCTGAGGCAGGAGAATTGCTTGAGCCCAGGAGGCAGAGGTTTTAGTGAGTGGATATCGTGCCACTACACCCAGTCTGGCTAACAGAGCGAGACTCTGTCTCAAAAAACAAAAATCTTTTTTTAACTATTGTTCTTTATTTACTGAATCTAAATTTTTACATAATTTTACTCACTCTTTTGCATACTTCCATTTGTAATCATATCCTTAATTTATTGCTATATATCATACATAGCTATTATACATTTTGTATCTTAAAATTTAACATCTACAGTTCTTTAGGTTTCAACATGACTTTTTTGTATCTGTTGAGTCTCAAGCATAGTAATTTACCTTCTTAGGTTTGTAGTAATCTTTATTATTAACCTTATTTTGTGATCTTAACATAAGAGCGTTCTGCAGGCCTAACTCGGGGAAGTTTTCTTTCAGGGAGGATATATTTCTACTTCTGCCAGGAGCTAGGGGACAAACTTGACCCTGAACCACTTGGTCTCACTACAGGTTTTGCCCCATAACAAGAGTGTCAGGCTCAGCTCCTCCACCTCTCTGCTTTTCTGACATTAAATATTCATCCTCACAGTTGTAGTATTTCTACTGGTATCTGATTTCAGGTTAAACCCACTTCTCTGTTGTTCCAGGTTGGCTTCCAGCAGTTCTTGCTCCCAACTGTTCTAACTTCCAGGAACTTTAGGCAGAGTTCCAACAGTTACGGCTTTGACTACTCACTGCCCTGATCTGGGCTCCAGGTGTTTCTAAGTCACTTTAGCTCTCAGAAAATATTCACTTATTTTTGTTTTGAGTGACCTCTAAAGAATTCCTTAATCCTTTGTGAGACCAGAAATGTCACAAAAAGTGTACTATCAAGAGACTTTGTTGGGAAGATTTTTTTAAAGCAAGAACCAGAAAGTATTGACCAATGGCTGAAAAATATATAAGCATGCAAGATTATTTAGTATTCCAATGGATAACGTATACCCTGAGCCTAGTCATGAGAAAGTATCAGTCAGTGAAAGACATTCTATTTTTAAAAATGAAATGAGGCCCGGGTGGTGGCTCACGCCTGAAATCCCAGCACTTCGGGAGGCCAAGGAGGGTGGATCACTAGGTCAGGACTTTGAGACCAGCCTGGCCAACATGGTGAAACACCCGTCTCTACTGAAAATACAAAAAAAAATTAGCCAGACGCAGTGGTGGGCACCTGTAATCCCAGCTACTCAGGAGGCTGAGGCAGGAGAATCATTTGAACCCGGGAGGCAGAGGTTGCAGTGAGCCAAGATCGTGCCATTGCACTCCAGCTGGGCGACAGGGCGAGACTCTGTCTCGGGAAAGAAAAAAAGAAAGAAATGAAAATAACACTATTTTTTAAATGACATATCAATGTCATAAAAAATAAAGACTATGCAAATATTCTTCATTAAAGAAGACTAAAAAAGATATGACAACTAAATGCAACGCCTGACCCTAGACTAGATCCTGTATGAGAGGAAAACATCAAGTCAATTGGTCAACTTGAAATGCAGACTGTAGATTAAATACAGCTATTGTATCAATGTTATATTTACAAAAGTTCCTAATAGTACTGTGGGTATATGGTAAAATACTTAGTAAAGGAAATGGACGTGATGTATGCAACGTACAGGAGCGAGAAGCAGCAAATGATAAGGCAAATGGGGTAAAATATTAATATCTAAATCCAAGTAAAACATAGAAGGGTATTTTTGTATTATTTCTATTTTTTCAACTTTTTAGTGAGTTATAAATTGTTTCAGAAAGAGAGAGGGAGAGATTTCAACGGAGGTGCCTCAGAAGTCAGTAGTTGTGAATCTGGGTTGGGCTGGGCCAGCTCTTTAAAACGTGGGAAGCTTCCCCCACCTCCCCTCACCATTCGAGAAACCAATAATTTTTCATTGCTCCATGGTTTCCTACAGATCGGTCGCCAAGAAACAGATGCCAGCCCTGCCTTACCTAATTCATCTTTTTTTCAAATAACACTACTACCCCACCCCCACCCCCATCAGCTTGGCTTAGCAGGGGACCCTCAGAGTTTTGTCGGAGGTAAAGTACTCTGGAAGTGCCGATCTGGGTGCCTACGTTATGCCTCTCACTCGGGCCCAGGTTTCCAGTTTGTCCTTGTGATTGATTCATGACATCTTGAGCTCGCAAGAACGTTCCCTGCCATCACCACTAAATGTTCAGTGGACGTTATGGGTTTTTGGAAACGGAAGTGATTTGAGAGTATTTGTTCCAAGAAAGGCAGCGCTGGGCGCGGGGACTGGAACTCGGTAGGCGAGGATCCCCTTTGATGCCCCCCTACAGTTCCCCTTCAAACACGTAGGTCTCAGCTGGTACTGCGCTACTGGCTTCGGCCTCCTGGGGCCTTATGGTTGAAAAGAGCAGGAAATCAAGCTGGAAAATGCGAGAGACAACAGATTGTCTGCTTTCAGGCTCCTTCCTTTGTAATTTCACTGTGTTGCTTTCTTTGGACGCTGCTTGTGCAGGACCTAGGCTAGCTGTTTCACAAATTGCGGAGTTTGCATTCATGGTTTCACTGCAATTTACTGAATCTTTGAGAAATACCGATTATAAATCATGAAAGAAATGCAAAGCAAGCTGCCTACGGTTGGGGGTGTAGCTCAGTGGTAGAGCGCGTGCTTAGCATGTACGAGGTCCCGGGTTCAATCCCCGGCACCTCCACCAGTTTTGGGAGTGAGCACTTTCTCCCCCGGCTTTCCACTTTCATTTCTCCCTCCCGTTAAATAAACCTGGTCTCACTCACTCAATTTTCTGCTTGTCTGTACAGCCTTTGTGGTGTTCAATATCTGTATCGATAGATAGCATTGCCACACCAGGAAGTTTTGAACCCTTTGTAATGAGCATTTTTGCAAATTAATCGGCCTGGTTTCTTTGGATTTCATGCTATGGTATTACTGAAAAACAGAAAAAATATAAAAATAATAAGAGACCCTTTGTTTTATTCACTGTTTTTTTTCTTTTCTTTTTTGAATTCTGAAGAGTTCTTGGAGCAAAGAACAGCATGGAAGTTTAATAGCAGAAACATATCTTATTGATGTCTTTCTTCTGAGCTTCCAACCACCCTATACCTTACCTTTTCTTGAATCACCAGATATGGAAGCAGTGGGCCCTGTTAGTATCATGTGGTGATAGGTACATGAAGGACAATAAAATGCTGTCTGTCGTAGCATAGGGTGCCTCCCAAGTCTAACCTGAATGAGACAGATGCGATTGGCTGGTTAAATGAAGCCAGAACTACTGCCCCTTTGCTGAAATAGCTTAGTGGGAGTGTGAGAGACTAGGCATCCAAATATCTCTTGTTCAAGAAAATGTCATTAAACATAAATGACATGTTGTTGGGAAAAGGGCTTGTGGGAAAAGAGCTTGTGGGGTGCCTGCATAAACTGGCCATAAAAATATGAGACAATAAGTTGTGGAAAGCCACAAGAGGCCTCTGAGGAGGAAAGCCTCCTAATTGCCATCATGTTCCCATGCTCAGAGCGAGACCCCCTCTCTTATCTGTAAACACTGTGTTCAAGGAGAAAGACACTCCTTCGAAACACTGGAATGTGGACAGACGTGCAGGCTCTAGTTAAGCCTGCTCCCACTAGCTACTCTCTGATAAGTTAAAGATACGCTGTTTGAGCACAAAGGAGATTCATTTAAACCACTATTGCTATAGATTATGGCTATGACGCACTGCCACCTATTCACTTTTTCGCCCCGAACATCTGCTTGTTAGATCTAAGTGATTGTACTCTTAGCGTGGAGATCAGAGCCCTGAGCCTTTTGCAGCCTCCATTTTGCAACTGGCCCCCTGGCTCCCCACCTTTACTCTTAACTTGTCTCTTCTCAATCCTTTGTCACCACTGAACTTTGGGTACCCTACGGGTGGTGTTGAGGCTGGTCCCCAACACATGTTGAACTCATTTTACAAACATATTTAACTAGAAGACCACCTCCACTGCCCCTAACACAAAAAAGTCTCCCACAACACCTACATATGTTAATCAATCCAAATTAAAGGTGATTTGCCTACACCAGAGCTAGTATGAAATATTGATCAAATATATAGTATGAGAGGAAAGAAACCAGTTTTTCCCTTTTTAACTTATTGATTTCTAGAAATTATGTTTTATTCTGATAAATAATTCTGTATAATATATAATGTTAATAGATGTTTATGAGGCTGGGCATGGTGGCTTATGCCTGTAATCCCAGAACTTTGAAAAGCTGAGGCAGAAGAATTGCTTGAGCCCAGGAGTTCCAGACCAGCCTGGGCAACACAGAGAGACCTCATCTCTACAAACAATCTTTTTTTTTTTTATTATTAGCAGGTCATGGTGGTGCATGCCTGTATTCCCAGCTAGCTACTTGGGAGGCAGAGGCAGGAGGATCACTTGAGCCCAGGAGGTTAAGGCTGCAGTGAGCTGTGATTGTGCCATTGCACTCCAGCCTGGGCAAAGACAGCAAAACATCGTCTGAAAAAAAAGGCGGGGGAGGTGTTTATGGTATATATTCCCTATTTAAGTCTTTTTACAGTATTTTGTGATCAAATACATTTAAATTATTTTTCATGACAAGACAAGTATATTCATTATCTTCACTACTACTAAACATTGTAACGGAGGTATTAGCCAAAGCATTTAGGCATGAAAAAGTAATTAAAGGATTAACTGTTGGATAGAACAGGATAAAGCTGTCTATGTATCTTGGTAGGATTATATATCTGGAAGCCACCCCTCAAAATGAAAAACTAATTATAAATAGAGAATTTGGTAAAGAAGCTGGATGCAAAGTTAGCATAAACATACACACTCATACACACACACACAAAAAATAGCTTTTCCATATTCAACCTTTGAATGTTTTTGAATATCAGTTTTATTTTGAAAGCTAACAAATGAAGGAAAAGAATCAAGTATTTATCCTATCTCTCCTGTATGGAATGTATTTCAGGATAAACATATAGTTGATGAGGGAAAGATTTTTCTTCTCGGGAAATAACAGCTAATAAATGCAGGAGAGATTACGAAATTAGAGTCAACATTTTGCAACTGGTATTACTGTAACACATCCAGGTCACAATTGGCAATGGCTGCTATAACCATGAGGTGAAATTGGATGAAATACTCTAGAATGGTTGGAGCAGGCTGATGTCACCTAAAACCAAAGCTAAATTTTATATCATCAGATGTGAGACAACCACAAATCATGTGACCCATAATAAAGTAGAACATAACCAGGACCGCAATAAAATACTGGTGTTGAAAATTAAATTTCTATAATCAAATAGATAAAAACCATTTGTTTACAGTAAATATTGGAGATACAGAAATGTGTTTAATAACATTATAATGATGCAATCAGCTAAATCCAGAATGTGGAAAATTCTCCTGGACAAATTGACCTTCAAGAAAGAAATGGCATGGAGTCCGGGCACATTGACACATGCCTGAAATCCAAGCTCTTTGGGAGGCGAGGAGGGCTGATCACTTGAGGTCGGGAGTTCAAGACCAGCCTAGCTACATGGTGCAACCCCGTCTCTACTAAAAATACAAAAATTAGCCGGCTGTGGTGGCAGGCGCCTGTAATCCCAACTACTTGGGATGCTGAGGTACAAGAATCGCTTAAAACCATTAGGGCTTTTTATTCCCCAGGTTTTTAAAAATAACCTTTTTTTTTTTTTTAAAGGTAATACGTGCATTATAGGAAATTAAAAAACACAAGAGGCCAGGCGTGGTGGCTCATGCCTGTAATCGCTGCACTTTGGGAGTCTGAGGTGGGTGGATCACCTGAAGTCAGGAGTTTGAGACCAGCCTGGCCAACATGATGAAACCCCATCTCTACTAAAAATACAAAAAAATTAGCTGGGTGTGGTGGTGTGCGCCTGTAATCCCAGCTACTCAGGAGGCTGAGGCAGGAGAATTGCTTGAATCTGGGAGGTGGAGGTTGCAGTGAGCCAAGGTCACACCACTGCACTCCAGCCTGGGTGACAGAGCGAGACTCCAAAAAAAAAGAAAGAAAGAGACAGAAAGAAGGAAGGAAGGAAGGAAGGAAAGAAGGAAGGAAGAAAGGAAAAAAAAAAAACCCACAAGAAACAAAGAACAAAGTCATCCACAATCACAAGTAGTTTATATTTTGATGTGTCCTTCTAGGTCCCGTGTGTGTGTGTAGACATAACATCCAGTTATATGGGATTGAGATTGCACAGTATATAGTATATGCTTTTTTACACATTATAAATATTTACCAATTCAGAATTGCAAAGCTATATGAGTATTTTGATGACTAAGAATATACAGCACCAACTCAGTCTGTTAGAAAAAAAATGTAATCCTGCTTTTTTGGGGGACAAAAATTTTACAGAAGGCAAAAATGGCAACATGCCTCTCGATAAAAGCATTAGCAGAGTTCTGATTAAAATACTGCATTCCCTTAGTGCTCAATTTAAAATAAAACATAAAGCAACTGAATACACTAAGTATAAGGTTTCTAAGAGAATTCATTAACAGATCTATACCATTAAAATATTAGCAAGAAGATATGTTTCCCTTGAATTACTTCATGTATTCCTATAGTACAGCCAAAGGAGATGCACATGTATCAATGGTTCTCATCAAAATGGAAATATGGACACATCTGCATTCATCTCTCCCTTTATACTTCCTTCTGCCCCTCTGCTGCTAACCTGATGAACAAGTCCTGATATACACTGCCCAGTGGTGGTTTCACAATTCCATGTCCAAGATACATCTTTTCTAAAGATGTTTACTGAAAAGTAAAGTGCTCATATAGACATATGGTTATCATCTAAAACCATGTTCTAGATAATGGAGATACTAGCAAAGAGCTTTTCCCTTCACCTTTCCTCTTCTCCCTCTTCCACCATCCAAGTGGCTATGTCCAGCTCCAAGAGGTGGATTAACAAAGGTCACTCCCAGAAGACAGGCCTTCCTAAAAACTAATAAAAGGATATAAAAGGATTGTTTTACTACCTCTACTTCCAACACACTTTGAGCAAAAGGACTTACCTTTTAATATACAACAATATTAACTAAAATGCACGTACAGAACAATGGCTAGATCATCTGAACTAATCTAACTCACCTGTACAGAACTCTTCCCCCTACATACTTCTTCCTCCACAACTTGCCACTACCCAGTGAAAAGTCAATATACTCTCCAAAACATCAAGTTTAACAATTCCATTCCCAAATACAACCACTCCTAGGCAATTTTGGTGAAAGGTGTTACTTAGTCTCTACTTTTAACCTATGTTGTGTGCTTTTACACATCTAGAAAGACAAGATGTTTCAGATCGGAGTTGTTTTCCACTGTATATACAGTAGCATTGAATAAATGGTGCACATACATAGCACAGGCTATAATTTAAAAGTGTCTTCTAAATAGGAACATTATGGCCTAGAATCCTTCCCCTTCTCACCTCTAAATTAACCCTGTGGACAGGTACGAGCATCCAGAAGAGGTATAAGCATCCAGTTAGAGATTTTAACAATTTCACTTCTGTGGGGGTTTTTTTTGTTTTGTTTTGAGACGGAATCTCACTCTGTTGCCCAGGCTGGAGTGTAGTGGCGTGATCTCGGCTCACTGCAACTTCTGCCTCCCAGGTTCAAGCAATTCTCCTGCCTCAGCATCCCGATTAGCTGGGACTACAGGCGTGTGCCAACATGCCCGGCTAATTCTTTTGTATTTTTAGTAGAGACAGGGTTTCATCGCGTTAGCCAGGATGGTCTCGATCTCCCGAGCTCGTGATCCGCGCGCCTCGGTCTCCCAAAGTGCTGGGATTACAGGCGTGAGCCACCGCGCCCAGCTCATTTCTGTGTTTTTAGGAACACTCTATGAATTTTAACACAAACTGTACTCAATGTATCAGTTTACTAACTCTACTTTTGTCACACACTAGCAACCTCCTTACCATCTGGAAAGACTAGATGTTGTAAATTAGGACTCCTTTGTGGATTTATATACACTATATACACAGCACTGTAAAAGACTATAAACACACTGGTATAAAGCCCTTTGCACTTTCTTCTCCTTCCTCCCTGAACCAGCACAAATATAATAATGTGTACTGCTCAGGGAAGTAGTTTGATCAATTTTCAAAAGATAATATTTCATATGAATCAAAAGGGTATCTACAATGCATTTTGTGCACTTCTAAACACTTAGAAAGCCTAGACTTTTCAAATAAGGACTTAAGTTTGTCCACTATATACACAGTAGTGTTGAATAAACTACATACATGTAACAGTGGTTATATCTGAAAGTGTCTTCTAAATTGAAACATTCTAGTCTAGAATCCTTAATTTCTTCCAACTCCTCTCCACCACAAACCCAGTGGATATAGGCACGTGTGTCACTTAGCCGATGTTATCATTTCATTTCCAAAAGTCCTTTTCAGAAGACAATCTTTAAATGAATTTTAACACAAAGTGTACAGAATGTGTTAGTTTATTAACACTACTTTTGTCATAAACTGGCAACCTCTTTAATATCTAGAGACTAGATGTTATAAAAATTAACTAGATATTATAAAGTTTAATATCTAGAGACTGGGCCGGGCGCGGTGGCTCAAGCCTGTAATCCCAGCACTTTGGGAGGCCGAGACAGGCGGATCATGAAGTCAGGAGATCGAGACCATCCTTGCTAACACGGTGAAACCCTGTCTCTACTAAAAAATACAAAAAACTAGCCGGGCGAGGTGGCAGGCGCCTGTAGTCCCAGCTACTCGGGAGGCTGAGGCAAGAGAATGGCGTGAACCCGGGAGGTGGAGCTTGCAGTGAGCTGAGATCCGGCCACTGCACTCCAGCCTGGGCAACAGAGCGAGACTCTGTCTCAAAAAATAAAAAATAAAAATAAAAATAAATATCTAGAGACTGTATATTATAAAATACACACTTGACAACTCATTTGTCCAGTATGTACACAATATGCACAATATAGAAAAGTTAAATGAAATGCACATAACATATAAGGCAATGAATAAGCTGAAATTTTCTAGTACTAACAACACACCTTTTGCAGTTTCTTTCCACCCACCTCCCTCAACTCAACGAACAAGTAGAGAGCACACTGTTCAGAGAGGTGGTTTAACAATTCCACTTCCAAACACAGTATTTCCCATCAGTCTTTAAAAGCTATTTAAAAGTGTTATTCAACTACTTCTACTTTTAAATACATCAAGCAGTTCTAAATAGCTGAACATACTAGATATTTCATATGACTTTTCCACCATGTACACAGCACTGTGAAATAAAATTGCATACATGCAACAATAGTTGTAATCTGAGGTATCTTCCAAATATGATCATTTTGGTCTTGAACCATTCCCTCCTCACTTCCTTCTCTCTGACTTCAATTCAGTGGACATGTACAGGCACATGTAATGCTTAGAGATGGTGGAACAAATTTGTATCCAAAAGTCATTTACAGAAGACAAGCTTTCCAATGAATTTCAACACAAAGTGTACAAAAGGTGCTAATTTTACTGAGTACTTTGTCATACACTGGCAACCTCTAACATCTAAGGGACTAGATGTTGCAAAATTATGACTCATTTGTTTATTATAAAGTTTATACACTGCAAAACAAAATCCACAAAACATACAGAAAAATGGTGTCTAAAAAGTCCAAGTATAAACACACTAGCATATTACCTTTTGCGATATCTTCCCTCCCACTTCCACTAAACCATTAAACAAGTATAGACACTACTATACCGCTCACAGAGGTGGTTTAATAATTCCACTTTCTTTTCTTTTTTTTTTTTTTTGAAATGGAGTTTTGCTCTTGTTGCCCAGGATGGAGTGCAATGGCATGATCTTGGCTCACTGAAATCTCTGCCTCCCAGGTTCAAGTGATGCTCTGTATTCCCAAGAAGCTGGGAATACAGACATGCGCCACCATGCCCAGCTGATTTTGTATTTTCAGTAGAGACAGAGTTTCACCATGTCGACCATGGCTGGTTTCGAACTCCTGACCTCAGATCATCCACCCGCCTTGGCCTCCCAAAGTGGTGGGATTACAGGCGTGAGCCACTGCGCCCGGCAACAATTCAACTTTCAAAAGACACTATTTCTTATGAATTTTAGCAAAAAGATATTTTTAAGTGATTATTTTACTCTTACTTTTACAATAGAGGTTAAATGTTACCTGTACATTTAACATATGCCAGGCACTTCTAAACATCTAGATAGGCTAGATGTTTCAGGCAAGGAGTATATTTGCCCACTATATACAAAGCAGTCTTTTTTTTTTTTTTTTTTGGAGACAGGGTCTTGCTCCATCACCCAGCCTGGAGTGCAGTGGTATGATCTTGGCTCACTGCAACCTCCACCTCCCAGGTTCAAGTGATTCTCCTGTCTCAGTCTTCCAAGTAGCTGGGATTACAGGCGTGCAACACCACACCCAGCTAATTTTTCTATTTTTAGTAGAGATGGGGTTTTACCATGTTGGCCAGGCTGGTCTTGAACTCCTGGCCTCAAGCAATCCACCCACCTCGGCCTCCTAAAGTGCTGGGATTACAGGCGTGAGTCACCGTGCTGGTCCTGCAAAGCAGTCTTGAATAAACTGTACACATGTAACAATAGTTAAAATCTGAAAGAGTCTTTCAAATAAAAATATTCCAGCCTAGAACCCTTCCCATCCCAACCCAGTGGCCAATAATGTTCAAATTTTCAGAAGACAATCTTCCCAAGGAATTTTAAAACAAAATGTTCAAAATATATTAGTTTACTAACTCTACTTTTGTCATATACTGGAAACCTCTTTAATGTCTAGAAAGTCTACATGTAAATTAGGACTTGTTTTCCTCTATAAACACTGTATAAACAGGTAAGGAAAACAAAGTGAACAGACATGAGAGACAATAGCTAATCTTGCCTCACTGTAAGCACACTGGTGGCATAGGGGTGTCTGCACAGCCTCCCTCTCCTCCTCCCCTGAACTAGCGTATAAACACAACGTGTGTTACTGAACTGGTGGTTGGCCATTCTCCTCTTAAAACATTTCATACGAATTTTAACCAAAAGATATTTACCAAATGGGTTACTTTACTATTTCTAATTTTAACACAAATTAGACACTTCAGAACATCTAAAAAGACTAGACATTTCCAGGAGCAGTGGCTCAGGCCTGTAATCCCAGCATTTTGGGAGGCCAAGGTGGGCGGATCACTTGAGGTCAGGAGTTCAAAACCAGCCTGGCCAAATGGTGAAACCCTGTTTCTACTAAAAATACAAAAATTAGCTGGGCATGGTGGCACGTGCCTGTAATCCCAGCTACTTGGAAGACTGAGGCAGGAGAATCACTTGTACATGGGAGGCTACCACGATCGTGCCACTGCACTCCAGCCTGGGCAACAGAGAGAGACTCCATATCAAAAAAAAAAAAAAAAAAGACTGGACATTTCAAAAAGTACTTGGAGTTGTCAGCTACATAAACAGTAGTGAGGAATAAAGTGCACACACAAGACAATGATTATAATATGTAAACGTCTTCTAAATATGACCAGTCTGGCATAGGACCTTCTTCTCTTCCTTCTCACTTCTCCATGTCCTAGTCTAACCCACTGAACAAACGTGTATGTGTCTACTCCTGGTGTTGCTTCCAGAGGTGGTGCAAAAACTCCATTTCAAAAAGTCATCTACAGAAGATGTTTATTTTCCTTTTTTTTTAAACAAATGGGAATTTACAAGATGTGTGATATTCTTACTCTATCTTACGTCGGCAGCTTCTTTCCATCTGGAAGGGCTAGATGTGGCAAATGTTATCTTGTAAAAGTTTTGGGGGAAGCTGAGAGCAGCTTTCTCACATTATATACGCAGACCTTCTATAAACGCCGGTACATCTTCCCAAAGCGTGGGCATCTCCAAAGCGCCAAATGGGGCCTATTACTCCATTTCTCTCTTCCCACATCAAGGTCTGGTAGAAGGAGGGTCAACCGCCCCACGGCCATTACCGTTCCACTCGTCCTCATCCGGGACTCCGCTGACCTTCCGGCCGTTAAGGCCGTTGTCCGTTGTCATCAGGACCAGGTAGGTCTCGCCCGATTGGGACAGAGCGGTCGCCCGAACACCGGATCTGCGCCGCGCCGTGGCCTAAAGAGGTGGCCGAGCCCGTCCTTAGCTCCGTCTTCCGGGGCCCTGCGCTCCAGTGGCCTCTGCGCGGTTCTTCCCGCCCCGCACACACGCCACCATCCAAAGGCTCTGTGTCCCGGCAGCCACCAGATCACCGAGGTGTGAAGAGAGGTTTCCCGCCGCTTCCAGCCGGGCCTGACAAGTGGGAGGCGAGACAGCGGCCTCTGCTGGAGCTCCGGAGCGCGAGTCGGGCTTTCTTAAGAGGCAAAGCGCGGGAACTGACATCAGGGGTAGGGCGTGCAGAGCGGCATACCTACTTGCTCTGGTTATCTTGAGTTAAAGGGTCACCCTGTGGTCTGGCTGGAGGCAACAGACTGCAAATCAATCGATTATTCAACATTCCTTCCCAAAGTGGGACACTCGGCAGCCGTGGTTGTCTCCTAAGGTCAGTTCCTGGAATTCTTTTAAATGCATGGTTCTAACATTATGGTGTCAGTGAGGCAGTGGGGTAGATTTTGTGATCAGTGGAGATGCATGAAGGAATGGCCTAGTAGGGGTAGGCTGAAGCCAAACCCCCTTCCCACTCTGCCTCATTTTATTCTATTTTTATTTCAGGTAGATTTAAGATAATCATGGTCTTATCTTCTCTTCCACAGCAGTTTGTAGAAGGCTCCTCTCTTATTTTATTTATTTATTTATTTTTAATTTTTATTTTTTGTTTTTTTAGATGGTGTCTCTGTCACCCAGGCTGGAGTGCAGTGACACGATCTCGGCTCACTGCAACCTCCGCCTCCCGAGTTCAAGCGATGCTCCTGCCTCAGCCTCCTGAGTAGGTGGATTACAGGCGTGCCACCACGCCCGGCTAATTTTTTATATTTTTGGTAGAGACGGGGTTTCACCATGTTGGCCAGGCTGGCTTTGAACTCCTGACCTCAAGTGATCTGCCAGCCTCGGCCTCCCAAAGTGCTGGGATTAGGTGTGAGCCACAGCGCCCAGCCTATTTATTTATTTATTTATTTATTTATTTATGTATCTCGGTTCACTGCCACTCGACCTCTTAGGCGCAGGTGATTCTCCCACCTCAGCCTTCTGAATAGCTGGGACTATAGACATGCACCGCCATGCCCCGCTCATTTTTTTGTATTTGTTGTAGAAATGCGGTTTCCCCATGTTGCCCAGACTGGTCTCCAAGAGCCTCCCACCTGGGCCTCCCAAAGTGTTGGGATTCCAGGCCTGAGCCACGGCGCTCCGCCTATTTGTTCCTTTTAAAAAAATCTAATTTTCCCTTTCTTGTCTCAGATTTCTCCCATAATTTGAATGTATTTAGTGTGCCTTTTTATTTGTATGTCTTATTGTAACTTGTGTTGCTTTTGTGCATATATTTTTAATAATGTAAATGCTGTGATTTATAGAGTTCAGTATTATTTCTTACTCTTTAAACATGATGCTTTGTATGTTACTACATGTATATTTTCTTCACTGTTCTAATTGTTTCTGCACCAAACTAAGGGTCTGGCTGCTGTTTCTCCATGCTCAATAACAAGATGCAGATGAACTGGGGAGGAAGAGGGTTTTTATTCCTGTAACCAGTTACAGGTAGAAGGCCTGGAAATTATTGCCAGACCAACTCGAAATGTCAAAGTTTTCCAGAGCTTATATACCTTTTAAGCTATATGTCTACGTGTAAGTGTGCATTAATCTAAAGACATAAGTGATTAACTTCTTTTAATCTATAACTAAGGTCTGAGTCTTGAAGACTTCCTCTGGAGCCTCAGTAAGTTTACTTAATCTAAATGGGTCTAGGTGCTGGGGTGATTACCCTTATCTTGTCTCCTGCTAAATCACGGAAGTTTGGGGAGTTCCTTCAGACCTCCAATAAGCTTGTTTGTGGAGGCCCAATAAAACTTGTTTAATCCTAAATGGGTCCTGTTAAGAACTCCTTCATTATTTTGTCATGCTTTAAGGCCCACGGAAGTCCTAGGCAAAACTCTGAGGGGCTTTTGTTACATTCTAGCCTTTGTATGAGGGCACTGGCTTTTTTAAGCTTTTAATATTTAACTTAACCACTCGGTCAGTACTGAAACAGTTGTGATGCAGGCCTGAGTTGGTGAAACCTGGCCTGCCACATAATGGATGCAGAGTAGTTCGTGTGTAGGTCTACCACTATGATATTTTGATACAAGAAATACAGACCAGCACAGTGGCTCACGCCTGTAATCCCAGCACTTTGGGAGGCTGAGGTGGGAGAACTGCTTGAGTCTAGGAGTTCAGAGACCAGCCTAGGCAACTCCGTCTCTACCAAAAATAATTTCTTTAAAAATTAGCTGTGGCTGGCGGCGCGCACCTGTAGTCCCAGCTATTTGTGGGGGGCTGCAGTGGGACTTAGCTTCAGCCAGGAAGATCGAGGCTACCGCGAGTTACAGTCATACCACTGCACTCCAGGCTGGGTGACAGAGACCCTCTCTCAAAAAAAAAAAAGAAAAATGAAAGAAATATATATCTATATTATATATATGTGTGTGTGTGTATGTGTGTATATATATTATATGTGTGTGTATATATGTGTATATATATACACACAAAAATATATATATATCTGTGCCCCTGGTTACTGACATAGAACTTCTGAAACCGTTAGGTGGGCAGTAGGAAAATCTTTTGTTCTAATATTTGATCTTTGACCCCAGTTCCTGACAGAGCTTCTAAGACCTTTTTTTCTAATGAGGAGACCCTTGCTGGGCTCCTGGATAGCCTCAGGGGCTGGTTGTCAGGGAAACCGACCATGTGATCAGAGGGATAGAACTTTCAGCTCCAACCCCAAACCTCCAGGGAGAAGAGAGGCACTAAAGGCTGAGCTGATCACCAATGGCCAATGATTTAACCAGTCATGCCTATGTAATGAAACCTCCATAAAAACCCAGGAGAGTGTTGATAATAATATATAAATACAAATTACATATACTAATATATAAATATGTATACAAATAAAGATGTAATATATAAATATCTGATAATAAATGATGTAATAAAAATCTTTCCTCATGTCCCTGTACATGTATGTGTAAGAATTTTCTTACAATTTTCCACATATACACAGGAGCATAGTGGCTTGGTGTCACAGGTTTGATTATCTGTGAAGTGGACCTTGAGATAGAGTTGTTTTGTTTTGTTCTGTTTTGTTTTGTTTTTTTGAGACAAGGTCTCACTCTGTCACCCAGGCTGGAGTGCAGTGGCACGATCCCTGCTAACTACAACCTCCACCTCCCAGATTCAAGCGATTCTTGTGCCTCAGCCTCCCAACTAGCTGGGAATACAGGCTCATACCACCACGCCCAGATAATTTGTGTGTGTG
This sequence comes from Papio anubis, assembly GCF_008728515.1. Lineage (NCBI taxonomy): Eukaryota > Metazoa > Chordata > Mammalia > Primates > Cercopithecidae > Papio > Papio anubis. The sequence goes on from NC_044981.1 coordinate 28,393,513, forward strand.
TGTGCATTTTTTTGGTAGAGACTGAGTTTCACCATGTTGGCCAGGCTGGTCTTGAACTCCTGACCTCAAATGATCCACCCACCTTGGCCTCCCAATAAGCGTGAGCCACTGTGCCCAACGAGGTAGAGTTTAATGTGCAGGATGTTTATTATGCAGTATCTTTGAGATCCACATCTGTGGAAGGCAGAGAGTAGACTCAAGACTGAGAAGAAGTCAAGCTAGGATGCCTGCAAGGTAGGATGCATGCCTGACAGCCTCAGCTAACACCATGGGGAGTTCTGAGGCTAAGTGGTCCATCTGATCCACTTTGGGGCCTTAATATTCTTGCCCCTTTTCCGGGCATGGTAGCTCACACCTGTAATCCCAGCACTTTGGGAGGCCGAGGTGGGCAGATCACCTGAGGTGGGGAGTTCGAGACCAGCCTGACCAACATGGAGAAACCCCATCTCTTCAAAATTAGCCAGGTGTGGTGGCACATGCTTGTAATCCCAGCTACTTGGGAAGCTGAGGCAAGAGAATTGCTTGAACCCAGGCGGAAGAGGTTATAGTGAGCCAAGATCGCACCATTGCATTTCAGCCTGGGCAACAAGAGTGAAACTCTGTCTTAAAAGAAATATATACATATATGTGTGTGTGTGTGTATGTGTGTGTATATATATATTCTTGCCCCTTCACTCATTTGATGTGAACAGCCTCAGAAAGGATGTGATCTTGGGCAGGCAGCTCTGCAGCTGAGACAATCCCTGAAAGTCCTGACAGTTGTGGATTGTCTGCTGAATGCACTTGTATTAGCTGAGGCAACAAGTCCAGGTAGATCTGGGCAGAGCATCTGCGTCTATTACATTTGGTCTTAGAGAATGTGTTAACATGTTTGCCTAAATACTAGCCAATTTCTCTGAGGATGGCTGTGTGTTATTCTGCACTTTACCCAGCAGTGCAAACCAAAAACAAACAAATAGAAAGTCAAATAAGGATATAAACACACATTTACAAAAGGAAAAGATACAAGAGGCTAATGAGGATGTGAAGATGCAGTATTAATTCATTAGTAATCAACAATAAATAACAATAAAACTTCATTTCACACTACTGAAACAGGCAAAATTTAGAAGTCTCAATAATTTCATAGCAAAAGAAAACAACAGAATAAAAAGGTAACCTACAGAATGGGAGGAAACATTTGCACATCATATACCTGTAAAGCAGCTAATTTTCAAAATATATAAAGGACTCATACAACACAATACCAAAAAAAGAATACAAACAAAAACCAAATAACCTAATTAAACAATGGGCAAAAAACTTGAACACATTTCTCAAAAAAAGACATGCAAATGACCAACAAGTATATAAAAAGATGCTCAACATCATTAATTATCAGGAAAATGCAAATCAAAACTACGATGACATGTCATTTCATACTTGTAAAGATGGCTATTGTAAAAAACGACAACAAGAAAGATAACAAGTGTTGGCAAGGATGTGGAGAAATTGAAACCCCTGTATACTTGTTGGTGGGAATGTAAAATGGTGAAGCAGCAATGGAAAACAATATGGAGGTTCTTCCAAAAATTAAAAATAAGACTACCATGTGATCCCGCAATCCCACTTTTGGGTATATTTCCAAAAAAATTGAAAATTAGGATCTCAAGGAGATATATGCACTTCCATGTTCCTTGTAGCATTATTCACAGTAGCCAAGTTATGGAAACAACCTGTATCCATTGACAGATGAATGAAAAAAGAAAGTGTGGCATATATATCCAATGGAAAATTATTAGGCCTTAGAAAAGAAGAAAATCCTGCCATTTGCAACAATACTGATGAACCTGGAGGACATTATGGGAATTGAAATAAACCAGTCACAGCACAAATACTGCATGATTCCACTTACATGAGGTATGTAACAGTTAAACTCAGAAACGGAGAATGCAGTAGTGGCTGCCAGGGGCTGGGAGGCTGAAGAAGATGGGGAATTGTTGCTCAATGGATATATTTCAGTTATGCTACACGAATAAGTTCTAGAGATCTACTGTACAACATAGCACCTATGGTTAACAATAAAGTATTGTACGCTTCAAAATTCATTAAGATGACAGATCTCATGTTAAATGTTTGTACCACATACAAAAAATAAAGACAAAACAAAACCAAAAAAACCCAAAGAGACAAAAGGATATTTTGGTTGGTGGATATGTCTATTACCTTGATTGCGTTGATGGATCATGGGTATTTCCCTATGCCCAAATTCATCATATTGTACACATTTTGTGCAGTTCTTTGTATACCAATTATGCCTCAATAAATCTGTTTTTTTGTTGTTATTGCTTTTTGTTTTTGAGACGGAGTCTTGCTCTGTTGCCCAGGCTGGAGTGCAGTGGCGCAATCTCAGTTCACTGCAACCTCTGCCTCCTGGGTTCAAGTGATTCTCCTTCCTCAGCCTCCTGAGTAGCTGGGATTACAGGTGCCTGCCACCGTGCCCGGCTAATTTTTGTATTTTTAGTAAAGATGGTGTTTCACCATCTTGGTCAGGCTGGTCTCGAACTTCTGACCTCATGATCCACCCTCCTCGGTCTCCCAAAGTGCTGGGATTACAGATGTGAGCTACTGCGCCCAGCCAATAAATGTTTTTTTAAAATAAATCTAACGTCAAGAGTTGGCAGATTTGTTACTGCTTTGCAATTGTTCTTTGTATATTCTAAGAATGATTTCATTGCTGGTTTTAAATGTTGCAAATAACTTCTCCAAATCTGTCGTTGTGTTAGTCCGAGTTCTCCAGAGTAACAGATTATATAGGTATATATTATTATACATATAATTTATTATATGCACATTTTATAACATTGTAGTATAATTATAATTAGTATATATTATACTATATCCTAACATAGTGAACAATACTTATTATGTTACTATAATAAATATTATGCATATGTATTACATGTATAAGGAGACTTATTTTAAGGTTTTGCTTTACACAATTCTGGAGGCTGAGAGGTTCCATGATCTACCATCTGCAAGCTGGAGACCCAAAAAAGCTAGTGGTATATTTGGAAGGCCTAAGAGCTAGAGGGTGGGTGGCATAGATTCTTATCAAGTCTGAGGGCCTGAGAACCAGGTGCATCAAGGACAGAATATCAGTGTTCCTGCACAACCTGTCAAGCAGAGGGAAGGTGAATCCAACCTTCCCCCTCCTTCTGTTCTATTCAGACCCTCAATGGATTGGATTATGTCCACCCACATTGAGGAAAGCCATCCGCTTTATCAGTCCAGCAATTCAAATGCTACTGTCTTCTGGAAACATCCTCACAGACATACCCAGAAACAACGTTTAAACACATGTCTGGGCATCCTGTGGCCCAGTCAAGTTGACCTATAAAATTATCAGATTCATCAATGTGTTAATTTTGTTCTAAGGTATTCTTTGTCTCTAAGGTGTTCAAAATCTTTAACAATCTCCAATTTCTTTAAAACTAAAGGCTTGGCCGGGCGTGGTGGCTCATGCCTGTAATCCTAGCACTTTGGGAGGCTGAGGCGGGTGGATCACGAGGTCAGGAGATCAAAACCAACCTGGCTAACACAGTGAAACCCCGTCTCTACTAAAAATACAAAAAATTAGCCAGGCGTGGTGGTGGGCGCCTATAGTCCCAGATACTCGGGAGGCTGAGGCAGGAGAATGGCGTGAACCCGGGAGGTGGAGCTTGCAGTGAGCCGAGATAGTGCCACTGCACTCCAGCCTGGGCGACAGAGCGAGACTCCATCTCAAAAAAAATAAAAAATAAAATAAAATAAAATAAACCTAAAGGCTAAAATTAATTTTTTAAATACATTTTATATTTTGATTTAATCAAATTTATCTCTCCTTTTTTTGACTTTAGGGACTGTGATTGTTAGCGTGTGGCATGCCAATGGATAATAATGATAATGAAAACTATGGGCCGGGCGCGGTGGCTCAAGCCTGTAATCCCAGCACTTTGGGAGGCCGAGATGGGCGGATCACGAGGTCAGGAGATCGAGACCATCCTGGCGAACACAGTGAAACCCCGTCTCTACTAAGAAATAAAAAAAATAGCCGGGCGAGATGGCGGGCGCCTGTAGTCCCAGCTACTCGGGAGGCTGAGGCCGGAGAATGGCGTGAACCCGGGAGGCGGAGCTTGCAGTGAGCTGAGATCCGGCCACTGCACTCCAGCCTGGGCTACAGAGCGAGACTCCGTCTCAAAAAAAAAAAAAAAAAAAAAAGAAAACTATGATGATGACAAAAATGAGAATGATGATAGCGTGTAATTTACTATGTGCATAATAGGGAATAAAGATTTTTTATTATTATTCCTTATTAAATGTCTTATTTCTTTTAAAATTGTTTCTTACTATTTCTTATTAAAACTGGGTTGGCCAGGCACAATGGCTTACACCTGTAATCCCAGCACTTTGGGAGGTCGAGGTGGGTTGATCACTTGAGATCAGGAGTTCGAGACCAGCCTGGCTAACAAAGCGAAGCCCCATCTCTACTAAAAACACAAAAATTAGCTGGGCATGGTGATGTGCATCTGTAATCCCAGCTACTACGGAGGCTGAGGCAGGAGAATCTCTTGAACCTGGGAGGTAGAAGTTGCAGTGAGCTGAGATTGTGCCACTGCACTCCAGCCTGGGCGAAAGAGTGAGACTCTGTCTCAAAAGTAAAAAATAAAATAAAAATAAAACTGGGTCATTATTATAAGTTATTATGAAGAAACAGAACCAAACCATTAATCACAACAACACAGTAACAGCCGGGCATACAATGGCAGCCCTTGCCTATAGTCCCAGCTACTCAGGAGGCTGAGAGGCATGAGGATCACTTGAGCCTGAGTTGGAGGCCAGCCTGGGCAACATAGCAAGACTACATCTATAAAATTTAAAAAACAAAAATGACAAAAAGCAATGTAATAACTCCTTTGCCTACTGATAGGGCAACCAGAGTGTAGTGAATATGGAAAGCTAGTTTACATATTGATATGATTTGGCTCTGTGTCACCACCCAAATCTCACCTTGACTTGTAATAATCTTCACGTGTCATGGCAGGTACCTGGTGGGAAGTAATTGAATCATGGGGGCAGGTTTTTCCCCTGCAGTTCTCATGACAGTGAATAATTCTCATGAACTCTAATGTTTTTATAAAAGGCAGTTCCCCCCACATGCCTTCTTACCTGCCACCATGTAAGATATGCCTTTGCTTCTCCTTTGCCCTCTGCCATAATTGTGAGGCCTCTCCAGCCATGTGGAACTGTAAGTCCATTAAACCTCTTTCCTTTATAAATTACCCAGTCTTGGGTATGTCTTTCTTAGCAGCGTGAGAACAGACTAATATATATGTTCAGTTACCTTTCTCATGAGAAACTTTTTGTTTCCTGCAGAACCAGCTCTCTTCATTAAAGTCTTGTTCTAATCTATCATGAGAATCCATTCTACTTCAGCTTATGTGTGTTCCATGGTACATATATTTTAAAAGCAGTTGGCTTCAATGGGAAACCAGGAAGAGGAGAAATTAGAGTAAATGACATAGTGGCAACAATCATAGTGTTACTGAAAGACAAATGGCTGAGTGGGATACATACCCATGCATTATTCTCCCCTATCCTGCTCCCTCCACCACCAAAAATTGATGGAGCCAGAGGTCCTAGCATTGCAAGCAATGTGGCTTTATTTCACCATCTGCATGCACTCCTATTTAAAACTAAGATAAAGAAAGGTGGTAGTGACTTAGTTGCTTTACATTTAGATTACTTGGAAATTTTCGATGTTTACATGTCATAGAACACAAGAACTGAAAGGCATATAAGGTCAGTATGATATCAGTAATTTGTCAAGTTCTCATCCCTTAGGTCAACAGCTGGTAGACCAGAGCAAGTGTGCTATATTGAAAATAAAATAACAGGACAGGCCGGGCACGGTGGCTCACGCCTGTAATCCCAGCACTTTGGGGAACCGAGGTGGGTGGATCACCTGAGGTCAGACATTTGAGACCAGCCTGGTCAACATGGTGAAACCCCATCTCAACTAAAAATACAAAAAAAATTAGCTGGGCGTGGTGGTGGGCACCTGTAATCTCAGCTAGTCGGGAGGCTGAGGCAGGAGAATTGCTTGAACCCAGGAGGCGGAGGTTGCAGTGAGCCGAGATTGCGCCATTGCACTCCAGCCTGGGTGACAGAGTGAGATTCTGTCTGAAAGAAGAAAGAAAGAAAGAATAGGACAATAACTGAAAATAAAGAAATTTGTTTGCTGGAATCAAAAGGGAGAAAACATTCATCATGTGGTATTAGACAGGACATAAAGAGATGTTGGGAGCTTTGCAAAAAAATCAATTAAATTCACCACACAAGGCTGGGCCCAGGGACTTACACCTGTAATTCCAGCACTTTGGGAGGCCGAGGTGGGCGGATCATGAGGTCAGGAGATAGAGACCATCCTGGCTAACACAGTGAAACCCCGTCTCTACTAAAAGTACAAAAAATTAGCCGGGTGTGGTGGCCTGCGCCTGGAGTCCTAGCTACTTGGGAGACTGAGGCAGAAGAATTGCTAGAACCCGGGAGGGAGAGGTTTCAGTGAGCCAAGATCATGCCACTGCACTCCAGCCTGGCGACAGAGCAAGACTCCTTCTCAATAAATAAATAAATAAACAAATAAATAAATAAATAAATTCACCACACAAAAAAAGAGGCCCTTGCAAAGATCAAAAATCCACTCAGTATCAGCATCTAATCTACTAAGCCAGCCAGCACATGAAATGATACGTCAATAAAAAACTAAATAAACATATATGTCTGTATTTAACTGCCTCAACTTCTGATGTTTTAACCTATTTTCGAAATTGTTAAGGGGAGAAAGACAAAGGCCTTGTTTTGTTTACAGAATTCATGCAATGTCTCACTCTTTAAAGAGGTAGATGGGAAAAGGAAGTTCTGCGGATCAAATCTGGGTCTTCCAATCTTTACCACTGAACCACATCCCCACTGTAGGTATTACTGACTGTTCTGATTGTTGACCAACATTGCCACAAAAATGGCATCTTTATATAGTTTCTTGGAGAGTAACTACCAGGAAGTGGGAATGAAGACAGAAAGTAAACACCAGCAGTGACATCGAAAGAGGAATGAAATAACCTATGAACAAACAGAATAGGTTTTGCTTCATTTGCTCCTTGTGGGGAAGACAAAGTGGAGATACCAAGGATCGAATTGGGAACCCTAGGCATGCAAATTGTAAGCTCTACCACTTGTTATATCCTTGCAACCACCTCTGTTCTCCCCCCAATCTTGAGTCCAAAAAATTCTGTAAACATAATTTGCATAGTTGTTTCTTCAAGATTGTGTCAATAATTCCGGCCTTATTTTTTAGAAGAAAAAGTTACCCTTTAGGTCATTCTAATGGCCTTAAATTCAATTGAACCAGACCAGGTCTCATTCAACAAGCAACTGAAAAAATGGCTTACAATACAATATATGCTATATAAACCGATACTATAGATTGTATATATGACAGCCGCCCCCACCAAGAAAAAGTAGCATATTGGTGAAAAGACCAGGGTAACAACCGCAGAAAAGGTATCTTAAGGCAAATAGTTCAGACAATTCCTGATATAAAGCTCAAAGCTAACTTTTTAAAAGTGCTTCAGTTGTATTTAACACTTAAGCAAAACATTTTTGACTATACATCTCTATAATGCACAGTACTAAAAAAGTACAAAATTTTTATCACAAAGATGGTTATGCAACTGAATACCACAATGTTTGTAAGGTGGTATTACAGTTTATGAAGACAGCTTTTGCTTTTTATTTTTTTTTTTCTGAAAGTTTTTTGGACATTAACAGGCGCTCAACATCTTCCATCTACTCCTTTCTGAACTGGCTCAGACTGCTTAGCACACATGCAGAAGATGTTAAGAAGGTCGTAAAACACAATTCCAACAGCCATATTTCCGTGGCATACATGGGCTGGCACGGAGACTCAGAGTGGGGGAGGCAGGGGTCGGGCTGCAGGGCAAGCACAGCCACACAGCGATGGTGGCAGAGTTGAGGACAGAGCCCGGGTAGGCGAGACATGGCGCGTCAGGTGAGACAAAGCCAGGCAAGCTAACGGGAGGGACAGCACGAGTGAGGTGAGGCCAAGCGGCGCGAACTCCAGCGCTGGTGAGGCAGGTGGTTTGCTCTGGAGCCCCAGCCACGAGGACGCGCCTGCTCTGCCCTCGCCCTTGCCCAGCCCTTCTGCCTCAAAACTCGGAGTCTCAGCCTCCCGAGTAGCTAGGACTACAGGCGCCCGCCACAACGCCCGGCTAATTTTTTTTTTTTTTTTTTTTTTGTATTTTTAGTAGAGACGGAGTTTCACCGTGTTAGCCAGGATGGTCTCGATTTCCTGACCTCGTGATCCGCCCGCCTCGGCCTCCCAAAGTGCTGGAATTACAGGCGTGAGCCACCGCGCCCGGCAAAACTAACTCTTAAAAGATGATCCCTGTGGCTGAGAGAAGCTGGCGGGCGGATCACAGGTCAAGAGATCGAGACCATCCTAGCCAAAATGGTGAAACCCCGTCTCTATTAAAAATACAAAAATTAGCCGGGCGTGGTGGCGGGCACCTGTAGTCCCAGCTACTAGGGAGGCTGAGGCAGGAGAACGGCGGGAACCCGGGAGGCGGAGCTTGCAATGAGCCGAGATCGCGCCACTGCACTCCAGCCTGGGCGACAGAAGGAGACTCCGTCTCAAAAAAAAAAAAAAAGATAATCCCCGTGGCTGAGAGAAAAAGGCAGAATCATCTTCAACTGTGCTCCAAATAATTGTATTTCTGGTTACAAATCATGTACCTTCAGTCATAACAACGTAAACCCAGTTTTGTTAATGAGTGATGAGATTATGGCTCAAGCCTGTAATCCCAGCACTTTGGGAGGCCGGGAGACGGGCGGATCACGAGGTCAGGAGATCGAGACCATCCTGGCTAACATGGTGAAACCCCGTCTCTACTAAAATGGGACAAAAACTAAAGGCCGGGCGTGGTGGCGGGCGCCAGTCCCAGCCACTGGAAGGCTGAGGCAGGAGAATGGCGTGAACCCGGGAGGCGGAGCCAGTGAGCAGAGATCCGGCCACTGCACTCCAGCCCCAAGTGGTGAGCGAGACCTGTCTCAAAAAAAAAAAAAAAAAAAAAAAAGGTGTTCTAAAGCAGTTAGCAGTTACAGGATTTTGACAGTTGGAGAAAGTTTGGCAGTATACAAGTGTGCCACGTATTACATCTGACGTTCAAAGCCACCGACCCATTTTCAAGTATTTGAAGACGTCAGGACGCTCTGCCCAAGCCTAAAGAAAGAGAAATAACAAACCACCGTTCTCATTCTTCAGCTTACTAAAGTGGAGACGCCGGGGATCGAACCCGGGACCTCGTGCATGCAAAGCACGCGCTCTACCACTGAGCTACATCCCCCGAATCCTGACACTTTCTTTTCCCTTTGTTAACTCATATAGCTCTTAACAACATTGAGTAGCGCTACACAATTCCGTCGGCTTTTTCAATTTATATTCATAGAAAATCAACTCTGTTCAACAAATTATTATTAATACTATACATAACTTCCCTGTGTTTTCCCTAAATTTCATTTACCACAAACAGTTTATAAGTGTCGATTTATGTTAAGTTTGTTCCCTTTTTCTAGTAAGGTAGCTTCTGGAGCGCAGAGGCTCATTGCGCTCGCTGGAGGGGACCGTTGAGTATTTCCCGGAACCGTTTATTAGCTCAGCCTTGGACATAAGTCCTTTTACCCTTCAGCAATAAAAACATGGCCCTTTCTCCCCGCTCTCGGGCGGTTAATTTTAACCCGCAGATCGAGTTTCAGCGGACTAACACTCCTCGAAGACCATGCCTCGCCTCTGCCTTCTTAGGATTCAGCTTGGGGTGGTCCGTTGACTTCTCCGGTGAGCTCCTAGCGTTTGCGGCCGCGTCACATCGCCAACCTGTGCCTCGCCCTGCCTCTCATCCCCGTTTTCTTTCTTGCCCGCGTAAGTGTGGCGGACAGGGATCCTATTCCCTGCCTTCCATCCCGCCCCTTCCTCCTCGTCGCGGACTCCTTGTCCTCGCAAGTTCACCTCCCCGTGGAGGACCTCCTCTCTCTGTCATTGGAACAAGCCTTGCTCGGTCGTCAGTGTGGATGTCCCCGGGTCCCCTGGAGCACTCGAAATCTCCCCCAAAAACACCAGAGAGCAGCGGTGGGTGCCCTGCCCCTTCCTGTTGTACCCCTCTGGCCGCTAGAAAATCAATGTGAACAAAAAGGCAAAAGCTAAGATGAAACCTTTTGAATCAAGTAAAAGAGGCCTGCAAATAAATAAATATAAATCTCTAGAAATAAGCAAAGAGAGCCGAACTGGAGGATAAAAACTTCGGCTCTTTGCTTATTTCTCCCGCCGCGCTTCTCTGCATCCCAGACTAACTCTCTTCCACCCACCACCTGCCGCTCCTCGCGGCAGCAGGTGGTTCCTTAACAGACCGCAGCGTGTGGTGGAGAGATCTGGGTGACCCGACTCGGGCGTCCATCACCCGGCCTGGGCTGCGGGACACGCTGGTAACCAACAGGCCCATGCAGGTTTAGCCCTGCGTGTTTAGTGAAAGTTGCCTAGCACCTCGAGGCGTCCCTGATTCTCCTGCCGCCTGCAAAGGGCTGGTCTCTCCTCTGGGGTATGGGGAGCAGGGACGGCAGCCGTCGCCGCACCGCAAGCCAACATGCAAATGCGTTAACTCTGTCCGCCCCAGCTCGGTGTCGGGGTGTGCTTCTGAGGGATAGGAGCTCTCTGCAATGTCCGTGGCAGCGGCCAGACCGCAGCTGCCTCTTCCTCTTCGTCCAAATTCCACCCTTCCCGCTTCCTGCCGGCGAGGAAAATGTATCTCAGAAACCCCAAGAGAGGAGGAACGCCCAGGACTGGGAGACCTTTCGCTCCGCGGCTGTGCGGTAGCTCTCCTCTAGCGGTAGGAAGAGGATCTGCGGCCGCAGTTTGCCTTGGGGGCCATAGTTATCTCTTCCAATGGAGCCACCGCTTCCCTCCTTGCTTCTCTCCCGCCTCCGTCCGGGATCACCAGCCTGGTCCTTGGAACATCTTGCCAGCGGGGACAGTCGGCGCCGGGACTCTAAGGGGGCACGTGCTCGAGGTCACTCGGCTCTGATATGGGGTAGTGGTTGGGCTTGGGAGGCGTTGCGAACGTTGTTTGGGATAAGCTTAGTTGCAATTTTGGCATCCGAGCGCAAGACACCTCCTCCCCGCCAAAGGGGCAGGAATCTTCTAGAACCCAGAGGCAGAGGCCTCCCCTCTCGCGTGCGTTTGCAGTGGCGCTGAATGTTCTCCCGGCTTCTTTCGCTTTGTGGCTGGGGCTGCTTTGATGCTGGGTCAACTGTCAGACACGTGTGTCCCTTCCTCTTCTCCCTGCTAGCAAGTCTGACTGATTTATCCTTTTGGGTCACAGGCTTGTCTCAAAGATGAAACCTGCACGATTGAGAACACCTAGCGCGGACAATGAAAATGCGAATGGTTCCCGGACTCTCTTGCTCCTCTCCTACTCAGATCGCCCTATCAATTTCCAAGCTAAAATGGCTCGACAGGTGTGAATGGGGGATTCAAGAGGTTTTGTTTTGCTTTGTTTTACCCCCAGAGGAAATCAGCTTAGCTATAACACGATGCTAACAACCCCGTTGGCTTGTATCGGCCTCATCCAAGATCTTGGGAAGGCTCCCAGGCAATGTGTTCATGTGTTCAGCTGTATACATCTGCAAAATTTGTGACAGCAAAATTTTAACCATAACCAAGGTTCGATTCCAGAAGCTTATACACGGGCTGCCACATCCAATAAAGGCGGCAAGAGTGCAAATGACCTACTCCCCACCCGGACACCAGGGAGTGAGGAGAGAATCACAAGTGGAAACTTTGTTGGCCCTGTAGTTGGAGGGAAGCACACTTTAAATCCTTCAACTAAGATCCACTGGAGGGCAAGCCGGGTGCTAGCAGTCAGTAATACAGCCTTAATACCGCCTTAAAACCACACATTAAAATTGCCGGAGCTAAAGAAGGTAGTAGTTGGATCTTGGGAGGTGTTCTTCAAAGCAGGCCTCAGTGGACTGGATACAGCAGCTACAGAGTAGCTCTTGATTCTTCCTTATTGATTTGCTAACTGAGGGCATGATTAAGAGAAGCAGACCTTAGTGTTCCTAGAATGCTCCTAGACTGATGTTCTTGGGCTAGGGTAAGACAGATCAGAACAAACCTCAAGAACATTTTCAGTAATGAAGCGTGGAAGACAGAGAACCAAAGAACATCAAACTCCCTTCTTAGCACCAAAAGTGGAAATTGACTGGTGCACTGAGGCCTTATTCTCCTAGCCTTTTCTGAGAAGGCTGTCTTTGGTTTCCAGTAAGAGAAGACGAAAGGGCACCACCAGGAGGAAAGCCTGCAGCTTTGTTGGACACAAGACCCTGACATTGAAAAAATGGATGTGCTGTTACCTCTTTCTCCAATCTATGTGTGGTAATATCTGGCCATTTTTAGTGGTGGAGTAGTTTTTCTGATGAATTCTGATAAGGAACAAGACTAGTACATGATAACAGTTACATGACCCTCGTTGACCCCCAAATGGTCAATTCTTAGTTTCCAAATTCTTAGTGGATCAGCATCCCTCCTACCCCCAAGATTGAGCACTGCCAGGTCTAAATGCCCATCAACATGTGTACTGCCTTGACTCACCTGGGAGTTGCTTACCTTTAGGCCTTTGAATTCCATTCAAGGTGGGGATCTGGGATTGCAATGGTCCCCCACGTATAAGGAATTCCTTGCAAGTTGGGCCAGGGCATCATAAACTTCATGATTTAGACCATGCCCTTTGTGCCATGGCTACTAGCGACTGGATGGTGGAGTGAAGTCTTGCACTGGACAGTTCAGCTTAGAGCCTGGAAGGAGCGAGAGAACCATGGTAGAAAGTGTGCTAAGAGCAAGGAGAAAAAAATGTATAGAGTCTGTGGTTAGTGGCACTTCATATGTATTTATGAAACTAAACTGACTTTAAGAAATGTTTTCCCAGAATTAAGCAAGCCTAAATCCCCTCAGCTAATTTTGTTGTTGTTGTTTTGTTTTGTTTTGTTGTTTTTGAGACAGAGTCTCGCTCTGTCACCCAGGCTGGAGTGCAGTGGTGCAATCTCAGCTCACTGCAACCTCCATCTTCCAGGTTCAAGCGATTCTCCTGCCTCAGCCTCCCGAGTACCTGGGACTGCAAGCACCCACCACCACACCCGGGTAATTTTTGTATTTTTAGTAGAGACGGAGTTTCGCCGTGTTGGCCAGGCTGATCTCAAACTCCTGACCTCAAATGATCTACCCACCTGGGCCTCCCAAAGTGCTGGGATTATAGGCATGAGCTACCACACCCAGCCCCCTTAGTTAATATTTTGAGAGAGACTTTGGTAAAGATTAGAGAACAAATCTTCCTTCCTGCCTCCCTTCCTCCTTTCATCCCTTTCTCTCTTCCTTCAGTGTGACTTGGTATAGAGCATATGGTTCGCAAGCATAAGGTCTTAAGTCCAATCCCTGGTATGTTTGCATTGCAGGGCAAACACCTGTAGATCTGCTTTATGTCGCTTTTTGCTTTTTGAAAAAAACCAGTTTTGTTTATTTTAGGAAATGAACACGTTTGGGAGGTTTTGGGGGGTTGGGTTGTTTAATTGTTTGATTGTTTTTTCCCCAGCTGGAAACAGGACAGCTCAATTTCTTAATGATTAAAGGGAAGATCAGGGTGTAAACAACCAGAGTCTTCAGTAGCACTCTGTTGTCTCCAGGAACTTCTTGTCTCCCTCCAGGTTCCTGCAGCCCCTCTGGCAACCAAACTGAATGGATTGGAGGTTTTGGGGTAGAGGGGGTTAAGCCCCTGTCCTGCTGCACCTGCACTGGGCTGACCCAGAGAACTACATGTTCAGGAAGAATGAGTTCCTGTCATCTTGCACTTATCTCTCCACCTGGCCGAGTCTGGTGGGTTCCATTCCTAGTTAATCTTGCTTGTGAAAACCATCGCAGTTTTGAATTGTGGGTCTGTGTCTTCACACTAATCCCTAGCTCTCAAACTGCCTCTGTGTGGAATTTTTTTCAACTTCTGTTCTTCCTTTTTCAAAATATCTGCACCCTTCCTTGTTCTCCCCCTTATTCACTACTGCAAGGAAAGTTTTAAAGAGACCAGTTGTGGCAAATGGGACCACATAAAAGGCACTCAAAAGGGCAATGTCCCACAAAAATTCTCTCACTAGCAGGAATTTGAGATATCAAGGGAAATTCAACCAACACAAGTACATTTTTAGGTTTTTAGCTTCATATATTAAAATCTGCCATTTTGGGCCAGGCGTGGTGGCTCATGCCTGTAATCCCATCACTTTGGGAGGCCAAGGCGGGCAGATCACGAGGTCAGGAGTTCAAGACCAGCCTGACTAATATGGTGATAGCCTGTCTCTACTAAAAATACAAAAATTAGTCGGGCATGGTGGCACGCGCCTGTAATCCCAGTTACTAGGGAAGCTGAGGCAGGGCAATTGCTTGAACCCAGGAGGTGGAGGTTGCAGTGAGCCAAGATCATGCCACTGCACTCCAGCCTGGGCAACAGAGTGAGACTCTGTCTCAAAAAAAAAAAAAAAAAAAATTCTGCCATTTTAGACAACTGTGATGCATTCTAGGTCTGAAAGGTCTTAGCTTTCCTTGTTTTTGTTTTTGTCTTTTTGTTGTTGTTGTTTGTTTGACTTTGGTTTTTTAGACTTTATTTGTTTGGAACAGTTTTAGGTTCACAACAAAATTGAGAGGAAGCCACAGAAAAATCTCATATAATCCCTGTCCACACACATGCATAGCTCCCCTCTCATCAACATCGCCAATACAGTGATGTATTTGTTAAAATTGATGGCCTAAATTGACACATCAGTATTACTCAAAGTCCATAGTTTACAATAGGGTTTACTCTTGGTGTTGTACATTTTATGGGTTTGGATAAATATATAATGACATACATCCACCATTATAGTATACAGAGTATTTTTGCTGAGCTAAAAATCCTTTGTGCTCCACCAATTAATCAGTTCCTCCCTCTCCCTCTAACCCTTGGCAACTTCTGATCTTTTACTATCTCTATAGCTTTGCCTTTTCCAGAATACCATATATTTGGAATCATACAGTATGTAACTTTTTCAGATTGGCTTCTTTCACCTAATAATATGGTGTATGTTTCCTCCATGTCTTTTCATGGCTTGATAACTCATTTCTTTTTTTTTTTAGCACTGAATGATATTCCGTGGTCTGGATGTGCCACAGTTTGTTTATTCACCTACAGAAGGAAATCTTGGTTGTTTCCAAGTTTGGGCAATTACGAATGAAGCTGCTATAGACATATATGTGTAAGTTTTTATGTGTACATATGTTTTCAGCTTCTCTGGTTAGAGACTAAGGAGTATAATTGCTGACTTGTATGGTAAATGTATATTTAATTTTGTAAGAAACTGCTAAAGTCTTTCAAAGACGTCATGCCATTTTGTATTTCCATCAACAATGAATTCAAGTTCCTATTTTTTGACATCCTCAACAGTATTTGGTATTGTCAGGGTTCTGGATTTTGGTCATTCTAATAGGTGTGTGTGTTGTCTCTTGTTTTAATTTGCACTTATCTGATGGGATATGATGTGGAGCATCTTTTCACAGGCTTAGTTGCTACTTGTTTTGGGTTTGTTTCTTTTCAGTCTTTCTTCTCTTTGCTTTTTGGTTTTGGAAATTTCTACTGATATATCCTTAAGTTCAAAGCTTCTTTCTTCAGCCATATGAAGTGTACCAATAAGCCCATCAACATCATTCGTCATTTCTGTTACAGCATTTTATTTTTATCTCTAGCATTTCTTTTTGGTTGTTTCTTAGAATTTCCATCTCTTTGCTTACATTGCCCATCTGTTCTTGCATGCTGTCTAATTTATCCGTTAGAGTCCTTAGCATATTAATCATAGTTGTTTTGAATTCCCCATCTGGTAATCCCAAGATTCCTGCCCATGTCTGTTTCTGAGGCTTGCTTTCCATCTTCAAGCTGGGTTTTTTTTTTTTTTTTTTTTTTTTTTTTTGCCTTTTAGTTTGCCTTGTAACTTTTTTCTTGATAGCTCAACATGATACACTGGGTTAAAGGAACTGCTACAAATAGATCTTTAGTAATGTGAGGGCAAGATGCAGGGGGACAGGAAGATTTCTGCAGTCCTCCAATTAGGCCTGTCTTTTAGTAAGCCTGCATGTCTGCAATGTGAATCATACTGGTATTGCTTAGTTGTTTTTCTCTTCCCTTAAGGGGACAGGTATGGCTAGACTGGACTGGAGTTAAATATTTCCCTTCCATGACATGGAAGCTTAGAGCTATCTGGGTTGGGTATTTTCCTCCCCTCAGAGCTGATAAAACCTCAGCAGGTTAGGCTCTGATTAACCAGTTTCTCCTGAGGGCAGAACTTATTAAGACAAACAGGTGCTATTCAAAATAGTCCCTTTTCCTCTCCCCATGTGGAAGCACAAGGGGATTTTTCTCTAATATTTACCATGATAATCTGGTCAAGTTCCTGTAAGTAAAACACACAAAAGCATGGGGGCCTTGCTGTGACTGGGTCCCCCTGGAGTTTTTAACTCTCAGACTTGTGTACACCTAGCCTCCAGCAATTCATTGATTAGAATTCAGGTTTTCTTACCTAGGCAATGGTTCCCACAGATGTTTCTGCTCCAGTATGCTGTGATTTTCGGTGTCTGTCTGTCTCTCCAATTTGGGGGGGCACCAGTTTCCTCTGTGACCTATCTTCTTTTATGAATCTAAAAAGAGTTATTGATTTTTCACTTCCTTCAGCTTTTCAATTGTTGTTAGAGCAAAGTGGCAACATCCAAGCTACTTACATGCAGAACCCCAAACTGGAAATCCAAACTGTTTTTACTCAGTTTTATTTTCCTCTCTTCTCCTCTTTTTTTTTTTTTTTTTTTAAATCCCAATGAATTGTACCTCTATTATATGTACTGTTGTTTCAAGGAAAAAAAAAAACATGGATGGGCGCGGTGGCTCACACCTGTAGTCCTAACACTTTGGGAGACGGAGGTGGGCGGATTGCCTGGACTCAGGAGTTCGAGACTAGCCTGGCCAACATGGTGAAACCTCGTCTCCTTTAAAAATACAAAAATCAGCCCGATGTGGTGGCATGTGCCTATAATCCCAGCTACTCGGGAGGCTGAGGCAGGAGAATCACTTGAATCCGGAAGGCAGAGGTTGCAGTGAACTGAGATCCTGCCACTGCACTCCAGCCTGAGTGACAGAACAGAACTCCATCTCAAAAAAAAAAACCTCAAAAAACAAAACAAACAAAAAACATGAAACAAAATGTATTTTGAAGTACAAAGGGCCAAAGCGCTATGGGGCAATATTGATATTTGTAGACATTCAGAAATGTGGCTAAAAGGAGAAATCTGACAGCCCCTGAAAATTTCAGCATAACACAAATTGACTTGTTTTCAAATAGATTTGGTGATTTTTTTTTTTTTAATGCAGGTTTTAATTTCAGCCTTCTATTATCACATACCACTTTTTAAGATTTCCAGTTCTAGGCCGGGCACGGTGGCTCACGCCTGTAATCCCAGCACTTTGAGAGGCCGAGGTGGGGGATTACTTGAGGTCAGGAGTTCGAGACAAGCCTGACCAACATGGTGAAACCCCCTCTCTACTAAAAATACAAATATTAGCCAGGCACGGTGGTGGGCCCCTGTAATCCTGGCTACTCGGGAGACTGAGACAGGAGAATTGCTTGAACCCAGGAGGTGGAGGGTGCAGTGAGCCAAGATCGTGCCACTGCACTCCAGCCTAGGTGACAGAGCAAGACTCCATCTCGAGGAAAAAAAAAAAAGAAAGATTTACAGTTCTAGTCATAACAAGCTTTCTGTAACACTCATTGGATTAGGCAAAGATTGTGTCAGTCATTTTGCAAATGTGTTAATCTTCAAAAATAGGCTATAAAAGTATAAAACTATGAAAACAAAATCTAGATTATGTACATGTGGCTCAGCTGTGAACAGAAAAAAAGGTCAATAGTGTACAGTTTCCTGATACAAAGCACTTCATTGCAATGCCAGCAGGCTGATCTCAAATGAGGTCTCCCTTGTAACACAAGAGCTAAGATATATTAGTCTGTTCTCATACTGGAACAAAGAACTACCTGAGACTGGGTAATTTATGAAGAAAAAAGGTTTAAATTGACTCACAGTTCCACATGCTTAACAGGAAGCATGACTGGGAAGCCTCAGGAAACTTACAATCATAGCAGAAGGTGAAGGGGAAGCAAGCACATCTTACCAGACGGACCAGGTAAGAGGGGTGGGGGAGGTGCCACACACATTTAAACGATCAGATCTCCAGATCTGATATCACTATCAGGAGAACAGGAAGGTGGAAACTGCACCCATGATCCAATCACCTCCCACCAGGACCCTGCTCCAATTCCACATGAGATTTGGGCTGGGACACAGATCCAAACCATATCACAAGACTTCTGTCAAGGACACCTTGTATTGCATAATTAAAATAAAAATAGGATTATTTTACGATTTTATCCTTGCTCTATGAAGAAGAGCAGAGCCAGAAAAAATAACAGTGAAAATTTATTTTTTAAACAGTTTCTTAGTAAAATATTTTGTGGTTGCTAAACCCATGTACTACTGCATAAACTCAGCCATGGTCAACACTTTAAAGAAACAAAAGGGCCGGGCGCGGTGGCTCAAGCCTGTAATCCCAGCACTTTGGGAGGCCGAGACGGGCGGATCACGAGGTCAGGCGATCGAGACCATCCTGGCTAACACGATGAAACCCCGTCTCTACTAAAAGATACAAAAAACTAGCCGGGCGTGGTGGCGGGCGCCTGTAGTCCCAGCTACTCCGGAGGCTGAGGCAGGAGAATGGCGTGAACCCGGGAGGCGGAGCTTGCAGTGAGCCGAGATCGGGCCACTGCAATCCAGCCTGGGCGACAGAGCGAGACTCCGTCTCAAAAAAAAAAAAAAAAAAAAAAAAGAAACAAAAGTTTAAACTCTCTAGGAAGCCAGCAGGTGGACATCCTCTCTAAAGCCCAAATTGCATGTGCACTGAGACAAACGTTGCTGCTTCAAAACAACCAAAATTGGGAAAATAACTGAGGTCCAGAAACAGATTCTCTTTCTCCTGACTCCTCTTCTCCTCTCAATATGGTGGATAGATTCTTTAATGTTCAAAGGCTTTCAAATATAAACAGAAATATCTGCTACTGTTTGTCTAATACACAAGTAATTTTTAAAATAGTCACATACTATTTTCACAATATATTAAAAATCACTTTTATTTCCCTCACAAGTTTAAATGTTTTAATACACACACATAAAAATTCAGGTCTAATATGTCAAATTATTTTATTTTAAAATGCTAGAAACACCTTAGTACTGTGCTAATGTTAGAAAATGAAACAGCAGGCCGGGCGCGGGGGCTCACACCTGTAATCCCAGCTCTTTGGGAGGCCGAGGTGGGTGGATCACCTGAGGTCAGAAGTTCAAGACCAGCCTGGTCCGCATGGTGAAACCTCATCTCTACTAAATATACAAAAATTAGCCGGGCGTGGTGGCAGTCGCCTGTAATCCCAGCTACTCCAGAAGCTTAGGCAGGAGAATTGCTTGAACCCGGGAGGCGAAGGTTGCAGTGAGCCAAGATCGCGCCATTGCACTCCAGCCTGGGCAACAAGAGCAAAAACTTTGTCTCAAAAAAAAAAAGAAAGAAAGAAAGAAAACGAAACAGCAATGTTGTATTCATCACTACCTTACATCAGCGGTTCTCAAACGTAAGCATGTACCAGAATCACCCTCAGGGCTTACTAAAACATAGATTACTGAGCCCTACTTCCACAGTCCCTGACTCATAGGTCTGGAGTAGGCCCAGAGAATTTGTATTTTTAGTAAGATCCTAGGTGATGCCGATGCTGTTGTTCTGAGGACTACACTTTGAGATCTATTGCCTGACACTGAATTCTGTTTCTTACATTTTGTAACCCAGATTTATATTTGAATATTCACATTTCTCTTATGCTTTTTATTCAACAAGATACAGATTTACTCATCCAATCTACTGAGTGGGATTTTTCTTTTTAGACTAGGCGGAGGGTTGGTCTATGGATAATTCCAAGACCAAAACCTAAGACTGGGTATGCCTTACAAGATGAATCTATCCCAGTACTTTAACCCGCCGAACATCAGGAAATTTCCCAGTGGTTTGCTGTAACCATCTATGGTTCTACTTTTTTTTATTCTGCCCTTTTCAAATGACTGGATCTGAATGACTTATATACATAGTCCTGCTCGGATAAAAGCCAGTTTTGCAACCGCTTGTTCTGTGTTGGGCCTGGTGAGTTTCCAATTACTCTAACGGATTTAGTAACATTCATTTAAATCTTCTTTCTCACACTCATAACCTGCAAAATTCACACAATTGTTGCCCGAGAAACTATTTAAAACTTATTTTGGGGGAAAAAAATTGATCGAATACAGTGTATTTTAAGAAATTTTGTCGGCAAAACGATCTTGCTGGGGATGTAGCTCAGTGGTAGAGCGCATGCTTTGCATGCATGAGGTTCCGGGTTCGATCCCCGGCATCTCCACTAGGTACAGCGCTTTTAATGTTGATTCCTGTATGTGCTGCTGAGCAAATACTTTGCTCACTATTATTGCCAAGGTCTCTCAGGCTGTGGTGCTGTAACTCCTTTTCTGGAAAGTGGGAGGGGTAAGAAAGGACGTTAGGCAGAAAAAAGGATTGGTTTGTTTCCACCTCTGCCCTTTGTTTTTTCAACAGCTCTTTGATCTTTTCACAGTACTTCTAGGTTTCCAGGCTAAAACCAAGTATTTTATTTTTCATTCCTTCTATTTTACAAGTGATCATATTTAAAGCCATCTGTTGAATAGAAAGTACATTACTGGGTCCGCCGCGGTGGCTCACGCCTGTAATCCCAGCACTTTGGGAGGCCGAGGGGGGTGGATCACGAGGTCAGGAGATTGAAACCATCCTGGCTAACACGGTGAAACCCCGTCTCTACTAAAAATACAAAAAATTAGCGGGGCGGGGTGGCGGGCGCCTGTAGTCCCAGGTACTCGGGAGGCTGAGGCAGGAGAATGGCGAGAGGCAGAACTTGCAGTGAGCTGAGATCGCGCCACTGCATTCCAGTCTGGGCGACAGAGCGAGACTCCGTCTCAAAAAAAAAAAAAAAAAAGAAAGTACATTACTGGTAAAGTGGGTAAAAGTATGGCTAATTTCCTTCTTTTTCTTTTTTTTTGGAGACAGAGTCTTGCTCTGTCGCCCAGGCTGGAGGGCAGTGATGCGATCTCAGCTCACTGCAACCTCCACCTCCCTGGTTCAAGGAATTCCCCTGCCTCACCCTCCCAAGTAGCTGGGATTACAGGCTCATGCCACCACGCCCGGCTAATTTTTTTATATTTTTAGTAAGGACAGGGTTTCACCATGGTGGCCAGACTGGTCTCGAACTCCAGACCTCAGGCAATCTGCCCGCCTCGGCCTCCCAAAGTGCTGGGATTACAGGAGTGAGCCACCCGTACCCGGCCAGCATGACTAATTTCTAAGTGGGTGGCTGTGTGCAACTGTGAAGGTGACCAGGGGAAATTGTAGGCAAAGAAGGGTATTTAGCTAACAGGACAGAGTTGTTAGAAATGTTTGTGAAGAGGGGGAAGGTCAACAGCTTTTGTTAGTTGCTCCTTAGTTCTTTTTGTAAACTAGAAAAAAAAAACTGCTGTTATCAATTAACATCAATAAGCACAGGTCAAGAAACGGTGTTCTCTAAAATAATATGATGAGAAAATTTGCTCGTGGAAATTATATCAGTAAGAACGGAACAATCCATTATTACCTAGATTATCTGAGCCATGTGGCTCTGATGAATTTGACTTTGACATTCACTTTGACTATGATCTTGATGTAAAACCTCAGATTCAATTTCCAACCAAGTCCGGAATTTCATTAAGGGTCTTCAGGCACATCTGTCAATATTTATCTTAACTCTGTAGTTTCAAGAAAGCAGGTTCTGAGTCTGCTTCTCAGCCCAACCCTGATGCAAACTGTTTTACTTATAGCCCTGCTTTACTTTGATGCTATCAAAATGCTGCTTCGTTTAAATTGAATTAAACTCAACTAAAGGCCACCCTCTCCCAAATCCTATAATAATTCTAGCTTTTGTTTTGTTTGGTGAAAGTCTGCACTTCTATTTACATTTCTCCCTTGCCTCAGCAAGGATTAAATTAATTTTTTTAAGTGTTAGGATCAAACAATTGAGATTTATTTAGTATTTTGAATATAGAAGCTAAATATGAATATTGTGAGGTTAAGAGGCTAAGAAACAGAAGCTGGTTTTTCTGACAAAAATAAATTAAAGTTTTTGAAGTTAGTATGGGGAAGGCCTTCTTAAGACACATAAAAAACTTCATGAATAAAAATACTAATTCATTTGCCTAGGTCAAATTTAATATAATCTTTTGACAAACTGAAAAACCAGGAATAAACTGTAAAGACATTTTCAGCATATAAAAAAATAAAAATGTTATTAAAAATAAATAAGGAGCATCCACAGGTCAATTTTCAAAAAAAAAAAAAAATTAGAAAGTGAGTAAAGTTTTTTTTTGTTTTGTTTTTTAGTTTTTTTTTGAGACAGAGTTTTGCTCTTGTTGCCCAAGCTGGAGTGCAATGACGTGATCTCAGCTCACTGCAACCTCTGCCTCCAGGGTTCAAGCAATTCTCCTGCCTCAGTCTCCCAAGTAGCTGGGATTACAGGTGTGCGACACCACGCCCGGCTAATTTTTTGTATTTTAAGTAGAGATGGGGTTTCACCATGTTGGCCAGGCTGCTCTCGAACTCCTGACCTCAGGTGATCCGCCCACCTCAGTCTCCCAAAATGCTGGGATTACAGTTGTGAGTCACTGCATGCAGCCATTTTTAAAAATTTAACCACAAAGGTGGATGAAGGCAGAACTTGTGTAAGGCAACTCTGATTGTTGAATACATTAACCCATAGGAAGTACATAATTGCATACATGACAGGTAGTGTTTTAATAAAAAGTAAATTGCAAGTGCCATTTATTTTGACTTAAAATATTTTGAACAAGAAAACTTAACATATTTTGTCTGAAACGCATTAGCTGATGGCACTTGATCTGAATTCACTCAGATAAATTATAGTATCTTGTATAGATTTATACTTCAACTTAAAGGAGGAAAGAAAGGAAGGAAAGATAGAAGGAAATAAATAAGGGAGGGAAGGAAGAAAGGTAGCATAGAAGGAAGCAAGGAAGGAAAGAGAGGAAAGAAGACAAATATGTCTCAAACTTCTGAGGCAGAAGAGTTGTTCTTTTTCTCTAAGCTCTACCAGGGTTCTACTCTGCAATGTCAGTTATATAATCACAATGTTTTACTCTGTATTTTCCACTATGAAACCTCAAATGAAATTTTTCTCAGTCATTGAGGCTTTTTCTTTTTTTTTTTTTTTTCCCCAGGTTGGAATGCAGCAGCACAGTCTCGGCTCACTGCAACCTCTGCCTCCCTTGTTCAAGGGATTCTCCTGCCTCAGCCTTCCGAGTAGCTGGGATTACAGGTGCGGGCAACCATGCCCGTCTAATTTTTGTATTTTCAGTAGAGACAGGGTTTCACCATATTGGTCAAAGCTGGTCTAGAACTCCTGACTTTGTGATCCACCCGCCTCGGCCTCCCAAACTGCTGGGATTACAGGCGTGAGCCCTGGCGCCTGGCCTCTCATTGAGACTTTCTTAAGTCAGGCTTAATATGAAACATAATTTCATCATCCAGTTTGCTAATAATATTTTATTTGGATTACTGGAAGTCATTTCTGAAGAAGGATGGACGGAAGAGGGGAAGGAATGGTCAATGAATAAATAAAATAGTAAGTGGATGAACAAATAAACAAACTTGTTTCAGGAAAATTTCATACTTGTGGCCGGGCACAGTGGCTCATGCCTGTAATCCCAGCACTTTGGGAGGCCAAGGTGGGTGGATCACCTGGGGTCAGGAGTTAGAGACCATCCTGGCCAACATGGTGAAACCCCATCTCTACTAAAATACAACATCCTGGCCAACATGGTGGAACCCCATCTCTACTAAAAATACAAAAATTAGCTGGGCATGGTGGCGGCCACCTGTAATCCCAGCAACTCAGGAGGCTGAGGCAGGAGAATCACTTGAACCCTGGAGGCAGTGGTTGCAGTGAGCCGAGATCGCCCCTCTGCACTCCAGCCTGGGCGGACTCTCTCTCAAAAAAAGAAAAAAGAAGAAAATTTCATGCTTGCTTAAGCCTTATTATGGTCTGAAATCTCCATAAAAAAATTCATATGTGGAATCGTAACCACCAATAACTCAGAAGGTGACTCTATTTCAAGGTAAGATCTTTAAAAAGGTAATTCAGTTAAAATGAGGTCATTAGGGCATGCCCTTAGGCAATATGACTGATGTCATTATAAAAAAGAGAAGATTAGGAAAAACACACATGAAGGCAAAAACACCAAGGAGAAAGCCAACTAAAAGTCAAGGAGAGAAGCCTTAAAAGAAATTCACTCTGATGACACTTTAATCTCAGATTTCTAGCCTTCAGAATTATGAGAAAATAAATTTCTGTTGTTTAAGCCACGCAGTCTGTGGTACTTCGTTATGACAGCCCTAATAAACTAATAGAATCCCAAATGCAATCCAGGAAACAACTTTTGAAAAAAACAGATGTTGTTACTGTTGCAAAAAGCAGTTCATTAATTTTGTTTTCTATTCTCTTCACAACCCAGGGAAAACAGAAGTTTGCCTTTGTCAGGTATGTATTCAGCAACCATTCCCACTTTCCTTTGGTTGACATTCTGTATTGGGAGAACTGGAAGCTAACAGAAAGTGCCTTTTCTGGACTCCTTTGCAGCTAAGAATCTTGACACAAATGAGATTTGACTGAGATTAGATATACTTCTCTGAGATTTAGCAGGCAGAATATCATCATGCTGATTTTGTCTATTTTTTGCTAGCAAGCAAGATCATGAAGATACGCTTTCTCAGCACAGTGTTAACGGGTCTGGTCTCTAGCCTTTAGAATTAGAGAGAGTAGTGCAGAGGCGGTGGCCATAGTCCATGTTCCAATGTTCATTCACCAGCTTCATGAGTTTGAGAAGTTATTATAAAGGAAGCAATCTCCTAGCTCTAATGTTGTTACTTGGATTATGGTTACAATGTTCTGAGTCTCAAAAAGTTTATTGCCAGCTTCCCTTATAGATTAGTTCTATAGATATTTTCTGAAATCATAGTTGAAGGTCTAATCTAAAGCCTGTTTCTCAACCTTGTCAGATAATTTTGTAGTAATCCA
Organism: Papio anubis; assembly: GCF_008728515.1. Lineage (NCBI taxonomy): Eukaryota > Metazoa > Chordata > Mammalia > Primates > Cercopithecidae > Papio > Papio anubis. The sequence continues at coordinate 28,418,950 of NC_044981.1, forward strand.
ACTTCCTGTTTTTAACTCCTTTTGTTTGAAATACTTAGAATGCTCCCTGTTTCCTACACTGAACTTTTAATTATTTTGCAGATTAAGAAATACCAAAATTAGTAATAGTAATGGATTGTAGGAACCCATGAGTCCATATAAACAAACAAGTAAATGTCAAAAGAGAAGGGGGGCGAGGCACAGTGGCTCACACCTGCAATCCCAGCACATTGAGAGGCAGAGGTAGGAGGTTCGTTTGAGTCCAGAAGTTGGAGACCAGCCTGGGCAACATGGCAAGACCCCCTCTACAAAAAAATCTATATATTAGCACCGCAGCCTGGGTGACAGATCAAGACTCTGTGGAAAAAAAAAAAAAAAAAAGCTGGAGGGTTGGTGGAGGCTGGGAGGGGAAGGAAACGTTTTTCTTCCAATAGCAGAAAGATAACTTGTAAATGTAGAATAAATGATGGATTCAGAAGATCGTCATTTGGCAACCATCATACTTCTAACTGATTCAGGCCAGGATCATCAATGGGTGCTAAATTAAGTTGATAAAAGTTGAATGATAACAGGATATTTACATAGTCTCAAAGTCAGGATACTTATTAATGACAATGGAGAAACCTGGCAAACACTGTCATAACCAGGTGACCAAAATTAATACCACTGGTAATGGGACAACCGCCATTAAATATCTCCTGATAAAATGCACTGAAAAGGGTATAATATCAGTTCTCTGGTATTCCTACTCAAAATTCATAACCGAAATCCAATCATGAGGAAATAGCAGACTAACCCAAATAGAGGAAAATTTTACAAAATAACTGGCCTGTACTCTTTTAAAAATACCAATGTTATAAAAGAGAAAGAAAGGCTACAGAACATGACAATTAAACATATGCTCAAAGATTTTCTTTTGCTAAAAAGGACATTATAGGGACAATTAGCATAGTCTGAATAAGGCCCATATATTAGACAATAGTATTATATCAATGTTAATTTCTGATTTTGATCATTGTACTGTGATTATGTAAGAGGGTGTTTTCCTGTTAGGAAACATACATTGAACTATTTAGGGGTAAAGGGTCATTATGTCTACAACTTATTCTTTTTTATTTTTATTTATTATTATTATTTTTTGGCCGGGCGCGGTGGCTCAAGCCTGTAATCCCAGCACTTTGGGAGGCCGAGGCGGGTGGATCACGAGGTCAGGAGATTGAGACCATCCTGGCTAACATGGTGAAACCCCGTCTCTACTAAAAATACAAAAAAATAGCCGGGCGAGGTATGGCGCCTGTAGTCCCAGCTACCGGAGGCTGAGGCGGGAGAATGGCGGAATCTCCAGGAGGCTTGCAGTGAGCCGATATCGCGCTTACCGCACTCCAGCCTGGACGACACAGCGACTCCGCCTCAAAAAAAAAAAATATTTATTATTATTGTTTTTGAGACAGAGTTCACTCTGTCACCCAGGCTGGAGTGCAGTGGTGCTATCTTGGCTCACTGCAACCTCCGGGCCCGGTTTCAAGAAGCCTTGCCTTGTACCTGGGAGGCCGAAGGCGGGTGGATCACAAGGTCAGGAGATCGAGACCATCCTGGCTAACACAGTGAAATCCTGTCTCTACTAAACAAAATATTTAAAAAAAAATTAGCCAGGTTTGGTGGCACTCACCTGTAGTCCCAGCTACTCGGGAAGCTGAGGCAGGAGAATGGTGTGAACCCAGGAGGCGGAGCTTGCAGTGAGCTGAGATCGTGCCACTACACTCCAACCTGGGCGACAGAGCAAGACTCCGTCTCAAAAAAAGAAAAAAATACATATGTATACATATATACATATGAGATATGAGATAAAAGTATATATATGTATATGTATGTATATATATGTGTGTATATATACACATATGAGATATACATATGAGATAAGGTCCATATTTGGGAAGATTGAGTGAAGGATGCAACTTTTCTGTAACAATGAAATTATTTTAAAAGTAAAAATTAAAAGAAAAAGAAAAGAATGAGACAGACCTTAGGAGAGTCAAGTTACTAACCAAAGGTCCACATTTGGTAGTGAGGGATCCAGGACATGCATACAGACTTTGTCATCGAGAACTCCATGCTCCTTTCACTCCTGAGCACAGTCAGTCACTTTATTGCCAGCCTTTTCTTTGCATTTATATGTGAATAGATTTCTCTTTGGTGTGACTTGATCCATTGAATGAGCATTGCTTTCACTAGAGGGAGGAAAGCATCTTTGGATTGAGTTGAGAGCCACTTCACTTTTCAATCTCTGGTCCAGTACATAAACTTAGAAGTTGTGTGCTGAGTTTGCACAGAGACTAACACAGCTCTTTGCGGAGTGTGAGGCGACTGCAAAAGGCGAGTTTTAAGGCTCCTTAGATAATTCATCTTGGGGATCAAAAGACTTTAGAGGACTTGACTCCAACCTCTCTTATTTTGGCAGCTAGGAACTTTATAAAAGAAACAGAATAGAAAGTTAAACTTTCCAGAGAACCCCCAGTAAGCACAACTAAATTCTCATTAAAACATTAGTGAATTCATCACCATTAAGTAAAGAGAAAGAGGTTAGCATTATTTCTTATCAATCAAAAATTAAACAAAGGCATTGATGTACTTGTCTGCTGAGGTTTTACTCTTAAAACATCTGGAAAAGGAGTCATTTGTGAGCAATAACTCCCTTGAGGTTGCAGATATAGGCTTTTTCTCAATTTGGGGGTTTTTCCCCCTAAAACTTGATGCCAATTCCTTTTAATTATTTCTTACATTTATACTTTCTCCACTTCTGATTATGTTACTGGTTATCTGCTTTTCTAGTTAATTTTAAATTTATTTTCCAAAAACAACACAATAAATAGGAGAATACATCTTAAACTTTATATTTTTTTCTTCACTCATAATTTTTGAAATGTGTTTATGTTCAATTACACATGGATTTTGGTTGCTCTTAATATGAAATTAAAACTCCTTGGCATGGCCTCTAAAATTCTGACACAGTTTGGTCCTATCCTCCTGCACCCCATCTCTGAGGCTGCTTGCCCGTGGCCTTCCCACTGTACTCATACCAGTTTTTTTCCAGTCCAATGCACTTTGTCTAACTTCCTCTGCCTGGGTTTCCCTATGCTCTGTCTGCCTTTCCTATACTGTCCTCTTTCTTTGCAACTGAAGACTCTCCTCTTATCTCCCTGATGAAACTAAATCTTACCCGTATGTTCTAAATCACAGTCATTCTTTTTCTGTAGCACTTCTCATAGCCATAATGTTATGTTTGTCATTATATAAATAACTTTATTCACTCACCCATCCCCAAATAAGCTCTTACCTCCTTTGGGATAGAGACCAGGCCTGTTCAGCTTACCTTCCCACACCTTGATGTGAGTAGGTATAGAATTGATAATTTTGGGCCGGGCGCCGTGGCACACGCCTGTAATCCCAGCACTTTGGGAGACCGAGGCAGGCGGATCACGAGGTCAGGAGATTGAGACCATCCTGGCTAACACGGTGAAACCCCGTCTCTACTAAAAATACAAAAAATGAGCCGGGAGTGGTGGCCAGAGCCTGTAGTCCCAGCTACTCGGGAGGCTGAGGCAGGAGAATGGCGTGAACCCGGGAGGCGGAGCTTGCAGTGAGCCGAGATGGCGCCACTGCACTCCAGCCTGGACGACACAGCCAGACTCCGTCTCAAAACAAAACAAAACAAAACAAAATTAATAATTTTGGGAATGAATGAGGAGATGACTAGAGTTCTGTAACTTCATGTAAAACAGATGAAGGCATATCTTCCACTGCTTGAGGTTAGCTTTAAGAGGTGTTTATGGACCACATAGAATTCTTTTCAGAATTCACTTCAGTGATCTCGTATCCAGAAATATAACTTTTTGAAACCGGCATGCTGGTTCAGAGTCATAATACCCCTATTGGGACATCTGCTTCTAATAACCCAGTTTAAATCAACCAAAGAAAGGGAGTGATAGTCCTATAAAAATCAATGTCAAGAAACAAAATATGTCCTCTGACCCTAAAATAGCTTATTTTTTCTGAACATTCATTTGTGATTTACTGTTTATTGATTTATGGACGTCATGGATTTTTTTCAGTGGCACATAGGCACCAAAGAACTTAAGGAGGTCAGGGAAAATCTCAAAAGAATATGCAAAATTTGTCCATAAGTTTGTGTGTGTGTGTGTGTGTGTGTGTGTGTGTGTTTATATACAAAAGTTTTTATTAGATAATCTAATGAGACTTAAGACTTCGACTTAAGTAACTTTGACTTAAGTAACTGAGAAATATTGGATTGAAATATTAGCTTGATTGGCCGGGCGCGGTGGCTCAAGCCTGTAATCCCAGCACTTTGGGAGGCCGAGATGGGTGGATCACGAGGTCAGGAGATCGAGACCATCCTGGCTAACACGTTGAAACCCTGTCTCTACTAAGCCTGTAGTCCTAGCTACTCTGGAGGCTGAGGTAGGAGAATGGTGTAAGCTCGGGAGGCGGAGCTTGCAGTGAGCTGAGATCCGGACATTGCACTCCAGCCTGGGCGACAGAGCCAGACTCTGTCTCAAAAAAAAAAAAAAAAGAAATATTAGCTTGATTATTTATCAGCTATAAGATTTGGGCAAGTTTATTTCCTTCTGATACTTCATTTTTTATCTGTAAAATGGGCATAATACTGTTTACTTCGGTTAATAGTCTAGGAATTAAAAGTATGTGAGAAAATACATAAAGTACAACTTAGTAAATGTTTCATAAATTGCAACCATTTTTCATCCATGTGGAATTTAAGTAAGGTTTCATGGAGTTTGAGAAACCAGAAGAATATATTTTTTAATGTTTTGAATTAAAAGTTTTACCATTTTATTTTAGATATTTTTTATCCGTGATTGAACTTGAACCCCTGAGTTTGGTGAAATTCCAACATAACTGCCTGAGAGATCATCAGAAACTAACAGCCTTTGAGGATGCAGGTGGAATGAAGAGAGACTGGAGAGACTAAAGCTCTATGCAGTGGATCTGATATTGTGATTAAGGATTATAGACTAAAAATTGTGATAAATTCACAAAAACAGATGGCCCTTACTAAAAGGGGAAAGAAAAAGACACACCCACTTTAAGGCCCCGCTGGGATTCGAACCCAGGATCTCCTGTTTACGAGACAGGCGCTTTAGCCAACTAAGCCACAGAGCCAGCTGCGCAGACCCCATGGCTTCTTTTATGACCGAATTGTACTTAATTAGGTGAAAAGTTGTGTTGCCAATGAGAGTTACTGTGTTTTCGAATACATCAACTTTGTAGTAAAGGCAGACTCCTGAAAGGAACTTTTAGAAATTAGACTCCCTTCGAGTCCAACACAACACATCCACACTCACATAATCACTTAGAAAATGTGCTTGGAACAATGTCAGCGCGTCCCAGAGGGCAAATAAAGCCGTGAAATCGGAGAGTGGAGATGAACCGTGTTCCCAGAGGAGGAAGAGGCACCTGTCTCTAGACGTAGCGAGAGCAGTTTTTATATTCCATGGCATTGTGGTGATTTAGAATCAAGTGATTGGATTCTAAAAGTGGAGTGAAAAGCTTTTCTAGCCAAACAGATCATTCAGAATTTTCATCACATTAATGGCTTTTCTGGCCATTAGAAGATAGCACAGGGATGCGCTGAAAAACAAAAACTGTTATCGCGTTCAGACTCTCCAAACAGCTGCCAGATCACTGCTCTAGAGAAAGTAGGCGACAGCTGGGAGGCGACCTAGTCTGAGCTCACTTAACGGTTTTGTATTTCAAATCCAAAGAGCCTTTGCCTGCTCGAGGCTTGTGTTCCAGCGGCTCCTGAGAGGGGGCACAGATGGAAACCAGAAGGAGAGGCGTCACCGGACAGGGTCGTTCCTAATTCTGCTTTCCTCATTTTGGTTCTTCAAGCTTCCATTAGATTGTTTCCTAATATCTTCCTTATGGATCCTCACCTTGTAGAAGCTAAACAAACATTAATTGATTGAAAAATCCCCAAATTAAGATCCATTCTGAAACTGTTAACGTTTGTATCCTAGTTTTCTGCCTTTGCTTAGAACTGAGGCTGGTGCCAAAGTGAGGGAGTGAGTTCACCAAATAAAGCAAACGTCTCTGCACATTATCCAGCTTTCCCGCCATGTTAAAAAGACAACAGGGAGGATTACAAAATTCCTTGTTTAACCAGACAAAGGCTGGAAGGGGCTCTGGGCCTGATAACGCCCTTGAATCCTAAAGTCTTCTTAATTCCTCTCTTGAGCCAAAAGTTGGAGCATTGCCATTTCCTATCCCATTCGGAATGTTTTTGTAGTGAATATAAACTTATTTTCCTGTTAACCAAGAGAGTCATGTTTTAATTTAATACAGATTAACAAACTGTTATGATTAGGGCTACACTAACAGTTACTGTATTAAGAGTTACTGAATATTTACTGAGTTTGGGAAGCAACATCCCCCAAAATCATAAGGACCAGGAATCATAGCCTTTCTGAATTTGAATCAGCCAAATTGTTTATGATCAGGATTGTACTAACTTCAGTCACTAAAATACAACTGGGATGGCATCGTGTCCAGGGAAATATTGTTCAAGTTCTTCCCAACAAGAACGACATTGAATACCTACTGTGTGTCAGGAATTGAAATAACTTCTGTAGACACAACTAGGAAGATAGCCAGATGATAAAAATCAAACAAGGAATAGTATCACAATAAAAGAAGTACAATGTGATAGCTGAGTGCCTAACAGGGCCCAGTAATCTAGTTCAAAGCATAAAACTTTTGTTTTAGGTATAATTCTGACATTGCCCAGTTCAACTAATTTTTAAAATTTCTTTTTGACTTTTGCTGGAAAAAGTCTTAACAGATTTTTTTCCCCTAATGTGACAATTAGTACTTGAACACACCTAGAATATATTCAAGTTAATCCAAGATAATTAAACAAAATAAAGAATATGGCTGGGCACAGTGGCTCATGCCTATAATCCCAGCACTTTCGGAGGCTGAGGCAGGTGGATCACGTAGGGTCAGGAGTTGGAGACCAGCCTCTCCAACATGGTGAAACCCCATCTTTACTAAAAATACAAAAATTAGCCAGGCATGGTGGTGGGCACCTGTAATCCCAGCTGCTCAGGAGGCTGAGGCAGGAGAATTGCTTGAACCCGAGAGACGGAGGATGCAGTGAGTCGAGATCACACCACTGCACTCCAACCTGGGAGACAGAGCAAGACACCATCTCAAAAAAAAAAAAAAATTATTGGACCTCATGAGACTTACTACCACGAGAACAGTATGGGGGAAACCACCCTTATGATTCTATTTTCTCCCACTGGGTCCCTCCCACAACATGTGGGAATTGTGGGAGCTACAATTCAAGATGAAATTTGGGTGAGGACACAGCCAAACCGTATCACTATCCCAATGGGATCCTCCTCCAAATAGACCTGTACTCACAAAGAAAAAAAAAAAAAATATGTGAGTGAATTGAAAGGGTAAATAATTCACATGAGATCTCCAGTCAATTTGATGCAAAAGTGCTCAACTAACATCAGAATCCAAGACAGCTGACTGAGGGATATGAATATCAATACTGGAGTACGGAGATTGTCACAACTGCAGTGACTTCATATTACCCTCAGTTATGCTTTCTTTGTTGAGAATAGGGTGATTTGCCATAATACTAGTTAGTAGCTGTCAAGAATTGAATTTTGTCCCCTGAAAATTCATGTTCAAATCCTACCCTCAGTACCTCAGAATGTGATCTTATTTGGAAATAAAGTAATCAAAGAGGTAATTAGTTAAATTGAAGTCATATGGAGTAAAGTGAACCCCTGATTCCATATAACTGATGTCCCAATAAAAAGAGGAAATTTGTCTGGGTGCAGTGGTTCACACCTGTAATCCCAGGATTTCGGGAGACCGAGGTGGGCAGATCACCTGAGATCAGGAGTTCGAGACCAGCCTGGCCAACATGGTGAAACCCCATCTCTACTAAAAATACAAAAATTAGCCAGGCGTGGTGGCAGGGGCCTGTAATCCCATCTACTCAGGATGCTGAGGCAGGAGAATCACTTGAACCTGGGAGGCAGAGGTTGCAGTGAGCCAAGATCACGCCACTGCACTGCAACCTGGGGATAAGAGCGAGACTTCGTCTCAGAAAAAAAAAAGGGAGGGGGGATGGAAATTTGAACATACACACACATGCAGAGAGAATGCCATGTGAACATGAAGGCAGAGATTTGGTGATGCAATCACAAGGAATTTCAAAGATTGTCAGAAAACCACCAGAAACTAGAGGAGAGGCCTGAAACATTCTCCCTCACAACCCTCAGAAAGAACAAACCCTGATAACACCTCAATCTTGGACTTCTTGCCTCTAGAACTGTGAGATTATAAAGTTCTGTTGTTTGAGCCGCCTAGTGTGTGCTATTTTGTTATAGCAGCCCACGGAAACTATTGCAGTAAGCAGCATCCTCTGAGAAATAACTAAGATGTGTCCTAAGATTTCCCCCAAACTTTACTAAAATGAACTTATTTAAAAAGAAAACTAGTAAATAAGGGGTGAGATGAAGTAAGTGTGACAGGTTCATATGCCTAATTAAAAAGCTGAACAAAAATTTGAATTCAAAGATAGAAGAAAATAAAAGGCTCAAGGAAAAGTATGTGTCAGCTTAGCGATCCCAGTCCATAGTTTCTGAGAACAACCAGAGGTGGGGATAAACAAGGACCACTCAGAATGGGAGTATCTCACAGATGTGTGGGAAGAAGAGAGGTTGAGCCTGGGAAGAAAAGTTAAGCTAAGAATAGGAGTTAGAAAGGATGGAAACCAAAGGATAGCACAGGGATGGTAGAGGAAGGGGCCATCGTAGGAAGTGGTAAAAGCAAAGACTGTGAGCTAGGAGCACAAAGCTGGCTGGATCCTGAGGGTAATGAGTTATTGCAGTGAGTGTAGTGAATGAGTTGAGGTGGGGGAAAGTAAGAAAATCTGGAGAACAGAAGATGGAGATGAATATGATCTAAGATTAAGGTGGGAAGGTAATTTAGGAATAAGGGATGGAGTGGGTGCACCGGAGAAGGTATTTTGAGGTAGGACACAGAAGTGAGAGGCATAGCTGGTGGCTACAGAGGGGACCCTACAGAATGGGTAGACTCAAGGAGAAGCTAGAGAAATGCCAGTTGAGAACACCACATCAGCTAGAGGAATAAGACTGTCGGTCAGTGGAAAGCAGGCAATTGGCAGGTATCTATGCTAAAATGTTGGGCATTTTGCCCTAATATAACTTTGCCATGAGATTGAAGTGCCATTCAGTGTCTAGTAAAGAATGTTGGTATATCACGTGTGTACCATCTACATTCACCAGTGATTTTAATACAGCATTTGTGACACTGGATTACCAGAAAGTCCTTTCAAACTTCTCTAATGGTAGCTTTGACACTAGCAACTTAGCACAGTACTCCAGTTTAGTCCTTTTCCAGCCTGAAAGGCTATGTTTGAGTTCGGATTTCACCGTAATGAGGCAAGAGAAAGTAAAAGTACTAATAGTTAAGCACAGTAGAATTGCTAGTCCTATATCAAATGGATTGACTTTGAGAAGAAATTGCATTACGTCAAGTAGCCTAGGAATATGAATATTAGATCATCACACTTTGGACTATTACTCAAGTGAAATAGTTATTTGAACCATAAACATGCATTAAAAATCTTGATGAGCAACCAGATATAACTGAAGGAAAGATGAAGTACTTGACCTTTAAAGGTAGAAACACAGTTACATGCCACATAAGGACATTTTGGTCAACAATGAGCCATATAGATGACAGTGGTCCCATAAGACTGATTATAATGGAGCTGAAAAATTCTGATCACCTAATGACATTGTAGCTGTGGTAACGTAGCCCAGTGCATTATTCACATGTTTGTGGTGATGCTGGTGTAAACAAACCTACTGCTCTGCCAGTTGTGTAAAAATATAGTACATACAATTATGTACAGTACCTAATACTTGAAAATGATAATAAATAAGTATGTTACTGGTTTATGTATTTACTATAATATACTATACTTTTTATTGTTATTTTACAGTGTACTCTTTCTACTTATTAAAAAATAACTGTAAAACAGCCTCAGTGAGGCCCTCACAAGGGATTCTTGAAGGCATTGTTATCATAGGATATGACAGCTTCCTTCTTGGTATTGCCTCTGAAGACCTTCCAGTGGAACAAGATTTGGAGGTGGAAGATGGTGATATTGACAATCCTGACCCTGTCTAGGCCTAGGCTAATGTGTATGTTTGTGTCTTCATTTTTAACAAAAAAGTTTTAAAAGTTAAAAAAAAAAAAAACTTTTCAGTAGAAAAAAGCTTATGGAATATGAATATAAAGAAAAAATGTTTTTTGTACAGCTTTACAGGTGTCTGTGGTTTGTTTGTTTGTTTGTTTTTGTTTTTTGAGACGGAGTCTTGCTCTGTCACCCAGGCTGCAGCGCAGTGGTGTGATCTCGGCTCACTTCAACCTCTGCCTCCCGGGTTCAAGTGATTCTCCTGCCTCTGCCTCCTGAGTAGCTGGGATTACAGGCGTCCGCCACCACACCTGCCTACTTTTGTATTTTTTTTATTTTTAGTAGAGATAGGGTTTCACCATGTTAGCCAGGCTGGTCTCAAACTTTTGACCTCCAGTGATCTGCATGCCTCAGCCTCCCAAAGTGCTGAGATTACAGGCATAAACCACCATGCCCAGCCAGGTGTTTGTGTTTTAAGTGTTATACAAAAGAGTCGAAAAGTTTTTAAAAGTTAAGTTTACAAAGTGAAAAAGTTACAATAAGTTAAGGTTAATTTATTATTGAAGAAATAAATATGTTTCACGTAGCCTAAGTATATAGCATTTATAAAATCTACAGTAGTGTTCAGTAATGTCCTACATCTTCACATTGACTCACCACTCACTCACTGACTCACCAAGAACAACTCCTACCAGTCCTGCAAGACCAATTCATGGCAAGTGCCCAGTACAAGTGTACCATTTTAATGGAGTGCAATGGCGCAGTCTCAGCTCACTGCAGCCTTGACCTCTGGGGCTCACTCCATCTTCCCATCTCAGCCTCCTGAGTAGCTGTGACCACAGGCATGTGCCACCACACCCAGCTAATTTTTGTATTTTGTAGAGATGGGGTTTCACCATATTGCCCCGGTTGGTCTACAACTCCTGGGCTGAAGCGATCAACCCGCCTTAGCCTCCCAAAGTGCTGGGATTGCTGTCATGTGCCACTGTTCCTGGCCCCATTTTTATCTTTTATACCACATTTTTATTATACCTTTTGTATGTTTGGATACACAAATACCACTGTATTGCAATTGCTGACAGTATTCAGTTCAGCAACCTGCTGTACAGCTTTGTAGCCTAGGAGCAATAGGCTGTACCATATGGCCTAGGTGTGTAGTTGGCTATATCATCTAGGTTTGCATAAGTACACTCTGTGATGTTCGCACAATGACGAAATCATCCCACAGTGCATTTCTCAGAACATTTGCCCCTATTGACACACGACTGTATAAAGATTTTTATCTTGGACCTGGCGTGGTGGCTCACGCCTGTAATCCTAGCACTTTGGGAGGCCGACGCAGGCTGATCACGAGTTCAGGAAATTGAAACCATCCTGGCTAACACGGTGAAACCCTGTCTCCACTAAAAACACAAAAAATTAGCTGGGCGTGGTGGCAGGCGCCTGTACTCCCAGCTACTTAGGAGGCTGAGGTAGGAGAATGGAGTGAACCCAGGAGGAGGAGTTTGCAGTGAGCTGAGATCACACCACTGCACTCCAGCCTGGGTGACAGAGCAAGACTCCGTCTAAAAAAAAAAAAAGGATTTTGACCTTATGAAAAAATATTGTTGTTGGAGATATCTCTGACAAAATTTACCCACTTGAACAACAACAATAGATCTAGTATGTTTTTAAATGACCATTTAAAATGACCACAGTATAAATGTAAAATGACCACAATACAAATGTAAAATGACTACAATATAAATACATACCCATATCATAAGGGAAAAAAAGAGAGGAAGAAAACTCCAAATAAAAAAAAAAACACCAAACACAGCCAATCAAAAACCCACCAGTAATTCAAGTTCAGCATAGTAAGTGCATGAAGTAAAACCATTTAACCCAGAGGCACAGACAGAAGCCTCAGTGAATGATAGCAGCTCTACCTTAGTGCTTCCAGAGCCAGAACTCATGGCCTGGGGCCTATTTTGGGGCAGAGCTACAGAACTGAGGCTCCTGCAGGAGGCTGGGAGACTCCAGAGGCTTTCCCACCATGGAGAGGCTCTTAGGGAAAATAAGAGTCAAAGCAGTATCTCTGTATCCACTGGCCCTTTAGTCATAGACACATGAGCAGTTCACAGACATTTTAAAAGTCAAGGGCCGGTGGAGGTGGCGTAACTTAATCTCGCCAGGTACAGTTCTGCCAAGGAGAGAGAAGCTTCTATTTTACGTTTTGTCTTTCCAAAATTGTCCCAGGACTAAGAAATCAGAATTGCCACTTCTTGAGATCCCTACTTTGCAAAGCTAGTTATTGGGGGGAAAAGCAGATCCCTTAAGAATTCAGGGCCTTCTGGGATGGAAGAAATAGACCCTTAAGCCCTATTCCCTCAAATCGAAATTTGAGGTTATTTGCCAGTGGTCTGAGATGGTTCTGACCTCATCCTAAAGCAAGGGAAGACAATTGAAACAAACTTATCTCATGGAAAAGGGAAGTTGATAACTTGGGACTGTCTTAAGTAAAAGGAAAGGCTTGTTTTAATTTATCATATGACTCTAGGTTCCTGATAGGAAAATTAAACATTTTTTTAAACAATATTTCAAAAGACGGCTATTTTAATTGGGTCAAACCAGGCCTAATTTTCTGTAGCTTTTCTGCCAAAAGAATATTAAGAGAAGCAAAAGGTAGAAAGAAAAGGGGCAATTTTCTTTTTTTTTTTTTTTGAGACGGAGTCTCGCTCTGCCGCCCAGGCTCGAGTGCAGTGGCCAGATCTCAGCTCACTGCAAGCTCCGCCTCCCGGGTTCACGCCATTCTCCTGCCTCAGCCTCCCAAGTAGCTGGGACTACAGGCGCCCGCCATCTCGCCCGGCTAGTTTTTTGTATTTTTTAGTAGAGACGGGGTTTCACCGTGTTCGCCAGGATGGTCTTGATCTCCTGACCTCGTGATCCACTCGTCTCGGCCTCCCAAAGTGCTGGGATTACAGGCTTGAGCCACCGCGCCCGGCCGAAAAGGGGCAATTTTCTAAAAACATAAAATGAGCAGAGAACTGAAACCTCGAGAAAAATCTTCTATTTGCTGATCCTATTCCTTAACATTGAAAAGCTAAAAAGATTCCTTTTTGTTACCAGATAGAAACTCCTCTGAGCCTCCATTTAGTGGTTTCTACAAAGTCTTGTGCTAGAGAAAATTGGATGTGAATCAAGGTTATTTAGCGAGGAATATAATTTGTTCTATCCATATTAAGGAGAAATGAGATACAGCAGACCTACAAGGTAATGTAGGAAAATCTTCACACAGTTTATTCTTAGATTGTGATCAATAACCTCTTGGTAATTTAAAATAAAATACATCATGGTGGGTAGACAGAAATTTAACAGTAATTCTCTTTTCTTTCTTGTCCGTATTGGGCAAACCTGGGAAAGTTTAAACATTCAAGGGAGGAAATCTGGCAGTGTTTGGCAAGAACCTCTGAAATACGAAGTAAGTTGTAACCTGTGGTCAACTGGGGATGAAAGGCAGACTTTGGGGACTACCCTACACTGCAACTAATATAAAGGACCTAAGAGAAGGATGGTAGATGGGAAGAGGAAGACTGTTACATGTTATGCACTGAAAATGCAAATAAGTAAATAACTATAAATCTATCACTTAAATTATTTGCTGAAGGAATAAATGGAAGACTCAGGCTTTCTGTGACCAAAATAAAATAATCTTTTCTTTTTTTTTTCTTGGAAGGGATATAAAGCGTGCATAGCTTTAACCTGTGGGTAGCTGAAGTATTAAATCAGTGAAATGTATAACTTCTCCAGGTCTCTTATATGAAATAAATTTAGGGAACTGATGGGGAAAGAGTGGCACTGAGGGCCACTGGGGGCAGACATTAGGAGCAGAGTGGGGACGGAAATTTCAGTTAAGAAACATTCTCCAAGACCCTCCTTTTCTGAATGCTTTTCTCATTTGCAAAAATATTTTCAGGACAAAGGAAAGATCCTTCCAGAAAAGACAGAAAATGTTTTGCCAACGACTGTTTTTACTTAGGGAAGCTACTGAACTGCCCCCCCCCGCTCATTCCTTGCCGCATCTCTGCCTTGTCCGAAGTTGGAAGTTGAGACTAAAGCACCAAAATACAAGAGACGCTGCATCCCAAAAGGAGATTTTTGTGTATTCTGCGAAATACACAAAAGAGCTAGCCAAAGAAAGTCCTCACACACGTGCATGGTATAAAAGCACCAGTTTTAAAAAGAGAAGTGTTTTTGTTTTTTTGTTTGAGAAGCACAATTGAAGTGAGCAGTTTTAGAATCAGTGAAGCAAATTTAGAGATTTCAAAAGAGATCAATATAGAAAGAATCAAATCCACACAATCATGGGAACGCTATGAAGTCACTGGCAAAATGCAATCACAGAAGGAAAACGTCAGTGTCAAAATGCTACTATTTCACCTCTTTGTGTACGATTTCTGAGCGAACTGCCAAGTTTGGAGACGCTAAATTTACCCAGTACCTTCGTAGCCTCCGGCCTGGGAAGAGTACATTTTCTTTCCTGCGAGCTTGAGGTGAAATCCATCTTTTTCTCATTGAGCCCCAAAAGGTGAAACCTGAGACCGGAGCTCAGCCTACCGTTGCATCGCCCACCACAAACCCAGCACCAAAACTCAGTGAAAAGATGAATTCGTTCACAGAACATCCACTTAGGATTTTTATTGATAATTGTCCTTTTATTGATAAATGTTCCTTCCACCACCGCCCTAATGGAACAGGGTCCAAAGTCACTCATCACATGTAAATGCGGCTGAGAATGGAAAGGAATTTTTTTTTTTTTTTTTTTTTTTGAGACGAAGTCGCGCTCTTATCCCCTAGGCTGGAGTGCAATGGCGCGATCTCGGCTCACTGCAACCTTCGCCTCCCGGGTTCAAGCGATTCTTCTGCCTCAGCCTCCCGAGTAGTTGGGATAACAAGTGCCTGCCACCAAGCCCGGCTAATTTATGTATTTTTAGTAGTGACGGAGTTTCACCATGTTGGCCAGGCAAGAATAAGATTTTAAAAATGAAAGAGCTACAAGCGTAACCAAAGCAAGATAGAAGTATGGGAGTCGGGGGCAAGATGATTAATTTTCAGATTCCACAGAAATGGGCTGTGACTGTTTCTGTGAAAGAAAGATGGTTCTGGAGCAGAGATACAAAAGAATGGAGATGCTGGGGATCGAACCCGGGACCTCATGCATGCTAAGCATGCGCTCTACCACTGAGCTACATCCCCACCTTGGAAAATACTGCTATTTAAACTACTTTTATGAAACAATATGGAAATTGACCTCTTTAGTTTCTTGTTTTCAACATTTATATTTATTCTTTCATAAATGAACGTTAGAATTTCCATTTCCCCTTTTTGTAGTCCTCTATCACCAAGAAATTCTGATTAACCGGCATCTTGTGGACATTTGGTAAGGATTACGAACAGACCAGAGGAAATTTCAGTTAAGAAACATCCTCCCAGACCTTCCTTTTCTGAATGCTTTTCTCATTTGTAAAACGATTTTCAGGACAAAAGAAAGATCCTTCCAGAAAAGATAGCAAATGTTTTGCCAACGACTGTCTTTACTAAGGGAAACTATTGAACTGCCTCCAATTCCTTACCCCGTCTCTGCATCCTATTCCCAAACTCCAGAAACCGCTACGCATCTTTTCTTAGAAAACAAGGAGGTAGTGAAGGAATTTCTGTTACAAAATTAAATTCTTTCCACTCCGTTAGCAACTGGGACTGTTAAAGGGTAAAGATGTTGGATTGCCTCCCGCGGCCCCCTGATCCGCGTTTTTTCCACAGAATACAAATCAAATCCGGAGAGTAGGAATCCTCAGATCCTACTCTGATTCTTTGAAACGAAGACCCCAGAATGAAGTTGGAGACATGTTACTTCTAAGATTGAGGCTAAATCTCTGCTTCTGTGGCGCATTATTTTCTGTAGAGGGAATGGTTCTTTCTACAGAAAATGTAGAGAGATGGTTCGGAACCCTGTCTCACCAAGGGAACAGAGAAGGCTTTGTACCTGCGTAGAGAGTTCAGGAAGTCCTCGGTTACAGTCACCTGTGACCGAATCTGGAAGGATGGATAGGAATGTCAAGTAGAAATGAGGGGAGGGCTGTGCGTGGGAGTGTTCAGAACGGTTGGAGTTGGGAGAAGGAGCAAGGTGGGGAGGAGGCTATAAAAGGTAGCTTGGCAAGATGACACCAGCAATTCTCACCCTACCTTGCACTTACAGCCTCCAGAACTAAATGTTTGTCCAGAAATCCAGAACTCCAGAACTAAATGCTTGTCCGGAGCCTCCAGAACTAAATGCTTGCACTTGCAGCCTCCAGAAATAAATGCTTGCCGTTTAAGCCACCCAGTTTATGGTATTTTGTTATAGCAGCCTGAGCTAACAAAAGATGGAGTTTATTAAAGAAATGGACATGTGTCAATGAATATTATAAAATTCATTAATCTAATGCAACATATTAGAGGATTAAAAGAGGGAAAAACATGTAATAATCACAACACTTTCCGAAAAGTTTTCTCACTGCTGAGTGGAAAATAGAAGTAATAGTACTAAATATCTTTTCCAGATCTGACATTCACATAAACACGCACTACTCTAGACCCCAGTACACACCTGGAAGGTAAGGAACAAATCTTAAAAAAGACTCAGACAACTATTAACACCTCTGCTTGGAAACAAGATTTTTTTGGAATCATAGTGTGTCTTCTTGTTTCTTCCATCACGATTCACTTTGAACTTTAAAACTGGTAAGTGTGGGAAGTGAAAACCCCTGGCCAAGATAGAGTGACAGGAACCAGAGTTACTATTCCACCTGAATCAATCAAAAATTTCTAAAAAGGCAAAATCTGAAACAATGAACATTAGGCAACGAAGTACGGTGATCTCTGAGAAATGAGAAACAAGATGAGAACAATGAATGCCTCAGCTTACTGCCTTCAGAGGTGTCTCCAGGCCACCACACAGGTGTTATGGTTAATTTTATGTATCAATTAGACTAGGTTAGAATGCAGAGTTGCTCGGTCAAACATCAGTCTAGAAATTTCTGTGAAGGTGTTTGTTAGATGCGATTAAGATTTAAATCGGCCGGGCGCAACGGCTCATGCCTGCAATCCCAGCACTTTGGGAGGCCGAGGCGGGTGGATCATGAGGTCAGTAAATCGAGACCATCCTGGCTAACATAGTGAAATCCCATCTTTACTAAAAATACAAAAAATTAGCCGGGCCTGGTGGCGGGCACCTGTAGTCCCAGCAACTCGGGAGGCTGAGGCAGGAGAATGGCGTGAACCCGGGAGGAGGAGCTTGCAGTGAGCCGAGATCGCGCCACTGCAATTTGCGTAGGCTGGGCACTACGGCTCAGGCCTGTAATCCCACAACTTTGGGAGGCAGAAGCAGGGGTATCACCTGAGGATAAGACGCTTAGCCAACATTGTGAAATCTGTCTCTACTAAAAATACAAAAATTAGCTAGGTGTGGTGGCACATGCCTGTAATTCCAGCTATTCAGTACGCTGAGGTACAAAAATCACTTGAACCCAGGAGGCGGAGGTTGCAGTGAGCTGAGATTGCATCATCATGTCCCAGCCTGGGCAACAGAGTGAGACTTTGTTTCAAGAAAGAAAGTAGACTGAGTATAGCAGATTACCCTCCATTGTGGGGATAAGCCTCACCCAATCAGCTGACTTGAAAGAAAAGGGAAACCGAGGACAGAATTATACCTCCAAGCTGCCTCCAGACTCAAGATACAACATTTGTTAACTATCGGCATGATGTAACAAATCCTAAAAGCAAGACCTTAACAATTTCTTAAAAAGGAATCCATGCACTGCACTGATTTGGGAAATATAAGTTTAAATCATTGTTTCTTTTTAATAGATGGTTGACTACTCTTTGGTAAGAGAGGAAGGATGGCCTCCCTTTAGCACAATCACTTTAAATAATTGTATGGGATAGCCATAATTCCCTATCTGGGAGAGCAAAAAGCAGGACCTTAGAGTGCACTGAGAATACTGATGATGTGAGTTGTTTCAAGAATCAAGAAGGGAATTTCTGGTGGATATATTTTGAGGTGTATTCATTCCATGGTGTAGGCATTCTTGTCTTGTCGTAAAAGCTGCCACCAAGACTTTGGTGCCAGAATTATCTTTGAAAAATATATATCACATCATGTCACATATGTATCAATAGGTTCATATTGTGCCATCATGTCAGGAAAACAGTCTTAGCTACTGAAAAGAAAGTTCCCCTGAACTGGAAGGGCAAGGGAGGGAGGGATGCCACTAGGAGTAGATTGAAATAATATCTCAACAATAAGGAGTCAATCATATAAAGATAAGGAAATGGAACATTCCATGGAGAAAGAAGAGATAAGGTAACAAGTTCTCTGGTAGAAACTAACTTAGCTGGTTCAAAAATGATAAAAAAGGAAAGTGTGATTGAAGTTTGATAAATGACTCTAGAGGCTAGACTTTGTAGAACTTTGTAAAGGCAAATAAGAGGTGGAATTTTATGCTAAAAGTAGTGAAATGGAGGGTGCTACTTTGATTGTTTACCTAACATTCAGTCCTTCTTCCTTATCTTGTAAAAATTTAATTGTTTTCAGAGGGCGATGTGCCTTATCACAGGGGATGAATCATAGTGTAATTAAGGCATGGTTCTTAACCTTAACAGAACCAATCCTCTCTCTTTACAAGTTTTTTGCAGCACATTCTTTAATATCCTGAAATAAAAGTGATAGTTAATTTAAACTAGACACAGATACAATTTTCCTTTCAAATTCATAAGACTCCTTAACTGGTATACATATGAGAAATAAAAGGATAGTAATTCAAAACAGGTAAGAAGACAACATATATTTCCTTATGGAAATGATTAGGAATGACAATCTTTTTAATACTCTCAGCAAAATAAATAAATGACTATTTTAGAAAACACGATACAGTCAAGTTCTTGTACCTCTCAAAAGAATTAGTTTGAATAAAACAGTAATGAAGGCACAGGTATGTAGTGTTGGATGTTTAAAGCCAAGAGCCATGCTTGCCTTGACAAACTGATTTGTTAATATGGTAAATTTTTTTTTTTTGAACAAAATTTTTTGAAAACAATTTTGAAAACAATTTTTTTGAACAAAGCAATTGTTCAGAAATAAAGAACTTTGTATTTATACAGAAAACAAAGGTTCGGAAACTATAAACAGGTTAGTTGTTTGTTTGTTTTCTTACCTACATGAATTTTCAAGAAACCATATAAAAGTCTTGCAGAATGTACAGCAATTTTTCTGTTATGAGGAATTGCTGCGTTTATTTGTAAGATACTCTTACCCCTTTAAATTAGATGCCTGTAGCAGCCACTAGTCTCTGTGAAAACCAACCCCTCTAAAAATGTCCAAGTGGAACTGTCCTGAGAAACGCTTATTCAGTCATTGTCATCTATTTCTTTTTTATAGCAATTGATTTAGAAATGAGTATGAGACACTGTTGTGGCTGATGCAATGTAAGTACAGCCTTCCTGAGAGGTTTCTGGGACAAGTATTTATCTTGTTAGAGGACAAATGTGCTAAGGGAGAATGTTCTTTGCTTTTGCCTTTACTTTCTTGCTTCAGAAACACTACTTTGAAGACAAAACACAGTGTTTGGAGCTGCTGTGATCATGAAAGAGACACTCTTGACACTTAAGGATGACAGAATGAAAATGTCGCTGGAATAAGAGGGTCCTGATCCAGATCCCAAGAGAGGGTTCTTGGATCTCACCCAGGAATGACTTCAAGATGAGTCATGGAGCACAGTGAAAGAGGCAAGTTTATTAGAAACTATTCCATTACAGAGTAGGGTGTCAGAAAGCAGGAGGAGGAACATACTATCCTTTGTTAGTTTCTTCACTTATAAGAAACTATGAGGGGCCGGGCGTGGTGGCTCATGCCTGTAATCCTAACACTTTGGGAGGCCGAGGCAGGCAGATCACCTGAGGTCAGGAGTTCGAGACCAGCCTGACCAATATGGCAAAACCCTGTCTCTACTAAAAATACAAAAATTAGCCAGGCTTGGTGGTGTGCACCTGTATCCCAGCTACTCAGGAGGCTGAGACAGGAGAATTGCTTGAACCTAGGAGGCGGAGGTTGCAGTGAACCGAGATCGTACCACTGCACTCCAGCCTGGGCGACAAAGTGAGACTCCTTCTCAAAAAAAAAAAAAAAGAAAAGAAAGAAAAAAGAAAACACAAAAAACTATGAGGAGTTATAATTAAACTTGTAATATGTAGATGTTCTCACCAAAGTTAGGGGCTACTGTTTCTATCAATGACCATTAATCCTTCAACTCATTAAGCCTGCTCATTAACATTATCTTTCAGTAAAGTGGGATACACTTTTAGGACATCTCGACATTCTGCAGGCTTGGTGGGAGGTGTTCTGTATGACCATAAATATTCTGCAATTACAATTGGTGGTCAGATTAGAATGTGACTATTTTCAGATCATGAGTATTAACCGTATAGATAACTTGTAAGTGTCTCGCTATTTCATTCTGGTCATGTTTTATTAAACCAGAGGCCTAGTAAGCAGGGGTTCCTCTAACAGAAAGATTCGAGAAGTCTGGGTCCTTGATGATGTTGTTAAGGTACTTTGTCAACCCTTCCTTCTGACCTCTTGCTATGTGGTACTAATAAACCGTTCTCATTTAAATGACTGATGGTCAGGTTTTCTGTTAATGGAAGCAAACATATGCTAATTGAAACAGAATTTGAGGTAGGAAATGATATGTAATATATGTATATTTAAATTTATTATTATTATTATTAATTGTGAGACAGAGTCTCTCTCTCTGTTGCCCGGGCTGAAGTTCAGATCTCAGCTGACTGCAACCTCTGCCTCCCAGGTTCAAGCGATTCTCCTGCCTCAGTCTCCCAAGTAGCTGGGATTACAGGCCCATGCCACCATGCCTGGCTAATTTTTTTCTTTTTCTTTATTTATTTATTTATTTTTTTTTTGAGACTGAGTTTTGTTCTTCTTGCCCAGGCTGAAGTGCAATGGCGGAATCTCGGCTCACTGCAACCTCCACCTCCTGGGTTCAAGCAATTCTCCTGCATCAGCCTCCTGAGTAGCTGGGATTACAGGCGCCCACGACCATGCCTGGGAAATTTTTTGAGCCAGAATGTAAGCTCATTGAGTGGAGGGAATTTGTCTATCTTTGTTCACTATTGTATCTACAGTTTCTAGACGAGTACCGGCAACTACATAGTGCTTAGTCAACATTTATTGAGTGAATATTTTTGGCTTAGGTAGTTTAAAGTGGAAGAGAGGTGTGGGTGGATTCCAGATACACTTTTGACATAAAATAGATGTGATGTTCTGTTGGACAGCAGAGAAAAGATAACACTCAGCTGTGAAGTGGCCTCATTCTAGAGGATACCCGCACTCCCTGTGGCTAATGCAGACAGCTCGAAATTTAACAGGGTCCAGAGGCCATGGTCCAGGTGAGGGAACAGTCATTACACTCTGGGTTCTCAGAAAACACGACCCGTGACAAACATTCTGCTTTGCAACCCTGGACCAGAGTAGTTCTCATAACCAGGGCCAAGATAAACTAGCAAGAAATCCGCAGTCAACCACCTAGAAACATCCAATCAACAAGACTTGTAGTTTTGGGCTTAAAAGTCACCGAATCAGGGCTCAGCTGCCTTGTCCAATCAGAGCTCAGCTGTATCAACCAATTGGAACTAAGCAAGTTTGAATCCCTCATTTGCTTGAGTGAACCTGATTGAGAATAAACACTGGGAAGACTGAATTTTCCCAGTCTCTACATTGTTTCTCAGAAAATAAAAGCTGTCCCTTTGGCCTCCACAGATCTCATGCCTGCTTGACATCTCCACATGAATATCTAATCAGCATCTCTAACTCAACATGTTCAAAACTAAAGCCTTGTTTTTTCTTTACCTCCAAACTGCTTCCCTTCACTCTTTCTTATCTTGGTAAATAAGCACTCCTCTCTACTTAGTTGCTAAACTCTTAACCTGTGTTAACTGAAGGCTATGAGATCTGCAGAGGCCGAAGAGGAGAGCTTCTCATGCACTCATGGACTAGGCGTGTCATTCGTTTTGGGGTTGTTGTTGTTGTTATTGTTGTTGTTGTTATTGTTGTTGTTGTTTGAGACGGAGTCCCGCTCTGTCGCCCAGACCAGAGTGGAGCCATCTCGGCTTACTGCAACCTCCACCTCCCAGATTCAAGCGATTCTCCTGCCTCAGCCTCCCGAGTAGCTGGGATTACAGGCATGTGCCACCACGTCCGAATAATTTTTTGTATTTTTAGTACAGACGGGGTTTCACCGTGTTAACCAGGATGGTCTCGATTCCCTGACCCCGTGATTCGCCAGCCTCGGCCTCCCAAAGTGCTGGGATTACAGGCGTGAGCTACCGCACCCAGCCCGCATCATTAGTTTTAACCAGGATTGAGGTCCTTACCGGAAAAGGCCATCACAAGGACAGAAGGGAAATTGACTTATGAATGTGTACAATAAGTTAGAAGGATTTCTGGAGATGCAAACTAGATTAAATGAGTGGGAAAGTAGTGTATGGTTTTGAGAGATAGTAAAGGGTAGCATTGAGCATCCTTAGTGGTTAATTAGATATGTGTGGGAGGAAGGCAGCAAGGTGCCTGTGGAATAATACAGTGGCGATGTGCTGTAGGTTATATGGACTTAACACTTATGAGGGTGGTAGAGACTAAAGATATATATATTTAAGAAATAGCAGCGTACAGAGGATATGCAGAGCAAGTATAATATGTAAGAATGCTTAGAAAGAACGTGTAGAGCATGAAGAAAGTATGCCTACATTTGAACTCTAAACACTACTCACATTTGACAACAACAACAGAAGTTTTACAAATAACTTACATGAAATCAAAGCAATATATTGTATTGGAAAGACAATGCTCTTTCTTTTTTTTTTTTTTTGAGACGGAGTCTCGCTCTGTCACCCAGGCTGGAGTGCAGTGGCCGGATCTCAGCTCACTGCAAGCTCCGCCTCCCGGGTTCACGCCATTCTCCTGCCTCAGCCTCCCGAGTAGCTGGGACTACAGGCGCCCGCCACCTCGCCCGGCTAGTTTTTTGTATTTTTTAGTAGAGACGGGGTTTCACCGTGTTAACGAGGATGGTCTCGATCTCCTGACCTCGTGATCCGCCCGTCTCGGCCTCCCAAAGTGCTGGGATTACAGGCTTGAGCCACCGCGCCCGGCCAGACAATGCTCTTTCAAAGCAAGAATCATTTGTGTCAAATGATAAAATGAGTTTAGCAAAGTGAGGGCTAGTAAGTTCATTAGATTTAGAGACATGGGAATCATTGGTGACTCTGATAAGAGTCATTTCACTGCAAGTCTAAGAATCAAATTTATATTCAGAAAATTGAGAAATGAGAGTAAGATGAGGAATGGAGACACAGAGTAAAAATATCCATTTCAAGAAATGTGACTGGAATTGGAAGGAAAGAGAAATTGTGGTGGTTGCAGAAGAACGTGGAGCCAGGGGAGATTTTTAATATGAAGAGACTTGAACTATTTTAAATAGTAATAAAAAGAAACCAGCAGAGGACAGGGTGAAGATAGAGACAGCAGGAATAATTGACAGCACAAATTCCCTGTGAATGCAGGACAAGATGGCCTGAGGACCTTTTAAGAACTAGCTGTGGACACTTTAAGCTCTCACCACTAAAAGTATAGCATAGAGACCAGCAGCATCAGCATAAGTTGAGAGCTAGTTATAAATGTAGAATCTCAGCTGGGTGCGGTGGCTCACACCTGTAATCCCAGCACTTTGGGAGGCTGAGACGTGTGGATCACAAGGTCAGGAGTTCAAGACCAGCCTGGCCAAGATGCTGAAACCCTGTCTCTGCTAAAAACACAAAAATTAGCTGGTCATGGTGGCACGCGCCTGTAATCCCAGCTATTCGAGAGGCTGAGGCAGGAGAATCGCTTGAACCTGGGGAGCAGAGGTTGCAGTGAGCCAAGATTGTGCCACTGCACTCCAGCCTGGGTGACAGAGCAAGGCTCCATCTCTAAATGAATGAATGAATTAATTAATTAATTAATTAAATGTAGAACCTCAGGGGTTACCCCAGACATATGGAATTTTCATCTTAATAAAATTCACAGGTGATGCTGTATAAACATTAAAGCTTGGGTAGCACTGATACAAGGGATATTTATTCTATTTTAGCAGACAGAAATGAAAAAAAAGGATGTATACAAATATAGGTACATTTATAAGTTAATGAAGGAAGTTAAGATGGTTTTCATTTGATGGCATTTTTAAGTTTGAAGTTGGAGGCAAAGTCATCAGCTGAAGGTATAGAAAGCAGGATTAAATATCTTGAGGAAGTGAAGCCTTTTTGAAGTAGCTACTATGAATCCTATTAGGGAAATGCAAGTGAGTGGGGTAGCATCGAAGGCAACAAGTAAGTCACCTCTCTTCTCTGTACTTAAGTTTCCTGGCCTCTAAAATGAAGGGTTGGACTGAACTTTCCAAAAGTCCTATCTGGACCCAAAGTAACAAAGGCCATAATTGTTTCACTAATCTTGCTCTTTCTCTCCTCTCTGAAGATGATACCAAGTTGAATTCCTATGCAGGAGGAGATGGTGAGTACAGAACTGCCCCTTGGACCCACCCCTAGAAGAGTGTGCAGCAGTCACCTGGCCTCTGCTTTTATTTCAAATAGGTGGGGTAGGAGTAACAGCAGCATGAGCATTCCAGGCCTTGTGGTGGGTGGGAAGGCAGGGGAGGTTGTGGGCATAGGCGTCCTGGACTGGAAGGCCTACTCCTTATTTAGAGTGGCACTAATCTTCACCGTGGTGTGATATTCTCTAAGAGCACCCAACAGTCTGTGTGGAGTGAATAAGAGCCATATGGAATCATCTACAGTTGGAACTCTGAGGGAGGATGTTCACTATGAAACAAAGGAGTGTGAGCACATTGCTGAAATGTGGCTGAAGGGAAAGAACAAGGAATCTAAGCTGGATATGGAAGGAAGAAAAGGTAGGAACATAAGGATCCATAGAGAGAAAAAAAATGTTAAGGAAATTGAAGTTGCATTTCAGTAGATAAACGGAAGTTGAGAAAGTAACTGGATGAGGTTGCCAGAAAAGAGAGTAGATTAGGGATACTATGGTAGGCAGACTAATGCCCTCCCACCCTCCACAAAGATGTCCATGTCCTAATTCCTAAACTTGTGAACATGATACCTTACATGACAAAGGGGACGTTGCAGGTTGATTAATTTAAGGGCCTTGAGATGGAGCATTTATTCTGGATTATTTGGATAGGCACAATGTAATCACAATGGTCCTTATGAGTGAAAGAGGGAGGCATGAGGGTCAGAGTCAGAGATTGGAAGTTTGAAGATGGAGGAAGGAGCCATGATCCAAGCAATCCAGGCAGACTCTAAAGCTAGAAAAGACAAGGGAACTAATTCTTCCCTAGAGACTCCACAGGAAATATAGCCCTGTTGGCCGGGCGCGGTGGCTCAAGCCTGTAATCCCAGCACTTTGGGAGGCCGAGACGGGCGGATCACGAGGTCAGGAGATCGAGACCATCCTGGCTAACACCGTGAAACCCCGTCTCTACTAAAAATACAAAAAACTAGCCGGGCGAGGTGGCGGGCGCCTGTAGTCCCAGCTACTCGGGAGGCTGAGGCAGGAGAATGGCGTGAACCCGGGAGGCGGAGCTTGCAGTGAGCTGAGATCCGGCCACTGCACTCCAGCCCGGGCTACCGAGCAAGACTCCGTCTCAAAAAAAAAAAAAAAAAGAAAAAAAGAAATATAGCCCTGTTGACACCCTTATACTAGCCCAATGAAACCCATTTCAGACTTCTGAACTCCAGAAATGTAAGATAGTCAATTTGTGTTGTTTTAAGTCATTATATTTGGGGCAGTTACAGGGAAATAATGCAGATAGTAGTAATATTAATAATAATAGCAGCTAACATTTGTTGAGCATGTATATTGTTCTAAGATGTTGTCACAAGTCCTTCTATAAGTTTTAACTTAATTTATTCTTTTTTATGTTTTTGTGTTTTGTTTGTTTGTTTGTTTGTTTGTTTTGAGATGAAGTCTCGCTTCACAAAGTCCTGTGAGTTGGCATCATTTTCTCCCCATTTTACAGATGATAAAACTGAAGTTTAAATCAATTAAATGGTCTGCCTTATATCTCACAGTAGTAGAAAAGCTGAGATTTAAACATGAGTATTCTCATTCCAGAGTCTGTGCTCTTATAAACTACTCTATAATGGATTATATTATTTTGGCATAATATTGATGGATTTATTCTTTTGGCATAATACCGATACATGACAATGTCCAGAGCATGGCCATCTGTGCAAGTGACTAGAGTGGAAATAAAGATTACTGGGAAAAGAGAGAAGAAAGGAATGAGAAGCTGGGGTGCTGGATGATCTGTCCACATGGACCCTGAAGTCACCAAGGGTGAGTGGAAGAAACCAGGCACCAGGTCTTCATTAAATTAGGAAGAGTTTTCTTGCTGAGAAATGTGAGATTGTGTTTTTTTGTTTTTTTTGTTTGTTTGTTTGTTTGTTTGTTTTGGATGAAGTTTTGCTTTTGTTGCCCAGGCTAGAGTGCAACGGTGCAAGCTCGGCTCACCTCAGCCTCCACCTCCCAGATTCAAGCGATTCTCCCGCCTCAGCCTCTGGAGTAGCTGGGATTACAGGCATGCACCACCATGCCCAGCTAATTTTGTATTTTTAGTAGAGATAGGAGTTCTTTATGTTGGTCAGGCTGGTCTCGAACTCCTGACCTCAGATGATCCGCCCACCTTGTCCTCCCAAAGTGCTGGGATTACAAGTGTGAGCCACCGCACCGGCCGAGATTGTGTTTCATAAAGCAAAGCCTCCCAGAAACAGGGTTTTTCTTAAGGGAAAGTGGTTGTTCTAATTTTTTTTTTTTAGAAATGAAGTCTACCTATACTGCCCAGACTAGACTTGAACTCCTGGCTCCAAGCAACCCTCCTCCTCGGCCTCCCAAAGCATTGGGATTATAGGCATGAACCACACTGCAGGTGGCCAGAATAGGATTTTTTGTTTTTGTTTTTATTTTGAGACAGGGTCTCACTCTGTTGCCTAGGCTGGAATGCAGTGGTGTAATCACAGCTCATTGCAGCCTTCACCTCCCCAGGCTCAGGCCATCTTCCCACTTGGGCCTTCCAAGTAGCTGGAATTATAGGCACATGCCACCACATCTGGCTAATTTTTGTATGTTTCTTGTAGAGACAGGGTTTCACTATGTTGTTGCCCAGGCAAGTCTGAAATTCCTGGGCTCAAACGATCTGCCCGCCTCGGTCTTTCAAAGTGCTAGGCATGAGCCACTGTGCCCAACCCAGAACAGGGTTTTTAAAATGCAGATAGAAGTCCGGGCGCGGTGGCTCACTCCTGTAATCCCAGCACTTTGGACGGCCGAGGCAGACGGATCACAAGGTCAGGAGTTTGAGAACAGCCTTGCCAATGTGGTGAAACCCCATCTGTACTAAAAATACAAAAAAATTACCCAGGCATGGTGGCGGGCACCTGTAGTCCCAGCTACTTGGGAGGCTGAAGCAGGAGAATCGCTTGAACCTGGGAGGCGGAGGTTGCAGTGAGCTGGATGTTGCACTCTAGCCTGGCAACAGAGTGAAACTCTGTCTCAAAATATAAATAAAGGCCGGGCGCGGTGGCTCAAGCCTGTAATCCTAGCACTTTGGGAGGCCGAGATGGGCGGATTACGAGGTCAGGAGATCGAGACAATCCTGGCTAACATGGTGAAACCCCGTCTCTACTAAAAATACAAAAAACTAGCCGGGCGAGGTGGCGGGCGCCTGTAGCCCCAGCTACTCGGGAGGCTGAGGCAGGAGAATGGCTTGAACCCGGGAGGCGGAGCTTGCAGCGAGCTGAGATCCAGCCACTGCACTCCAGCCTGGCCTACAGAGCGAGACTCCGTCTCAAAAAATAAAAAATTAAATAAATAAATAAATAAATAAATAAATAAAATAAAACGAAATGCAATGATTTGGAAACTGGAATGTG
Source organism: Papio anubis (assembly GCF_008728515.1). Lineage (NCBI taxonomy): Eukaryota > Metazoa > Chordata > Mammalia > Primates > Cercopithecidae > Papio > Papio anubis. The sequence continues at coordinate 28,447,277 of NC_044981.1, forward strand.
GCCTCAGAAGGAACTAACCTATTTCCCGATTCTGAGGTTGGAGAATGTGTAGTTTCTAATTTAAATAGCAATGCATTAGGGAGATCTAGGTTTAAGTTAATGCAGGAACATTTGGATGAGTAGTTAAGGATTGTGGTTGTTAACATGGAAATGTGAGATACAAAGAGTGGAGTTGAAATATGCAAAGAGACAAATTGCAAGTCTACATCATTGAAACAGAAGAACAGAGGGTTATGGAGATGAAGGTATAGGTGGAGAATTAGAGGGACATATATCCAGAGTGGTAACTGGGATAGCAGGAATATGAGACAGTAAGTTTAGCGAATCAAATGTTTTCCAAGTAAATTAAATATTCCCCACAGCCCAAAAGATCCCATTGGAAGTAGAAAACTGAGTGGGAATGAGGTTAATTGAGAAATTAAGAGATTGAGACAGGTAGCTTCATCCTTGATGTAGATCTTGCTGGATATCAATCTCTTGGAAAAAGTCAGCAGTAACTACAGTTCAGGCCCCTGGGAAAGTTCCAGCCTCTGATTACTCTTATTCTGTTTCCTAAAGAATGGTCATAGGACAGGTCTTCACGTTCTGAAATTTATTTCTCAGTGAAAGTCCCCACCAAAATTCATCTGGACTCTTCCAGTAATATCTGAACTAGTCTTTTTTTCATCTTTTTCACCACCATTCCCAATCCATTTTCCACGTTATTTATGGAATTAACTTGGTAAAATTCAAGTCTGATTGTAATCCTCCACCTCCCAGATTCAAATGATTCTCCTGCCTCAGCCTCCCAAGTAGCTGGGACTACAGGTGCCCGCCACCATGCCCGGCTAATTTTTTTGTAATGTTTCCTTATTATTGTGATCCTTGCATTTATAATGTTTTATTAATTCCTGTTACAATGTTTCATTGTAATCTTTCACTATTATTGTGTCCTCTCTTGTTTATAATGTTTCATTATTTCCTCTTATAATGTTTCATTGTAATATTTCACTATTATTGTGATCCTCTCTTGTTTATCATGTTTAATTATTTCCTCTTAACAATGGCACAGAAATACACATTGGTATTTTTGGTGTATCTTTAAATGTGAACTGAAGCAATAGCACAAATTTACTATCAATATTCCAAAGCACTCAAATGAATCAAGGAATGAACATAAGTGCAATGCAGAAATAACATAAACCTAAAAACTCATTTACTTACAGTTGCCCAGAATGCAACCTCAGCGGGGTTCTCAGTGTTGTCAGGAAATCTGTTATGATTTTCTTTTTTGCCCAGGCTGGAGTGCAGTGGTGCGATTTTGGCTCACTTCAACCTTTCCCTACCAGGTTCAAGCGATTCTACTTCCTCAGTCTCCCGAGTAGCTGGGATTACAGGCATGAGCCACGGCGTTCCACCTGTTGTGAGTTTCTAACCAACTCGGCCTTCCATTTCCACAGGCTATTTCTAACCTTTACTACTTTCTCAGATGTCCCAAATGTTTTATGACCAGGTCTCCCACACAAAAACCTTGAAAAGCTGCAGTGAGAAAATGGTTACCAGGTTAGTAACTATAGGACAAGATCTACATTATCTTAAGGTGCTAGAGTGGACCTTAAGTTGAAAGCAACTCCCACCTGAATACTAAAACTAAAAAAAAAGCATGCTACTTTCCTCTTCTCCATCTTACTCCACTTTCCCCACCTCCCAAAAAAAGTATGATACGGAGACATATTACATTTTACTGATTGTTTTTCACTGGAGACTGGGAATGGATTAGGGTCTCATTTAGTGGATCTTAAAATAGTCTTGAATATTCAGCTGTATTCCCTCTTTCTGGATGCATTTATAAGAATAGTACATTTCTGAATTGTCCCTCTGACTTTGTACTACTCACCGCATAATAAAACATCTTGGAAGTTTCCAGGAAACAGGAATATGGCCTGTGGCTAGTCAACCAGATAGAAGAGAAGAAAACAGAAAGACAGGGAATTGATGGATTTAAAGGAAATGATAATGGCAAACATGTGAAAGGACTAAAATCGTTTCTTTTCTTTTCTTTTTTTTTTCCCCTTATATTCTATGCCAGAGGCTGAATTAAACAAAAGCTAATGTAAATAATCGCCTTGGAGATGCCGGGGATCGAACCCGGGGCCTCATACATGCGAAGCATGCGCTCTACCACTGAGCTACATCCCCTGGCACAAGTCAGCTGTAAGGGAGAATTCCTGTCCTGTTAAAAACGCGAAGCATTTTATGTTATCTCGTGCTCGACGAGGGAGTGACCAACTCTGAGGATGAATTCCACCTAAAGCCTAACCCAGATTACACCCGAGTAACCTCCTTCCGGGACGCACTAGCAACATCCAGCTTGTATCGTTACAGAGAGCAGAGCACACTTCTACAGCTTTAGCACAATTAGTCCTCTTGGCGCAATTGAATCCCAGGCGGAAAGAATTAAGGGATTGTTCAAGACCTTTTGAAAAATTTTCTGCTAGCCGAAGGCTCATGGAAAATGCAACCCAAATTCCCTCCATCTGAGTACGTTGAATGATTAAATGTACCTTGGGAGCTGTGGCTCCCCACGCGCTTGACCCGGCTCGAAGAAGCAACTGTCCAAATAGAGGAAAACGTGAAAATCCTGCCTGACCTTTGTCCCCACATGCAATGACTCGGGCCACACATACCATCTAGCTCACCTGACACCGAAGCTTTATCTGGGAACTCTGGTTTTACCAAGAATTCTAGATTTAAGAAGGTGCGTTTGCTTATTTCCCTCTTTTCTTGGTCCACCCGTCAGCTCTTTCCCCGTACCTCGTTCTGAGTCTCCGCAAGGCTGCTGCGCGGAAGAACGAAGCTGCACGCAACAGCCTTCCCCGGGACGCGGGATAGGCCCTGGCCAGGCGCTCCCGCGGAGGCAGCCGCCACGCCCCGACCCTCTGAAAGCGCTTCTCTGCCCCGAGACCCCACTGCAGCAGCTGCGGGCACGAAGGTTTTTGTCTCTTGCTTCAGATGTTGTACAGTACAGAACAGCGACTCTTCAAACGGAAAATGACAACACCAAAGACATGATCCATGGAAGAAGTAATTGATAAGTTATACTTCATTAAAAATTTAAAAATTGGATCTGTGAAACACACTCTCAAAGAGAGTGAGAAGACAAGCCACAGAGAAACTATTTGCAAAACACATGTCTGATAAAGGACTGGTACCCAAAATATACAAAGAACTCAATGGATAACAATAAAAGTACAAACAACTGGATTAAAAAGTAGGCAAAACATTTGAACAGACTACTCACCAAAGAAGATACACAGATGGCAAATAAACATATGAAAAGTTTCCACATCATATATCATCAGGAAAATGCAAATTGAAACAACAATGATACCACTACACACTTTTTAGAATGGCAAAAATTCAAAACCGTGGCAACACTAAACGCTGATGAAGATGTGGAGCAACAGGGACTCTCGTTCATTGCTGGTGGGAATGCAAAATGATACAACTGCTTTGGAAGACAATTTGGCAGTTTCTGACAAAACTAATCATACTCTCATTATACAACCCAGCAATCACACTGTTTGGTACCTATCCAGAGGAGTTGAGAGCACATCTATGCAAAAACCCTGCACATGGATGTTTATAGCAGCTTCATTCATAATTGCCAAAACTTGGAAACAACGGAGACATCTTCAGTAGGTGAATGCATAAATAAACTGTGGTATATTCAGGCAATGGGATGTTATTCAGTGCTAAAAAGCAATGAATTGTCACACCATTAAAAGACATGGAGGAAACATAACATGGAGGAAACTTAAATGCATATTACTAAGTTAAATAAGCTAATCTGAAAAGCCAATGTACTGTGATTCCAACTATATGGTATTCCGGAAAAGGTAAAGCTATGGAGAAAGTAAAAACTTTAGTGGTTTCCAGGGGTTAGGGGTAACGGGTGAATAGGCAGAGCACAGGATTTTTAGGGCAGTGAAAATGCTCTGTATAATACTATAATGGTGGATATATGTCATCATACATTTATCAAAACCCATAAATTACACAACACCAAGAGGGAACCCTACAGTGAGCTATGGACTATGGGTGATAATGGTTTGTCTATGCAGGCTTATCAGTTATAACAAATGTACCACTTTGGTGCAGAACACTGTTGGTGGAAGAGGCTCTGCCTGTGTGAGGGCAGGGATATATAGGAAATTTCTGTACCTTCCACTCAGTTTTTCGGTGAACCTAAAACTGCTCTAAAAAAATAAAGACTCAAAAAAAAAAAAAAGAAAAAAGGAATGAAACCTTCATGAACTCAGGACAGTGACATGGAAGCATGCAAGATGTGCTATTACATCCGCAGCCTCTGCCTGCCGCCTACTGACCGAGGAGGAAAAGGCAAAAGGAAACTGTTACCCATTGTATGCTAGTGAGAGGGATTAACGGCTGGGCGCGATGGCTCACGCCTGTAATCCCAGCACTTTGGGAGACCGAGGCAGGCGGATCACGAGGTCAGGAGATCGAGACCAGCCTGGCTAACACGTTGAAACCCCGTCTCTACTAAAATTACAAAAAATCAGCCGGGCGTGGTAGCGGGCGCCTGTAGTCCCAGCTACTCGGGAGGCTGAGGCAGGAGAATGGCGTGAACCGGGAGGCGGAGTTTGCAGTGAGCTGAGATCGCGCCACTGCACTCCAGCCTGGGCGACAAAGCGAGATTCCGTCTCAAAAAATAAATAAATAAATAAATAAATAAATAAATAAATAAATAACGATTAGGATTGGCTAGTCCATAAAGCTGCATCTCCTCATAAAAAATGTGAGAGATCCAGTACTGCTTGGCTACTGCTAAGGACCCTGCTTAGACTGTCAAAAATGCTGCCACAAAACAGGGTCATAAACCAGGTCCAAATCTCAGCCCTGGCTACTTGGGAGATAATTAAGATCTTTTTTTTTTTTTTTTTTTTTTGAGACAGAGTCTCGCTTAGTCGCCCAGGCTGGAGTGCAGTGGCGCGATCTCTGCTCACTGCAAGCTCCGCCTCCCGGGTTCACGCCATTCTCCTGCCTCAGCCTCCCGAGTAGCTGGGACTACAGGCGCCCGCCGCCTCGCCCAGCTAATTTGTTTCTTTTGCTCCCTCTGCTTTCACAGCGGCTTCCTTGAAACACAGAAACCTGCTTCAATATTGTCTTTTAAAATAGCGGTGAGGCCAGGTGTGGTGGCTCATGCCTGTAATTCTAGCACTAGGAGGATGAAGCAGAAGAATCGCTTGAGCCCAGGAGTTCAAGACCAGCCTGGGTAACAAAGTGAGACTCTGCCTCGTCTCTACAAAATAATGGTAATAATAATTAGCGGGGCATGGTGATACATGCCTGTGGTCCCAGCTACCAAGGAGGCTGAGGTGGGAGGGTCATTTGAGCCCAGGAGGTGCAGTGAGCCATGATCGTGCCACTGCATTCCTGCCTGGGCCACTGTGTGAAACCCGGGCTCAAAAACGAAACAAAACAAAAAAATGATGAGGATGCAGAGACTATGCATGAAAACTACATGACCACTGACACGGAAACTTCATGTTGCAGGGTGCTCCCATGAGGCAAGGATCTTATTATCACTGAACAATTTGAGAAGAAAATCTGGCTCTTCAGTAGATGATAAAAACAGGTGGGCTGCCTTAGTTTATTAAATTGGAATGTTACACAACACAGAAAATGAACTTGGTATTCGTTGATTTTTTTTAAACTAATCTTTTTTTAAAAGAACAGTTTAAGGTTCACAGCAAACCAAAGAAGTACAGAGTTCCATAAGCTCCCTGCCTCCCCAGCCGACCTCCTTTTATATATTATGCATTCAGTTTGCTAATATTTTGTTGAGGATTTTTGCTTCTATGTTCATGATAGATATGCACTGTAGCTTTCTTTTGTAATGTCTTCATCTGGTTTCGGTATTAGGATAATTCTGGCTTCATAGAATGAGTTGGGAATTATTCTCTCTGCTTCTATTTTCACTACATAATGAAATAATTGGTATGGTTTCTTCCTAACATATTTGTTAGGGTTCACCAATGAACCTACCTGATCCTAATGCTTTCTGCTTTAGACGGTTATTGATTATCGATTCAATTTCTCTAATTGATATAGGCCTATTTGGATTGTTCATTTCTTCTTGTGAGACAATCAGTGTAGTTTTTCTTTTTCTTTTCCTCTTTATTGGAGACTATTTTAACACATAAAGAAGCAAAAAGGCCGGGTGCGGTGGCTCACGACTGTATTCCTAGCACATTGGGAGGCCAAGGCGGGCAGAACCCTTGAGGTCAGGAGTTCGAGACCAGCCTGGCCAACATGGCGAAACACCATCTCTACCTAAAATACAAAAATTAGCCAGGCGTGGTGGTGCTCGCCTGTGGTTTCAGCTACTAGGGGAGCTGAGGAAGGAGAATTGCTTGAACTCAGGAGGCAGAGATTGCAGTGACCCGAGATTGTGAGAGATCAAGACTCTGTCTCAAATAGAAAAAAAAAAAAAAAGCCAAAAGGATATTATAATGAATTCCCATCTATTCATTACTCAGCTTTATTATCAGTTGATGGCCAATCTTGCTTCATAATCAGTGTTGTTTTAATGTATAATACTGTTTTTATGAGTGATTGATTAGAATGAGGCAGATGAGTTGTACAACTTCAGAGACTGGCTCATAAAAGACGGGGTAATTTATTATGTAGCAACAGATAACTAATACATTGGTATACATTTATTTCCTACTTAGCCTTTGTGTGAACTTTTTAATATGAGGTTTTGTTGCATCTATTTATTTCTTGATAAGAAAATCATATCATCAGAACATAAATGTAATTTTGCAGTTTTTTAACAAAAAAGTTGTAATTTTTTCTATATCGATGCTGCTTTTTTTCCTATATTATTGCTGTTTGTCCTGACTTTGGGTGGACAAATTATTCTTTTTTTAAATTTCTTTTTTTAATGGGTATATAATAGGTGTATACATGTGGTATACGTGTTGTTTTGATATAGGCATACAATGTATAATAATTATTTCAGGGTAATTTGAGTATCCATCACCTCAAACATTTATCATTTGTGTTAGGAACATTCCAATTCCACTCTTTTAATTATTTAAAAATATACAATAAATTATTGTTGACTACAGTCACCTTACTGTGTTATCAAACTATATTTTTGCACCCATTTAACCATCCCTACCTTAGAGCCCCCTCCCTACTACCCTTCCCAGCTTCTGCTAACCATCATCCTTCTCTCTATCTCCATGAGTTCAATTGTTTTAATTTTTAGCTCCCACCTATGAGTGAGAATGTTCAAAATTTGTCTTTCTGTGCCTGGCTTATTTCACTTAACATAATGTACTCCAGTTCCATCTATGTTGTTGCGAATGACAGGATTTCATTCTTCTTTTATAGCTGAATAATATTTCATTATACATATGTACCACATTTTCTTTTTCCATTCATCCATTGATGGACACTTAGGTTGTAAGTAGTGCTGCAATAAACGCGGAAGTGCTATTGTAAATAGTGCTGCAATAAACATTAAAGTGCAGAGATGTTTTTGATATGCTAATTTTCCTTCTTTTGGATATATACCTAGCAGTGGGATTGCCAGATCATGTGGTAGTTCTATTTTTAGTTTTTCAAAGAACCTTCATAGTGTTCTCCATAGTGGTTGCGCTAATTTACATTCCCATCAACAGTGTACAAGGATTTCCCTTTTCTCCACATCCTCACCAGCATTCGATATTGCCGGCCAGGCGCGGTGGTTCATGCCTGTAATCCCAGCACTTTGGGAGGCCAAGGCAGGAGGATCACAAGGTCAGGAGATCAAGACCATCTGCCCAACATGGTGAAACCCCGTCTCTACTAAAAATACAAAAGTTAGCTGGGTGTGGTGGTGGGCGCCTGTAATCCCAGCTACTCAGGAGGCTGAGGCAGGAGAATCATCTGAATCCAGGAGGCAGAGGTTGCAGTGAGCCGAGATCAGTGCCATTGTACTTCAGCCTGGATCACAGGGCAAGACTCCGTCTCAGACTCCGTCTCAAAAAAAAAAAAAAAAGCAAAACAACAACAAAAAATGATATTGCCAGTCTTTTGGGTAAAAGCCATTTTAGCTAGGGTAAGATGATATCTCATCGTAGTTTTGATTTGCATTTCTCTGATGATTAATGATATTGAGCATTTTTTTCATTTTTTAAGAGCACTCCAACATCTGGAGAACATTTTTAATGTACCTCACGGCCATTTGTATGTCTTCTTTTGAGAAATGTCTACTCAGATCTTTTACCCACTTTTTAATGGGAGTATTTGATTTTTTTCCCCATTGAGTTATTTGAGCTCACTGTATATTCTATTAGTCCCAAATTATTATTTTCAGTGAGATAATGACTATGGTTTTAAATGTACATAATTTGCCATGCTAAAGAAATTGTATTATCTCGCTATTTTTCTTAGCTGACATATTTAACAACAGAAATAACTATCAACTTTAAGAAGTTACTTTTGTTATCAATTATGTAATTATAAAATATTAGTCTCTAAAGTAAGACAAAATCTGATTTCAATCTTTAGCTCAATATTTACTCACAACTATTGTTAGAATTAAATTAGATAATCCATGGAAAGTATACGGATGAATGATACCTCATGATGGGTGGTTATGTGTGTATTTGCATGTGCACATAATTTATATGCATACTATAATACATATTATCTACATGAATGTGTGTATGTATATAGTAGCATTTGGTAATATCACCACATTTATTTTCTCTGATTGGTAAATAAGTAGGACACAGGTTCTGAAATATTTTCCTAAATAAGCCCTAATAAGAAAGTAAACATTGAGTGAATTATGAAGAATATAAGCAAATTTAATTTCTTATGATAAACCATAGTTCCTGCCTCAGGTTTTTCCACCCCAACTCTCATCACCATGACCATTGATTTTGAAAGAGTGAGTCACCTTGAAGAATCATATTGCTTTCTCTTCTTTCCCAGTTCATTACTTATAGATAATAGTTTCCAAATATTTTAGAATGTGTTTTGTTTTTTCCTTCAATATTGGTAAATATTACTTTATTATAAGAGATTCTTGAAAAAAATAGATTGTTAAAGCAAGTAACAAAGTTGTCCTTACACTCTCCACTGTATAAAAGAAGTGAGAGCAACTCTGGCACAAGACGACCATATGTCTTAATTGAAAAGCCATTAGGCCGGGCGCGGTGGCTCAAGCCTGTAATCCCAGCACTTTGGGAGGCCGAGGCGGGTGGATCACGAGGTCAGGAGATCGAGACCATCCTGGCTAACATGGTGAAACCCCGTCTCTACTAAAAATACAAAAAAAAAAACTAGCCGGGCGTGGTGGCGGGCGCCTGTAGTCCCAGCTACTCGGAGGCTGAGGCGGGAGAATGGCGTGAACCCGGGAGGTGGAGCTTGCAGTGAGCCGAGATCGCGCCACCGCACTCCAGCCTGGGCGACAGAGCGAGACTCCGTCTCAAAAAAAAAAAAAAAAAAAAAAAAAGAAAAGCCATCATGTCCCTTAAATTTGGTCCCTTCATGATTGCTCTGGTTCTTCTGGTCCTTTTTCATGCCAAATTACAGAAATGATACAAGCTACTTGACTTAACTTCTGGCAATTAATCTATGATATATAGTGGAAATTTTTTGTCAAAGATGCCAAATGAAAAGTTGAAGCATCATTAAACAAATAACCTTTGCAATGCCTATAATGGGCCTGGACTAAAAGGCTTCTGTAAAACTTGTAAAAAAAAATGACCTATAATATTATATTTATTTTCTGTCTAATTGAACACTGTCTTTGACATCTAACAACACTTGAAATTAAAGTGAACCATTAAATTGTATATGAGTATGTGTGAGTACAGTATAATGTTATGAGAAAAGGACCCATGATTTGCAGTCTTATAATCTGGGTATGTAATGTAAAGCCATTTAAAAGTTGGTGACATAGGGTAAATTTTGGAGCGTAGTTCATTATTCTTTCTATATCTGTAAAACAGGACCATGTTGGCCTGGCATGGTGACCCCCGCCTGTAATTCCTGCACTTTTGGAGGCCTGGGCAGGCAGATCACTTGAGGTCAGGAGTTTGAGACTAGCCTGGCCAACATGCTGAAACCCTGTCTTTACTGAAAATACAAAAATTAGCTGGGCGTGGTGGTGCACACCGAGTAGTCCTAGCTACTCGGGAGGCTGAGTCAGGAGAATCTCTTGAACCCGGGAGAAGGAGGTTTCAGTGAGCAGAGATCACGCCACTGCACTCCAGCCTGGGTGACAGAGTGAGACTCGGTCTCAAAAACAAAACAAAACAAAACAAACAAAAACCCGGACCATGTAAAAGGATCTTTATGATATCAAAGAACATCATGCTTGGTGTGTACAATGATATTCCAACACACTCAAATTATATTCTAACATGCTTTCTATGGGACTCCTTCCAAAACAGCACCCAATGGGCTTCTATTTTCTTGTAGGACACAGATGGTTAGACATATGCTACATATGTTTTAGGGTTTTCTGAATACTGTATTTTGAGCATAGGTATGTTCTGTCTTCTGAGTAAAATTTTGGGTTTTTCAGAAAATTCTGTAATTTATGAGTTAATCCCACAACTTCCCATTAAATAGATGTTTCAATAATGCTATTCAAAGAAAGACTGGACCTTGCCACAAAAAAATTATTAAATAATTTTGGATATACAGCTAGGGGCAGACAGGAAAAAAATCTTTCATATTAGGAATATATGAGTCCATTTTGAATACAGTTTGCTCTAGTCACAATGGAAAGTAATCATTTGCCAGGGACACTAGACATCATGCTAGTTGTGCTCTACACTGCAAGCCAAGTTAAAACCTGCTTCATCTCCCCTGCACACCTGTAGGTGTGACACCACCTTAGTTGTCTCCCTTGGTGAGACCTGTCCATTCTCTATTTTCTATTCTCACATTCTAGCAATCTGATGAGCCTTTTGGACCAACCCAGAGACATTTGCCAGACAAGTGGGATCCTTTCAGATTCAAAACTACTTCATGCGATGTCTCTGAACATGAAAATAGTCTCATAAGGGCTGCAGAGGGCAAAAAGCAGATAACAATAACCTCACCTGGATTTCTAATAATTTCCTGGGATTTCTAAGTAGGTTCCAAGAACATTATGCTATCCTGAATGAATACACAGCTAAGATCACTGTAGCTTACATAAGGTTTTCCGTGAATACCATGAATGAGCTCCCAATCTTCAAATCACAATTAACCCTTTCAATTCTCACTCTACCTATTGTTCCTCTCCTCTGTGGCTACATAATTAATAAGAATCCCAGTCAGGGATTCCTGCAGAGTTGCAGTCTCAGAGTTGTTAGACCATGCTTGTCAAATACATTCACAAGACTGAATCTTAAATTTGTAGGCATCTTAAATTAATCATGTTTAAACTCAAGCTCCTCCCCACTTTCTGGCCCTATCCAGTGCCCACAAAGCAAAATGAAAACCTAACAACAAACAGGAGAGCACTCCTCCTGTAGTGTGGTATAAGGTACCACTACCTACACCAGGACGAAGACTGGGTTTATATTTTGAGGATATATCCCCTTTTCTGCTTTTCAAACAAAGCCTTGCTCTATTTATTTATTTGAGACAGGGTCTCACTGTATTGCTCAGAAGTTCAGTGGTGCAATCATGGCTCACTGCAGCCTCAACCTTCCAGGGCTCTGGTGATCCTCTCACCTAAGCCTCCCAAGTACCTAGGACCACCGGCATGCACCACCGCACCCGGCAATTTTTTATTATCTGCATTTTTTGTAAAGATGGGGTTTTGCCATATTAGCCAGACTGGTCTTGAACTCCTGGGCTCAAGCCATCTGCGCACCTCCGCCTCCCAAAGTACTGGAATTAGAGGCGTGAGCCACTGTGCCCGGCCTCTCCATAATTTTTGCCTTTAAACAAAATTCCAAGCACCAGAAACCTCTGATTAATGGCTTCAGCCACTATCTTTCTGGCCTAACAGCTCAAATTCAAATGTGCAGAATGGAGCAAGGTGAATTTAAATCCTTTTTTGGTATATAAAACACTGGTGAGCAAAAGGCCAAGGCCTCAACCCCGCGCCAGGACTTGAACCCTGAATCCTCATGCTAAAAACTCTAATAGCTCTACCGACTGAGCTACCCGGGCTCACGACAGGCACATTCCCCTCATAGCATAAGTACAGAGAAATTCAGTTATCGTCAACTTTGTCTTCCATTCCAAAGGAAAACAACCGCTTTCAGAATTACCTCACATACTCAAACCAAAAACAGCCGGCAAATCCCATTTCTACACTCACTAACCTACTACCACCACAATCATCTGGCTTTTTCGAAAGCCACCAATACCAGCCGCTACTACACCTCAAACAAAACCTAGCCACGCGGGAACGTTCCGAAGAGTTCAGCTCTGTAAACAGCCCAAAGACGCTCTCAAAAGCGACAGTTTGGGTAAAAAGGAATGGTATCTTCCTAGGGCACGAAAGGTTTTGGCCCACTTCCTTTCAAACCCACAAGACTGATATTTTTTCGTACCTAGAGGACTCAGAGAAAACGTGCACAGCTTGGACATGTCCTACTTACTTATCCATCCAAATCCTTTACGGGCCTAAAGGTCCATATTCAAGCCCTCATCGGCACGTTTTGCTAACCCCAATCTCGCCTCACCCCTCTCTCCAATCACCCATCCCTTCACCCTTCCCCTTCTGATCTCCTCACTGCCTCCTCCTAGGCGACGACTTACCAATAACTCAGCCCACTCCATCCAGCTTGAATTCTTGATTTTCCAGGCCAGGACTTCCCAAATCTGCCGGATTTCGAATCTAGGGAGCTTTCTAAATGATGTAACTTACTGCCCGGCCTCGCCTAGACCGTGTTTTCGGTCGTCATCCAAAACTCATGTCTGGGTTGACTGTCACACAAAACGGTGGCAAGAGGATGACAGCGTCGACCCTTTGAGCTGTGTCGATCACGTTTGAGACGCTCACCAGGCGTACAAAGTGTTAGTTCCTTGTATAGATCGTGCCCCAGTCCACACACCTCCCTCGTCCTCTCCTGATTCCGGAGAGAATCCCACCTGAAAGAGGCTCTGCATCCGACGGCAGCATTCTCCCTCCTCCTCCCTACCCCGCCCACTCTCTTTCAGATCAGAGCTTCCGCGATGGAAAAGCAGCTGCCGGTCCCGGCTGTGTAACCACCCCAGGTTTGCCAGACACACGCTGTCGCTCTGCATTTCAGGCCAGGTTTTGTGAATTCTTTACGCTTCTGTTTTACATCCTCCGTAAGGACCTAAAGTTCCCCAAGCAGCATTTAACTTGACTTCTTTGATTTTCTTTCTTTCTTTTTTTTTTTTGAGACGGAGTCTCGCTCTGTCGCCCAGGCTGGAGTGCAGTGTCTGGATCTCGGCTCACTGCAAGCTCGGACTCCCGGGTTTACTCCATTCTCCTGGCTCGGCCTCCCAAGTAGCTGGGACTACAGGCGCCCGCCACCTCGCACGGCTAGTTTTTTTGTATTTTTTAGTAGAGACTGGGTTTCACTATGTTAGCCAGGATGGTCTCGATCTCCTGACCTCGTGATCCGCCCGTCTTGGCCTCCCAAAGTTCTGGGATTACAGGCTTGAGCCACCGGGCCCGGCTGATTTTCTTTTGGTGTTACCTTTGGTGTCCTTAGGCAGAAGAAAAAGTTGAGAGAAAGGGGCAACTTGAAGAGGCAAGAAAATGCTTCATTCCTGGGGCTTTGTGAATGGAAGTGCTCGCCAGGGAGTCCGCTGTGGAGCGGACCTTGGAGCAAGCTGACAGGTAGGAAGATGTGTGAAGCAGAACAATGAATCCCAGGGTCCAAAATCAGTCTAAGGCCAAGTTTTATTATGTTTTCCAGAAATCTATATCAATGCATTTCCAGTCTTCCTGCTACCCTCACTTCAAAGGCCTTTTCCCTAGACACGGGAAAATCCAGAGCTCCAGATGTAAACTCTCTGCAGAATTCCAACTTTTTCAATTTTTGTCCCCCGCTTTGATAAGTGAACTAGCATCCAAAAGGAAACAGAAATGAAACTGATTTTGGTACATTCCTCCAGTGCAGGACTATGCTTAGAAACAAAGTAGTTCTTCCGTCTTATCATTTTTACTGGTCCCTTGTTTATACGGCCAGTGTTTATTTTAGGAAACTCAAGAAACTTAGGCATCTGTCTGTGCTTAAACTGTTCCCCACCCGCCACCACACACACACACAGAAACACACACACACACACACACACACAGAGCCCCTTTGGCGGCATCTACCGCAGGAATCTTTGGTGTGTTGTTAACTCATAAAATCTACTTTATGATTGTACAACTGTAAACACAAGAAACTTGAGTTTTCAGAAGGCAAGTGTAAGAAATGTAGTGAAGAAGAAATTTTAACCCATCACCCACTAATACTCTTGCAATTTTATTTCAACTAAGTGTTTTCTATCACACAGCTGTCAAAATCTTCAAAGAGAATCTATTTACTGTCTACCAGACTCATCACTCTGCCAAAATCCGGCGTCAAGAAGAAAACCTTTAACACTTTAAGCCTAAGCCCCTACCAAATCAAACTCTCCCTGCATGCTGATAGCATCTGGTCCTCAAACTTGCAAATGTGTTTTCAAAGTTCACATTGGCAAGCTCCGCGTTCCTTAAGAGACGCGGTTTGGGTTATCCAAGTTCTTCCAATCACTCACCAAAAAGACTTGAGATCTCCTTCCTCCAAGTAAATGGAGGTCCGTAATGAATGAGGACGGATTGGCCAAATGAAGAGTGGAGGTGCCAGGGATTGAACCAGGGACCTCGTACATGCGAAGCACGCGCTCTACCACTGAGCTACACCCCCCGACCCTTGAAGTGCCTAGGTTCTTTTATAAAATGTGATTGCTATTTTTCTTGTTGGTTTTGCTTTGTTTTATTAAAGTTTTTAAATTTAAGAGTTAGCTAGAGAAAGTCCACTGGATTGAATTTCATTATCTCCGAAGTTGCAAGACTGGATACTGTGTAGTGGCTTCATTAGACGAAGAACAGAATGTAGTCTCAATAGCACCGTTTTCGATTCTAGGACCTTCCCATTCCTGGTAGCTTGCTCCAAGGTCCACCCAACAGCGACTCGGTGAGAGTTGCTTGCCCCCACCAGGATAGTCCTGAGAAAGTCTCAAGTCTCCGACATGTGTAGCAGCGATAATGACTCAGAAAAAGGTGCTTTTCAGCCCTGAGGTAGCCGCCAGCTTTCGCTGAACTTCACACCATGCTGGGTCGGAGGCTCTGCCAACATCCATTTTCCAGCTTTTTTCGTGCGTCCCAGGTTCTGAGATTGTCCTGCTCTGATTCCACACCCCATCTCTATTTCTCGCTTGACGATTATTGTATACACAAAGGGGTTTTAAAACAGCGACTTCAAAACTCCATCAACTTTAAATGGAGTGACGTATTCCCTCCCACCCAGACTTAGGGAATAAACAGGGCAAGTCCAGACACAGGGCAGCAGAGAGAATTTCCAAATGCCTTTCTTTTGAGAACTCACGGACACAAGGAGGAATTCTGCTATATATGTACATATTTGAAAGAAAAAAGTCAAAGAGGCCCAGAAACCTTCAAGCAGTGCCACCTGGGAATTGGAAAATGCGAGGAGGTCCTGGATATGGCAAAACAAATAGAATTGAATTGTCTGGGAATGAGCTTTGTTCACGAGAAGCTTTCAGCTTAGCATATTGAAGGGGTGGCCTGCCCCTCCACACCTGTGGGCGTTTCTCGTTAGGTGAAACGAGAGACTTGAGAAAAGAAATGAGACACAGAGACAAAGTATAGAGAAAGAAAAAGTGGGCCCGGGGGACCGACGCTCAGCTTACAGAGGACCCACACCTCCGCCGGTCTCTGAGTTCCCTTAGTATTTATTGATAATTATCTTTACTATCTTAAAGATAAGGGAGTGGCAGGACAATAGGATCATCGAAGGGAGAAAATTAGCAGTAAGACATATGGACAAAGATCTCTGTGACATGAATAAGTTCAAAGGAAAATGCTGTGCCTTGATATGCATATGCAAACATCTCCACAAACCTCTTAGCAGCATCTTGCCAGCAAGTCCCGCCAGCAAGTCCCACCTTATGCCTAAGGTGGTTTTCTCCTATCTCAGTAAACAGAGCATACAATCGGGTCTCACACCGAGATGTTTCATTGCCTAGGGACGGGCAGGATTTTTAACCAGCAAGCTGCCTTCAGGCACTTGTTTAACAAAGACACATCCTGCACAGCCCAAAATCCATTAAACCTTGAGTCACCACAGCACATGTCTCTTGCAAGGACAAGGTTGGGGGTAGGGTCACAGATTAACAGCATCTCAAATACAGAACAAAATGGAGTCTCTTATGTCTACTTCTTTCTATATAGACACAGTAACAGGCTGATCTCTCTTTCTTTTCCCCACAGCATATAAGGCCAAGGATGTACATATTCACGTCAAAGTCTTGGCTGCTTCTTTATCCGAGAGCTGTTGTGTAACACTGATACACATTATATCAAGGAAATTTTCCTTTAAAGACTCAGAATACTGAAAAAAGTGTTCACTGGCAAAGGCAAGGAACATTGAAGGCACCCAATTTTGATTCTCCTCGCCTTAGCCTTCTAGAAGATTTCCTTGAAAAGTGAGTGCAGGAGGATGTATGTGGTCAGGCAACGTGCTGCTGAAACAAATCATTGATTTCAAACTCTGAGAAGGGATCTGGGAGTTTTAGACCTTTAATCGGGGGCTCTTCCAACTGAGTTATGTCAGTTATACCTCTACCTTCACTGACACTAGTAATTATCTCAACTATTAAGTTTTGAAAGCACTGCATTCTTTGAGAGATGTCTTTCCCTTGATTCCTCACTCAGAAGTTGGGATCAATAACTTGCCACATTTGGTAACTGATTGGAACTACTGCCATCTGTGTGCACGGAAGAAAAGTGAGGGGAGAGAAAATGCGTGAGTTTTGGCTCCTCAGGCTTCACACAGGAACAATGACAAAAAGACTTGTTAACAAAGATTACTTAAGGGCCTTTTTTTCTTTTCCTTGATCCTTCTTTTCATAGTTGTTCCTCAGGAAACTGTGTAATGAAATGAAAATAATGTGAGCTTACTCATGAGGTGGAGACAGGATTGTTCCTCTCCTTTCGGGAGATCCTGAGTGAGGGGGATGTTTCTCTCTCAGTTCTTCTTGTCTTACTTATGCTGATTCAACTGGGGTGTATTATTTAAGTACAGCTTTGAAGAAGTAAGAGAAAAGCAGTATTGAAGGAATAAACCTGGACTTACCTGCATGTTTAGCCAGTGCTCTACCACCAAGCTATTTATACCCTGATTGACCCTACATTTCAGTAAATTCTCTAAAACTGAGGATTGTTCCAATTTCTGGATATCTAATGGTTGATAGGACAAAGTTTACTGTATTCAACTTCACTATTTAAGAAAATTGTAGACCAGTCCCTTTTTGCAGTTATGCCATGAGACTTAATGGAATGCTAGGTCAAAAAATAGTTTTGTTTACTAAGATCTTCCCCCTCCAATCTTCTCACTTCAGTCAGGCCACTCCAAGGTCTGCTCACCAACATGCTTCAGAACATCAGTTCCAATTCATCAAGGAGATTCCCAAGTTGGGATATTTACTTCTTTTCAATATTATTTTCTTTCAACTTCCCATGTTGTCTACTAAGTATCAAGAAAGACAAAAGACAGTGCAGGCCCTGCCCAGTGACTCAGCCTATAATCCCAGCACTTTGGGAGGCCAAGGCGGGCAGATCACTAGAGGTCAGGAGTTGGAGACCAGCCTGGCCAACATGGCAAAACCCTGCTTCTACTAAAAATACACAAATTTGCGAGGTGTGTTGGCGCATACCAGTAGTTCCAGCTACTCGGGAGGCCGAGGCAGGAGAATCACTTGAACCCAGGAGGTTACCCAAGAACATGCCACTGCACTCCAACCTGGGCAACAGAGCAAGACTCTATCTCAAAAAAAAAGAAGACAGTGCAGAAGGACATAAAGAATATTAGCAGTGTGTTGCCTCAGGGGATTTAGATCCAGGCAAGGAGGAAAGATAGAAGTGCAATAAATTAATAACACTTGCTGAGAAATGAAGTATGACAAAATGAGTAACATGAGTGCCAATCTCAAAATATAGGCTAATGTTAGGCAGATAAGACAGAGGAGGAATAAATTTATCTCAAAGCCTAGCTATAAATGAAGAGCAACAAGAATGGTTTACAGTCACTGTCCTAGCAACCCCTAGCCTGGACCCAGTTAATGGATGCTTCAGCTCTAGTTAAGGAGACCCCATAGAAAGAAAGGGAAAGAGAAAAGGAAGGGAAAAGCTACAATGTATTATAAAGCCTCATTTGGATAAAATTCTCTCCAGAATACAGACAGTGGAAAAGAAACAATACGTGAGCTGGAACATTAAGTCTTTATAAAGTTTTTGTAAAAAAATATAGATAGATAGATAGATAGATAGATAGATAGACAGACAGACAGACAGATAGATCTGCCGGGCATGGTGGCTCAGGCCTGTAATCCTAGCACTTTGGGAGGCCGAGTCGGGCAGATCACCTGAGGTCAGGAGTTTGAGACCAGCCTGGCCAACATGGTGAAACCCTGTCTCTACTAAAAATACAAAAATTAGCCAGGTGTAGTGGTGCATGCCTGTAATCCCAGCTACTCGGGAGGCTGAGGCAGGAGAATTGCTTGAACCCGGGAGGCAGAGGTTGCAGTGAGCTGAGATCGCACCATTGCACTCCAAGAACTCAGTCTCAAAAAACCAAAAATAAAAATTTAAAAAATCTAGATCTTTGTGAAACTTCTGTAGGCCTAGAGAAGTCCTCAAACTTCGCCACATAAGATATGAAGTGTAGTCCCTGTGAGTTTTGCCAATATTTTGTGTGACCGTCAACCCCCACAGGAGCTTTGAAGAAAACCCTAGGGCACCTTCTAGCAGAAGCAGCCAGTAATGTACATGATTTTAAAGCTTCCCAGATGATTCCGGTAATCAGGTTTGAGAACCACTAGCCTAGGAAGTCAAGCACCCAGAATCTGTATTGAGTTAATTTATTAGGAAAATGTCATAGAAGTGGAGGTGAAGTGAACATATAGTAGAGAGGATATATCCAAAGTTCTGTATCTTTCTTGTTATCACTAGAGTACAAGTTATTATCTATAAATGGTCTCCTTTGTTCTAGAAGAAGATAAAACACTAAAGACATTTGTCCCACAGGAAGATCTGACTTGTTTAGTTTAAAATTGTTACGGCTTTGAGAATGCCTCACTGCTTTTTTCTGTCACTGGACAAACACTATGAGCACTTTGGAGGGCAGGCATGTAGTTGATTTGAAGGTGCATGGTGCAGGAGCCACTGTTATTGGTGACTTCCATGAGCACCAGAGTGTGTGAAGTTTTCTGCATCCCTGTGAGTGATCACACTGAGATCAATGTTAATTATAGAAATGGAATTTATGGCTGATTATGGTTTGAGCATCTCAGGTATGTGTGTAAGCAAAATATAGTGTGGAGGGCCAGGCGCGGTGGCTCACACTTGTGATCCCAGCACTTTGGGAGGCCGAGGCGGGCAGATTACCTGAGGCTGGGAGTTTGAGACCAGCCTGACCAACATGGAGAAACCCTGTCTTTACTAAAAATACAAAATTAGCCAGGAGTGGTGGCACATGCCTGTAATCCCAGCTACTCAGGGGGCTGAGGCAAGAGAATCACTTGAACCCGGGAGACACAGGTGGCGGTGAGCTGAGATCATGCCATTGCACTCCAGCCTGGGCAACAAAAGGGCAACTCTGACTCCAAAAAAGAAAAAAAAAAGAAAAAAGAAAAAAAAAATATGTATATATATATATATATATATATATATATAAATGTGGAAACTTGAAATGAAAGAGAAAATATGAGGCAAACAGTTTAGAGTATAATTTTTAAAATATTCACTTGACTAGATTTCAAGGAGCTCTTTAACTATGAAGGGGCATATCCCATTTGGTGGAGGTTTAGTCTTTTAATGTGAGATTTCAGGATCTAAACCCTTGATAAGGCTAATCTTCTATTTCACCTATGTTTTTCTAACTTTTAGATAGAGGTAAATTGAAACCTGGCTTTCTCTTAGGAAACTAAGTGTTTATAGTGAGCACATCCTTCCATACATCCTCCTGTTTGCTCAACTGGATTCTAAAAGTCAAGAGTTTGAGGGAGCAAAACCAAGGTTGCAGTAAAATAAGAATTCCATTGTTTAAACAGATGCAACCCAGCAATTTTCTACTCTATTCTACCACTGTAGGCAGAAGCCAACTTTGAAGACTTAGGAGAATTAGATGGGTTACCAGAAGAGTGACTATAGGCAAGAAAGTGGAAAGACAGATTTAAGAGAACAAGGAAGATTGTAGATTGACAGGGGATTTGGAGTTATACTGGATTTAGTGAGTGAGGGATTTACTTAAGGAGACTTCCAAGTAGCTTGATTAGTCTTCTATCTAGCTAGTAAGTACAGAAAGATAAACAGAATCTCTGCTAGGTTTTTTGTTGTTGTTAGGTTGATTACCTTTTGAATTAAAAGTAAGAAATAAAATCCCTCCCATTGTTAAGTGGTATTAGGCTTTGTATTGGCATTAAGGAAAATTGGGCATGAAGAACCCATGAGGTTAAATGGAAAAACACTTAATTCCCAATCAGGAAATTGACAGCTCACAATGAAAATTGGAACAATACTCAAAAATCTTATTAACTTCTGATAAGATTCTGAGCCCTCATGCTACCCACTCTCCAGAGGACCTCTCCTTTATAGCCTTGTGAAAATGCAAAACTCAGGATAAGAGATGTCATGTCTGCAGAGTTTCTGACTCAGAGATTAGGGTGCCTTCTAAAATCTCTGTATATTGTTACTTAGACATAATCCACTTTAAAATGAAAAGAAGTGGCATGGTTTTGCCATGCAATATGCACGTAATTCACTGATAATGATGACTGAATTTGGGGTGAAAATGTCTGACCCATGAGATAATGTCTGCAATGAAGTTTGTGTAGATAAAAATGGAGAATGATAGCAAAGACAGAAAGGAGAGAGGATCAGGAGACAGTGGCATATTTTCTGCCTATGAGCTTCTTTTTCCTCCTCATTTCAGTCTTTCTTTTTGTTCAGTACTATTGCAAAACGGTAGACCAGGTAAAATTTTCTTTTCTTTTCTTTTCTTTCTTTTGATGGAGTCTTGCTTGGTCACCCAGGCTGAAGTGCAGTGGCACGATCTCAGCTCACTGCTACCTCCACCTCCTGGGTTCAAGCAATTCTCCCACCTCAGCCTCCTGAGTAGCTGGGGTTACAAGCGTCCACCACCACACCCGACTAATTTTTGTACTTTTAGTAGAGACAGGGTTTCACCATGTTGGCCAGGCTGGTCTCAAACTCCTGACCTCAAGTGATACGTCCATCTTGGCCTCCTAAAGTGCTGGGATTACAGGCATGAGCCATTGCACCCAGCTTAGACCAGGTAAATTTTTTAAAGCTGATTAAACTGTTGGCTACTTGGTGATTTGCACTCATGTCTTTCTTGTGTTGTCCCAATAACCCTGTGTAGTGGCAACCCATTGCATTTTGTTTTACTTTGCCAGGGAGCAGAAAATAATGAGGGGAAATGGAGGAATAAAGGAAGGTGCCAATTCCACATTGTCAGAGTTGTGGAAAAAGAAAGCAGCACTGGTGCTCCCAGGATCAAATTTGACACCTCACACTTGCAAGAAACAAGCTCTACCATCAAGCCACAGCCCCATCACTGTTGCAATTTCTTGTTTCATGCTTTCTAGTTTTATATTTTACATGGTTTTGTGAAAGTGTAACATTTCAAAGTAAATGTCTATTCTGTTAAAGCCCTTTTCTATAATCTTTTCCTAGATCCTTTCTCACACCTATGTTAAAGAAAGGATAATAAATTCTAAAGCATATGACACAATTTTTGCTCGATTTTTTTTTCCTTTTTTTTTTTTTTTTTTTTTTTGGAGACAGAGTGTTGCTCTGCCATCCAGTCTGGAGTGCGGTGGCACAATCTCAGCTCACTGCAACCTCCCCTTCCCCGGCTCAAGTAATTCTCCTGCCTCAGCCTCCCAAGTAGCTGGGACTACAGACATGAGCCACCAGGCCCAGCTAATTTTTGTATTTTTAGTAGAGACGAAGTTTCACCATGTTGACTAGGTTGGTCTCGAACTCCTGACCTCAAGTGATCCACCCGTCTTGGCCTCCCAAAGGGCTGGGATCAGGCGTAAGCCACAGCGCCTGGCCCCTGCTCAATCTTACCTGCCAAGTAAGTCCTTTCCCAGATCCTGTCACTGGCCTAAAGCTTTTTTTTTTTTTTTTTTTTTTTTTTTGAGACGGAGTCTCGATCTGTTGCCCAGGCTGGAGTGCAGTGGGGCGATCTCGGCTCACTGCAAGCTCCGCCTCCCAGGTTCACGCCATTCTCCCGCCTGAGCATCCTACAGGCGCCCGCCACCTCGCCTGGCTATGTTTTTAGTAGAGACCGGGTTTCACAGTGTTCACTAGGATGGTCTCGATTTCCTGACCTCGTGATCCGCCCGCCTCGGCCTCCCAAAGTGCTGGGATTACAGGCATGAGCCACCGCGCCGGGCAGCTTCTTTTTATTTTTAATTTTAGTCACCTCCACATGTGAAAGTTGTCAGAATCAAAAAGGAGTCACTAATGTTAACAAAACCCTGACAAATAAAGCAGAGCAAAACCGTGAAGAGAGGATTCTCATGCTCGTATGCCTGATAACAAAAACTATCACAAAAGACTGAAAACCACAACCTTACAATCTTACACACAAAAAATATGTCTACAAGGACATCTGCCTAGCAACTGCCTGTCCGACCTTGGACTAGTGTCACCCTTGTTATTAATATTTGCAGCCAAAGATAATTATTTTGAAAACAATTGTGTAGCCCTTCTCAATTTTTATTTAAAAACTTTTGTCTTTCTTTACCTCCCTGAAGACAAACATCGTTTACTATGGCATGCCTATTCCCACTGCAATGCTCTGTTCACAAATAAACATATTTTCTTTTAGAGAACCTCTCTCTGTTATTTAGGTTGACACATGGAAAGTCTCAGGGTGGAATATTCTGTTGGGTCTTCAGTCTCTTCCTCTCTACAATTTCTTTTTTGTTTCTTTTTTCTCTATTTCTTTCTTTCCTTATATTTATTTATGTATTTATTTATCTATGTTTTCCGTATAGACCAATCTATCCAGTCTTTCTTGGCCATTTTGTCCATACCCATGTGTTCAAATATTATCTATCTAGAATTTTCATCTTTGCTTTCTATAGCGTGCCCTTCCTTCTCCAGCAGCAATTAATAAACACAGTCCAAAAAAACCTTGAAAAATTAAGAAGCATCTCAACATCAACTTGTGCAAAATAAAAATTATTGTCTCCCGTTTCCAATTGTCTTGTTTCTCTCAATTTCATATCTTATGAAATGGCTGTACACTGCAGCTGGTAGGACCAGAGAATAGTAAGTTATCAGATAGCCTTGTGGATTTTGATGTATTTCCTTTCTGATCTTCTCCAGTTCTAACTCCTTGAGGTCAGGGATTATTTCATTCACACCGTTGAATTAAGAGATTAACCCAATAATTGCCCCATTATACACTGCTGATACTTATCTTTGAATGAATGGAAGATAATGTGCATAGCTACTGTTTTTTATTCTTCTTGAAGGGAAACAATAGTTGCATAAGGTTCCTTTCAAGTAATGCAGCAACAACGTAATTGCAACTAATTTATTTAGTCTAGATTTATAATTCTCCTTTAGGGACTGAGGAATTATGGCTTCAAATCTCAAAAATGCTGGGACAATTTCCTTACCATGGGAGCTTCTTTCCTCTGCCTCCAGCGCTTCTTCAAAGTTACCTGGCTTCTTCCAAATCTATTTTCCTTCAGTGATAAATAATTTTCCAATTTATATTGTGGAGTTCTCCCTGTTCTTTCTTTTTTATTTTTTATTCCGTTTTCTGTTTATTTTTCTCCTCTTCCTCCTGTGTCTCCAAACTTTCCTGTATTTTCTTTTTTCCTTCTTTTTTTTTTTTTTTTTTTTTGGCTGGATAAGCCTGGGTTCTAATTTCCTGTATTTTCTGTTCCTGTTTTCAACCATTGCCAGCGCTGACAAAGGCTTATGTATTGCAACTTGCTCAGTCCCCGAAACATATCTTTAAACCACACTTACCTTCCAAACAAAACCGAAGTCCATGGAACCCTCTTTTGGTAATGTTCATTCCACTCCTCTTTTGATATACAGTTACTTAAATTCTGGGATATAAATGTAACTAGCATTAATATATCTTATGTTAGACGGTAGTTGTATGGGTTAATAGTGTCCTTCCCCCCAAATCATAAACTTCTTGGAACCTCAGAATGTGACCTTATTTGAAAATAGAGTCTGTGCAGATGTAATCAAGTTAAGACAAGATTACTAAGGTGGACTCTAATCGAATATGACTGACGTCCTTGCAAGAAGAGAGAAATTTGTATACAGAGACACTGTGAGAATGCCATGTGACCAGAGAGGCAGAGATTGGAGTGATGCTGCTACAAGCCAGAGAATGACAAATATTGACGGCCATCAGCAGAAGCTAAGACAAGGCAAGGAAGGATTCTACCCAGAGACTCAGAGAAAATATAACCCTGTTCATACCTTGATTTCAGACTGCTTGCCTCCAGAACTATGAAAGAATAAATTTCCATTGTTTTAAGCTACTGAATTTGTGATAATTTGTTATAGCAGCCCTAGGAAACTAATACAGTAGGTGAACCAGAAAAGGAAAGAAAAAAGACTGGTTATGATAAACACACAAAGAATGCTCGTAACTATTACAGTACTTGTATCTGCAGCTGATTGGTATTCGTAATGATCTCTTTCACTCCATATTCTCTTTGCTTTCGGCAAGTACCTCAGCAGGTTAAGGCTCTTTGTCTGGTGGGGTCAACCAAACCTTCAATCCTAGAGAGTTTATGACATTAGCAGTGCTCTGTACAAATGATTGTTCTAGCTTTTCATTGAGTTTAATCACAGTAGATGATATTACTGAAAGGCACTGCTAAAAACCCCCTTAAATTCCAGACATATTCTTTCATAACCCTATTTGTGTAGTAACATCCCAATTTCAGTTGGTATTAGGATCAATCACCATGACCAATAGAGTAAGCCCCTTCCTTGCCTGCTGGTTTATTGGCACAAAAAGGCCAAATTGGTCAAGTGTCATTCTCAACTTCTAGTTTAATGGAACTGTTCCTTTGGTGGCCTCTGGTGAAAGAGTTTTTCCCTTGGGAGTTCTAAAAATAAAGCCCAACATTTCAAGAACTAAAAGTGAAACTTTACAAGCAGAAGATTCCAGGTTTTCTATGGTTGCATAATCCCATCACAATATATCTTGCTGATTATAGCAAAAATGATGGGGAGAGGGCACACACACACCCCCCCCCACAAACTTACCAAACAAACAAAAACAATTAGATTATGGAGACAATAAAAACTTGGAACGGTGACCCGCAAGGAATTAAAGGTGAGTTTTTTATTCTTAGCATTTTTCTCACAGCTTTTTACTGAGAGTGAGCCCCAATCATGAATCACTTGTGTAGGCAACAGAAACTGTGACATATTTCTAGTCAAATTATCAAGGAAAAGTTGAGGAAATTCTGGAGAGTTAAGGAGAATCCTGAAAGACTGAAGAAAGGATTTCCCTAAAATCTGTATATAGTCATATACATATTGGGCTCAGCTCTGAGCTGTGCATGCTATAGACAGAACCAGAACAGCATAGCAAATTCTTTCCAAACTAAAAGTGTATTTATATGAAGACCTTCATCTCAGACTAACCCCAAGTGGGACACACTCAAGGGAAGACCTGAAGGAGCATAACAAAAGCTTTGAAAATTGAACAGAGATTGGGACTATCATCCATGAAAAGAGACACAAATTTTTTTTTTTTTTTTTTTTTGAGATGGAGTCTCACTCTGTCACCCAGGCTAGAGAGCAGTGGCTCCATCTCAGCTCACTGCAAGCTCCGCCTCCCGGGTTCACGCCATTCTCCTGCCTCAGCCTCCGGAGTAGCTGGGACTACAGGGGCCTGCCACCACTCCCGGCTAATTTTTGTATTTTTAGTAGGGACGGGGTTTCACTGTGTTAGCCAGGATGGTCTCAATCTCCTGACCTCATGATCCACCCGCCTTGGCCTCCCAAAGTGCAGGGATTACAGGCGTGAGCCACCTTGCCCAGCTGAGACATAAAACTTTCAGTCTGAACTAATCAGGAAGTTACCTGCTAAAAACAAATAAATAAATCAAGCACTCTCCACAAAATCATCACAGGACCTAGAGTCTACACGATATAGCATTCACAATGTCAAGGAAACAATAAAAATTTTCTCAACATAAAAAGATCCAGGGGGATATATTCAATAGTCAAGACAAATACAATCAATAGATGGCAAACCCAAGGTAACTCAGATCTTGAAATTATCAGATGAGGACTTTCCAGTGTCTATTTTAACTGTGCTCTATGCCAACCATACTTTAATGAACCAAAATGTAAAAATTTTTATTAAAAGAAATAGAAACTGGCCAGGCATGGTGGCTCACAACTGTAATCCCAGCACTTTGTGGGGGCTCAGGGGGAGGATTGCTTGTGATCAAGAATTTGAGATCAGCCTAGGCAACACAGCTAGAGATATCTGCTATCAAAGATTAAAAAAAAAAAAATTAGCTAGGTGTGGTGGTATGCACCTATAGTCCCAGCTACTCAGGAGACTGAAATGGGAGGACCGCTTGAGCTCAGGAGTTCAAGGTTGCAGTGAGCTATGACCACACCACTGTACTTCAGCCTGGGCCATGGAGTAAGACTCTGTCTCAAAAAAACAAAAGGAAATAGAAAGTATTGAAAAAGAAACCAACTGGAAATTTTAGACCTGAAATATATCTGAAATTAAAAGTTAAATGGATAGACTCAGAGGAGATATAGAGAAAAAAAATCAGTTAACTTAAAGATAGATCAATAGAAACCATTCAATTTGATTGGAAGAGAGAGAGAAAAAAGACTGAAAACAATGAATTCAAGGTCCTGTAGAATAATATCAAATAGTCTAAAATAGACGTCTTTGGAGTCTCAGGAGATAAAACTATTGGTGTAGAGAAATATTTACATAAACTATGATAGACAAAAGATAAGATGGAATAACATCTTTACAGATGATCAAGGAAACTATCCAATTAAAAATTTTAAAAAAACAAATTAGACACATTATCATCCTGCTGCTGAAAATAAAAACTTTTTTAAAAATCTTGGAGCTGGGCATGGAGGCATTACCATCAGACCTGTCAATCCCAGCACTATTGAGAAGAGGCTTGAGGCTAAGAGGATCACTGAGACTCAGAGGGAGACTTGGAGACTTCAGCCTGAGTAACATAGTGAAGACTCCATCTGAAATGATAAATATCTGTGATAATATAAAAGAATTTTTTTCTCCTAGGTTATTTTAAATATATATGTGTGTTTTCTAGTGGAATTGTCCATGTGTCAGTGTAATACATTTGACAACTATAACAAAGTTGGTGAAGGGGTAAAGGATCCTATATCAGTGCTGGACTTTTATGAAGTCTAAGAGGATGGCATGCATATTGTAATCACTAAATCATACAGCAATCACTAAAGTAACAAGATATAGAGAAAAAGCCAATGATTAAGTTAAAATGGAATCCAAAAAACATCAAAGACATCCAAAAAAAGGTAGAAAAAAGGATAATGGAACAACTAATGCTACAACAAAAACACCAGAGGGAACAAATGGAAATCAATTAAGAAAGTGGCAGACATAAATCCACACATTTGATAAGGGCCTAGTATCAATATACAAAGAACTAGAATGTAACTCCTGACCTCAACAGTAAAAAAAAAAATTTAATTAGAACATGATATAAAGAAATATTTTACTGAACAAAATATACAGATAGCAAACAAGCACATGGAAAGATGTTCAGCATCATTAACCATTAGGAAAATGCAAAATAAAACCATAATGAGATGTCATTACACACCTGTCAGAATGGTCCCTCATCACCACCCCATTAATTAATCCCTATGAGATTAGGCAGACAATAGTGCGGTTCTACAATACTATGGCAAACATATTTTCTCCATTCAAATTGTTTCTCTTCTGACTCCAGCTAAGACTCCAGCTAAGACTCCAGCTAAGACAAGTGCAGGATGCAAGTAAAGAAAACCGAAAGAGTCCAGGCGTGACTTTCAAGATGTTCTTTATAACTACCATTCCCCACACCTGTAATCCCAGCACTTTGGGAGGCCGAGGTGGGCGGATTGTGAGGTCAGGAGTTCGAGACCAGCCTGACCAACATAGTGAAACCCCTCTCTACAAAGACAGAAAGAAAGAGAGAGAGAGAGAGAGAGAAAAGGAAGGAAGGAAGGAAGGAAGGAAGGAAGGAAGGAAGGAAGGAAGAAAGAAAGAAGAAATTAGCCGGGCGTGGTGGTGTGTGCCTGTAGTCCCAGCTACTTGGGAGGCTGAGGCAGGAGAATGGCGTGACCCCCGGGAGGCGGAGCTTACAGTGGGCGGAGATCGAGCCATTGCACTCCAGCCTGGGCGATAGAGCGAGACTCCGTCTCTAAATAAATAAATAAATAAAAATAAAAACAAAAACTGCCATTTCCAGCACCCATTGCACAAAAATTCAGCCACACGAACGCCCGGCGAAGCGCTCAACCTGTTTATCCAGAGAGGAAAAGAGCAACGAATTGCTCTCAATCCTCGACAGTCTAGAACAAAACAAACCAAATCTTCGCGCAGGATCTACGTTTTCAGCCTACTTTGTTTAGAAGAGTGGAATCTTCTGTCTTGCCGTAGGCCTGGTGAAAACGCGACAGATGGGAAACTTGGATACGTCCAGTCTCCCTCCCTATTTAAATGTTGATGGTGTTTCAAGTCTCCTGCCTGAATCCGCTTCTTGTCTTCTCGTCCTCTTGTTCTTCTCCGTCATTCGCTGCTTCATCTCTTCCCCTTTCCCCACTCTCGCCCATAATACCCTCCACTCTCTATCTCCTTCCTTCTTAACGTCCTCTTCTTCAGTTCTCTTCCGTTCTCAGACATTCCACTTGTAATCGAACCGTGCTGATTTTCAGAGTCACCGGCGGGTGTTCTTAAATTACATACATTCCTGCCCCCAACCCCCATTGTCTCCAAAACACTTGTCTGGGTTGACTGTAGCACGTATGTTGAATAAAGACAGGAAACCTTTACCTTTTGTGCTCCAGGAACACAGGGTCTAAGGACCTGTCCAGGCGCAGGGAGGTCTTAAAAAGAGCAAATTCGTTCCTCTTGCTTTCTTTGTGTTCGCCTTACTGTGAAAGGATTTTGCCTGAAAGAGGTGAAAGTCGCCTGGAGCTGTTTTTTTTTTTTTTTTTCTGGTCTTTGCTCTCTAGGGATCTCAGCCAGTGAGCAGCGTCTTGGACAGAATGCCGCTTCCACGCTTCCGTAGACGCTGGGCCCAGCGGTTTAGGGGAGCTGTGACTGACACATGCTTTGCTCTTCATTTCACTCCGATATGGTGAATAAATTCCCCTCCAGTCTTATCTCCTCGCCTGGACCTACGTTCCCTGAGTAGCTCTCCAAGTGCTGATCTTAGTATTCCCTGGCACTACTGTTTATGTTTTTCTGGGAGCACTGTAGACAGAAAAGTAGGAAGTTGATTATTTAAGATAATATTTCTACCTGGGATTCTCCTTGGTGCTGGACAAAAGCTGCCATTCAGGAAGTTCCCTAGTAACAGTCCTTGGAGGGTCCGCCATAATGAAAGACCCCAGTAGCACTAAAGGGATCTTTCCAGAATGCAACTTAAGGGTTTCAGAAACAGTAGAGTTGAATAGAGTAGACCTTGACTTCGGTTTAAATCGTGAAACCCTAGCAGATAATAGTGACAGCCAGTTATAAAACATAGTAGAAGCAACGACTTTCGAGGGGGTGTAGCTCAGTGGTAGAGCGCGTGCTTAGCATGCACGAGGCCCTGGGTTCAATCCCCAGCACCTCCATGTATTTGGCTTGTTTGTCTAACTGCCCAGAGCAGGGCCCCCTGGGCATAAGGCAACACGGATCTACCTTATGAGTGGCAATCAAATCAAAATTAGCCTGAGGTCCATGCTTTGGGTAGTATGTGTAAATAATGCTGCATTGAAAGTGTGGGATTAGGAAGAACCAAGGCCCTTGGAATTCTGTGAATAGCAGTAGTCCACTATTCATCCTTTAGTTTCTTACCCACAGTCAACCGTGATCTGAGATTATTACATGAAAAATTCCAGAAAATTCATAAGGTTTCAATTTCCCTGTTGTGAGCAGCATGATAAAACCTCACCTCATCTGCTCTATCCCGCCTGGGAAGTAAATCATCTGTTTGTCCAGCATATCCACACTGAGTAGTAAGCCACCCACTGGTTAGTCACTTAGTAGCCAGCCATCTGAGTTATCTGAGCTATTGTCCTCACATTGTCTGTGTTCAAATAACCCTTATTTTACCTGATAAAGGCCCCGAAGTGCAAGAGTAGGGATGCTGGGCAATTTAGGTATGCCAAAGAGAAGCCCTAACGGGCTACCTTTAAGTGAAAAGGGGAAAGTTCTCTACTTAATAAGGAAACAGAAACAAATTCATATCAGAGTTTACTAAGAGCTGTGTTAAGAATAGATCTTCTATCCATGAAATTGTAAAGAAGAGAAAAGAAATTTTTGTTACTTTTGCAAAAGTTACTGCTACAGTGTGGGATAAGTGCTTAGTTAATGTTAAAAAGACAGTAAATGTGTGGGTGAAAGACGTGAACAGAACACCGTTCTACTTGACGGCAACAATTTACACCAGAAAACACTGAGCCCATATGAAGACTTCAGCAAAGGAGCCTCTGAAATGATTGACACCAACCCATATATTGCAAGTAGGGGATGGTTACACAGATTCAGGAATAGATTTGGACTGAAATATATAAAAAATATTAGAGAGGCTACATCTGTCAATGAAGAAATCACATTTTATGAATCCAGTGATTACACTCTAAAGAGTTCAGAAGAAAATATTGCTAGATGTGTTATTCTACATTTATGCTATTGAATTCCAAATAATAAGTTTAACTTGACTGAAAAGGTTAACCTGGCCAGCCGCGGTGTCTCCTGCCTGTAATCCTAGCACTTTGGGAGGCCAAGGCAGGCAGATCACCTGAGGTCAGGAGTTCAAGACCAGCCTGGCCAACATGGTGAAATCCTGTCTTCACTAAAAATACAAAAAAATTAGCCAGGCATGGTGCTGCACACCTGTAGTCCCAGCTACCTGGGAGGCTGAGACAGAAGAATCACTTGAACCCGGGAGGCAGAGGCTGCAGTGAACTGAGATTGCACTACTGCACTCCAGCCTGGGTGACAGAGACTCTGTCTCAAAAAAAGAAGAAAAAAAAAGTTAACCTGTACGCATTTTCCTACATACTCTGGATATGACTTACATTTGTGATCATTATTAACACAGTCATAGTATAACACAAAGTAATAACCTTCTAAAGAGAAGTTGGAAGCCAGCATTTACAGGTGGCAAGAAAGCTGATGCAGCTTCTTCATGAATAAGGATGCGGTCAGCATCCAACAAAAGGCATTTGGGAACTGTAGAGGCAGGAAGATCCATATTGTTTCAACACAAAGGAGTTCCAAAGAGCCGTGGTATGGTGAGTAATAACAATGTTGCTACCTTTTACTCATGGTAGGAAAAATATAGAATTAGCCAGAAACAGTGTGTTTGACAATATATAACATGAAGAGATAGTTTCTGGACTGAAAAGGATGAATTGGTGCCAGAACACTACGAAAAATGTTTTTGAGTATTGATTAGGCTGTAAACAACTATGTAAGTACCCATTATTCTAAATCTTTATTAATACACAACAAGATCCTCACAGGATCCCCTAAATTTTGTAAAACATTTTTAAATCAAATTATTTACATGTTAGCCAGGTGTGGTGGCTTTTGCCTGTAGTCCCAGCTACTCAGGAGTCCAAGGTGGGAGAATCACTTGAACCCAGGAGGCAGAGGTTGCAGTGAGCCAGGATCAAGCCACTGCACTCCAGCCTGAGCAACAGAGTGATATGCTGTCCAAAAAAAAACCAATATATATACACACACATACGTATAGTATATATGTGTGTGTGTGTGTGTGCATATATATGTATAAAATTCACATGAACAGGACCCCACAAAAAACAAATGTGTTTGTCTGGGTTACTCAACATCTTAGGGGTGGCTTTGCCCCATTTTTATTCTGTGAGTCTTGGCACCATCCAAACAACTATCATCACAGAAGAAGGAGGATAGAAAGTAATAATAGAACTGATTTACATAGGTTCTTTTGACATCAAGATGTACTACCACGATAATGAGGCCATTCAGTTTGTCTTCTATTTTTCCCTATTATTGGAGAAAAGGAAAAACAGAAGAGGCTCATGAAAATTTTCCTTTACTTCTCATTATTTCTTTTTCTTTCTTTTTTTTTTTTTTTTTTTTTGAGGCGGAGTCTGGCTCTCTTGCCTAGGCTGGAGTGCAGTGGCCGGATCTCAGCTCACTGCAAGCTCTGCCTCCTGGGTTCACGCCATTCTCCTGCCTCAGCCTCCCAAGTATCTGGGACTACAGGCGCCCGCCACCTCGCCCAGCTAGTTTTTTGTATTTTTTAGTAGAGACGGGGTTTCACTGTGTTAGCCAGGATGGTCTCGATCTCCTGACCTCGTGATCCGCCCGTCTCGGCCTCCCAAAGTGCTGGGATTACAGGCTTGAGCCACCGCGCCCGGCCTCTTTTTCTTTCTTTTTTTTTTTTTTGAGACAAAGCATCACCCAGGCTGGAGTGCAGTGGCGCGCTCTCGGCTCACTGCAATCTCCACCTCCTGGGTACAAGTGATTCTCCTGCCTCAGCCTCCCAAGTAGCTGCGACCACAGGTGTGTGCCACCACACAATCTAATTTTCTATTTTTAGTACAGACGGGGTTTACCATGTTGGCCAGGCTGGTCTTGAAGTTCTGACCTCATAATCCAACCGCCTCGGCCTCCCAAAGTGCTGGGATTACAGGCATGAGCCACCATGCCCGGTTTACTTCTCATTATTTTTAATGCAAATTTTAGACTTTTAAATTTACAACTAACTTTAGATTTACAGAAAAGTTACAAAACAAATACAGAGTTTTAGTATTTCCCACTTAGATTCTTCCAATCATTTTGTATTTTTGGTATACATAATGGTTGTCTTTTATCGGGCATTAATTATCAATTAGAATATGACAGGATTAAGCAAAAATCATGTTCCTCAAGGAGAGGTGCCAAGTTTCTCAAGGAGCAGCGCCAGGACAAAGAAGGCCATAGTCAGGAATGCAGGGCACTTCCTCTACACAGGCTTTCTTTTTTGTTTTTGTTTTTTTTCCCCCCAGTGATATTTTCATAGCTATTCATGTTTCACTTCCTTGTAAGAATGAGAGAAGCTGAAAAACACATAAGCTGCCAGCACCATAGAAACCCCATCAAGTGGAACACATGTTCTGTTCACATATTTCACCCACAAATTTACTGCCTTTTCCATGCACTTACCGCACACTGTGGCAGTAGCTTTTGCAAAACTAGCAAGAGTTTATTTTCCCTTCTTTACAATTTTACGGACAAAGTATTTATTCTTACCATAGCTCTTAGCAACCTTGGATACAAATTATTTTTCTCTTTTCTTATTAAGTAGAGAACTTTCCCCTTCTTTACAATTTCAAGGATAGATTTATTCTTACCATAGCTCTTAGCTACCTCAGATATGAATTTTTTCTCTTTCCTTATTAAGTAGATAACTTTCCCCTTTTCACTTAAAGGCAGCACTTTATGCCTTCTCTTTGGCATACCCAAACTGTCTGCTGTCTTCCTCTAATCTTAATATCTGTGTGAACACAGTGTGATGATCAAAACCAGGAAAGCATCAATGAATATATGAGAAGGCAGAAGAGCAGAGCGTTTTCTCATTGATCATCCTACTGGTCTCCTCCCTTCACCTCAATCTTCACAGTACCTGCCATCAAAAGTTTGGTCTAACAATGCAAACAGATGGCCATAGATACCAACAATTTCTAGGTGAGTGGGTGGATGGACATTGGACAACAGAATAATGGCTTTCAATGAAGTACAATACTGCCAAAAATAATAGGTGAAAAAATAAACAAGTCTGCATTAAATGAATTAGATAGCCTACCATGCCGAAATATTTCACACTATTTACTTCTCTGTATTTCTTCGATCATCTCATTTTTTCTTCTTTTTGAATAGATAAATGAAATATATTCTGCAAACATCCATTATCATCAGAAGACACCCCATGTGGAAGAAGCAAATTATTATTATTATTATTATTATTATTTATTCATTTATTTTTTGAGACGGAGTCTCTCTCTGTGGCCCAGGCTGGAGTACAGTGGCGGGATCTCTGCTCACTGCAAGCTCCGCCTCCCGGGTTCACGCCATTCTCCTGCCTCAGCCTCCGGAGTAGCTGGGACTACAGGGGCCTGCCACCTCGCCCAGCTAGTTTTTTGTATTTTTTAGTAGAGACAAGTTTCACCATGTTCTCCAGGATGGTCTCGATCTCCTGACCTCGTGATCCGCCCATCTCAGCCTCCCAAAGTGCTGGGATTACAGGCTTGAGCCACCGCGCCCGGCCAGCAAATTATTTTCGTGTTAAAATGGATATTATCAACTGCAAAGAAAAAGGTGACTATTTCACAAGTGAGCTAGAACTTTTACAGTGTAGTACAAGAGCAATGACTACCTTTGCTTTTTGCCCCCTCTTCTTCAGTATGATCACCATGCTTTTCATTACCCGGCTACTCAGTATTTCTAGTCCACTGATTGACATTTTGAAAAGTTTTCAAAGGTATTAATATAAATACACATTTTTTTTATATTGAATTAGCCAGAGGAAAGCAATTTCTATCTGCCAACTTTACTTTTTTCTTTTCACCTGGCTGCCTCTCTTCACATTCTAGCCCCAAGAAGGAAATTCCATTTCTTTACTCAATGGCTGCATTCTTAGATCCTGTTTTAAATATCTTTGGTTAATGAGTTCACAAGCAAGGAGTATGAGAAACTGGTGCAAAACCTCCACTAACTTATATGAGTTCAGAAGTTTGTTTCTTTGTCTCTGATTTTTAAGAGCTTTAATAAAATAAAATCAACCTGAGACACATTCATACTACAAATCCTGAAAACAGGGTTTGTGGAGGACAAAGTCTGCCCTTTCCTCACCAACCTCTTGCCATATCTTCAGCAAACATTAGGGCACAGTGGCTCACACTTGCGATCCCAGAACTTTGGGAGGCCAGGGCGGGTGGATCACTTGAGGTCAGGAGTTGGAGATCAGCCTGGCCAACATGGTGAAACCGCGTCCCTACTAAAAAATGCAAAAATTGGCTGGGCATGGTAGTGGGTGCCTGTAATCCCAGCCACTCAGAAGGCTGAGGCAGGAGAACAGCTTGAACCCAGGAGGCGGAAGTTGCAGTGAGCCAAGACCACGCCATTGCACTCCAGCCTGGGTAACAGAGCAAGACTCTGCTTCAAAACAAACAAACAAACAAACAAAAACTTATTGAATGGATCAGATGATGAGATTTCCAATTTCTTAGTGGACATCTAGAATTATTGATGAGAGGACTGGATGAGAACTGAGAACTGTTCAACATTGAAGACAACATGTCTTCCTATGAGTGATACTGACATTGTCAAAGACAAAATGAATCCAAAAGTCACTTTTTCAAACTGTCTTTTGAATTCAGGATTTTTGTCTCTAAAGAAAATATCTGGAGCAGGTGCTTCGGAGGAAATCTGTCTGGCTTTGAAACTTGTCCTGCTACATGTTGGCTGTGAGCTATGTGGCCAATTATTTCACCTCTGAAAAAGTTGGTTTCTCAAAGGAATTACGTACTCATTTAATGTAACCCGTTGTTATTACATTATCCACGTGTAATCTCCAGCTACCTCAAACATTCAGGGTCATATTGACCACAGTCAGAACTCGACCTTGGATTCTATAAGTAGGATTCCAATTTGCCCTTGAGAAACCCAGTTAATTTCAGTGACTTCAAAACTCAAACTTCTCTACACTTGGTGGTAAGTGTACCTCAACTATCACTCACCTGGAAAAGACAGTATGATTCAGTTTAAGAGCACTAAATTCTGGATTTGGCAAAACTTTAAAACCAATAAAAGTCTATAAAACAAAACAAAAAAGTGGAAATGCCCATTTCTAATTTCTCTAGTTTAGGGAGGAAAGCAATATACAGCCCCTATAATGAAGAACACAAGATTTTCAGGTAATGTCAATTAAATGAAAGCTCATCTATACTAAAAACATGAGACACGTTTTTGTTTCCTCAGCTTTTGTCTGCCATACTCTGGAAGCCTTAGAAGTGGATGATCAGTGCTTGATGTGTGCTGCAGAAGAAGGAGCTGCCCCCAAGGCTTCCTGCTAATTCAAATAACAAAGCCAGCGAAGAAAGACAGAAAGGAGAGAGAGAGAGCGTGCTACATTTAACGGAGTTTCACTCTTGTTGCCCAGGCTGGAGTGCAATGGCCTGATCTTGGCTCACCACAACCTCCCTCTACTGGGTTCAAGCGATTCTCCCACGTCAGCCTCCCAAGTACCTGGGATTACAGACATAGGCCACCACACCTGGCTAATTTTGCATTTTTAGTAGAGGCAGACGGATCACCTGAGGTCAGGAGTTTGGGACCATCTTGGCCAACATGGTGAAACCCCGTCTCTACTAAAAATACAAAAATTAACCAGGAGTGATGGTGGGCACCTGTAATCCCAGCTACTCGGGAGGCTGAGGCAGGGAGAATTTCTTGAATCCTGGAGGGGGAGGTTGCAGTGAGCCAAGGTCACACCACTGCACTCCAGCCTGGGTGACAGAGCGAGGCTCTGTCTCAAAAATAAATAAACAGAATAATTGTTTTAAAAACATATATGTGTATATATGTTATATATACATATATTAAATATATATATATATATGTGTTAGGAAGTAACCACATATTTTTTAATTGAAGAGATTTTAAAAATGAAAATGTCTTTAACCCTGAATAATTTGTTAGAAAATTAAACTTTCAATTTGATGGTCCAGTGTTTGAGTTCCTTTTCAGACCCTGATAGTGTTTTTTGTATTCCCCACTCAGTTCTAATAGAATCCTAGTAAAACCCAGCTTTCTCCTGGATAAACTTGTCTGTTTTTCATTCTCCTTGCATATGTTATTTTGGTTCAACAGAAGTAAGAAAAGCCAGTGTAACTCCATGACTTGAGGCTGTGTATTCTGTTCTACTGCAGGGGAGATCATCTATTTGCAGTTCTTTTGTATCTAGAATGTAGTTATAAGGTCAAACTACCGTGTAAAACATTTACCTGGGTTGGTTCTCTTTTTAAATTCTGATATTATTAATTTGAAAATTTTTTTTCTATTTGTTTTCAAATTTAAAGTACTTTTTTCTGTATAGTTGTTAGTTTTATTTTTAAATGTGACTGTGTAAACCATTAACATGATTCCAGTAAACAAAACTATACAGAGAAATATCACTCAAGAGAAATTTTCAAGCTGCCAGAGATTGTTACATCTTGGGACCCTCTCAGGTGGAGGAATGGAAGAGCCCTTCAAGCCTCTTCTTGGGAGCCAAATTTGGGATGGGCTGATAAGACTGGAATGGTAATATTTTTGTGTAGCATCAAATTACTCTTCTCTTGATGTACCTGTAAGACAGAATGAAAAACCTAAAGGTTTCAGAAATAGAGTCACATATAAGGGATCTTTGTACTAAATTTCAAGTCCTCGAAACGCACAGAGAAAGATGAAATTATAATGTTTAGGACATAAAAAAGACTACCAGTCCCGGAGAGGGGGTGTAGCTCAGTGGTAGAGCGCGTGCTTAGCATGCACGAGGCCCCGGGTTCAATCCCCGGCAACTCCACTTGGTGGCGTAGTGTGTGTTACCGCAAATGAAGAAGTGTGGGTTTTCTGACCGCCAGTTTTAATTTCCTGTGGTGTTTAAAACCCGTGTTGATTTTCAAGAGGATATTCTAGAAAAATAACATTTTTCTTTTGTATTTTAAATTTTAAATTGACAAGTAAAATTATGATTTTATAATTATAACACACACATGCATTGTGGAGTGGCTAAATCGAGCTGATTACCATATGCATTACTTCACAGTTATTTTTGTAGTGACAACACTTTAAAATCTCATCACGTTTCAATACATTGTATTGTTTTTACCTATAGTCATCATGTTGTACAATAGATTTCTTGAACTTCTTCTAATTGTAATTTTGTATTCTTTTACCAACATCTTCCCAATACTTCCCCTACCCTACCAAAGTTACTTGTTGACATTTTTGTTATTCACTTTCTCTCTAGCCATTCTGAGCAATCACTGCTGTGTGGGCTACAGTACTTCACAAAAATTTAGTGGGAAAAATTAAAGTTCTGAGAGCAGGAAAATCACCTTAACTTGAAAATCATCTCCTTAGACACTTAACCACACTTCCACCTCATCTTTCATGCACCTGAGACTAGCATCAGGAATTAGTTCAAGAGGGTTTATTCTTGGATTTGGGGGAAAGTTTAATATTAATATTAGAAGGCTGGAGCTTTTTATTTATTTATTTATTTATTTATTTGACGGAGTTTCGCTCTTGTTACCCAGGCGGGAGTGCAATGGCGCGATCTCAGCTCCCCGAAACCTCAGCCTCCCGGATTCAAGCGATTCTCCTGTCTCAGGCTCCCGAGTACCTGGGACCACAGGAGCGTGCCACCACGCTCCGCTAAATTTTTGTATTTTTAGTAGAGTCGGGTTTCACTGTGTTAGCCGGGATGGTCTCTATCTCCTGACCTCGTGGTCCGCCCGCCTGGCCTGCCAAAGAGCTGGGATTACTGGCGTGAGCCGCCCCGCCCGGCAAGGTTGAAATATTTTTTAGAAGTCAGCCTGATCGAGTACTTTGGAAAAAGCAGCAGCCTGTGGGATGAAGAACCCAGCAATGAAAAGCAAGACTTTTGTTACACAATGTGTGGAGCCCAAAGTCTATGAACAGCACTGGTCACAGACCCATGAGGCTGGCCCTGATGACAAGTATAGAAGAGATCATCCCCAACAAGAAGCCATTTTCTTGTTTCTTTACCTTCTCCTAAAAGATAGAAAAGTAGATGTTCAACAATGCCAGTTGTGAACTGAGGAGGCAGGAGATGCTTATTCACCACAAAGACTTGCTACCTAGTCCTCCCCGTATTGAATCGTGAAGTGAAAGAAGCGAGAGTGGAGAAAAAATCCTTTGTCTTCTACCTATGCTGAGCTGAGACTCTGGGATATTGTTGAGAGAGTATCACCTTTTGAAAAGGCTGCAGGCCGGGAGCGGTGGGTCACGCCTGTAATCCCAGCACTTTGGGAGGCCGAGGTGGGCGGATCACGAGGTCACGAGATCGAGACCATCCTGGCTAACACGGTGAAACCCATCTCTACTAAAAAAAATACAAAAAATTGGCCAGGCGCGGTGGTGGGCACCTGTAGTCCCAGCTACTCGGGAGGCTGAGGCGGAAGAATGGCGTGAACCTGGGAGGCGGAGCTTGCAGTGAGCCAAGATTGCGCCACTGCACTCCAGCCCCGGCGACAGAGCAAGACTCCGTCGAGAGAAAGAGAGAGAAAGAGACAAAGAAGAGAAGACCTGCAAGAAGAGGAAGGAGAAGGAGGAGGAGAAGGAGGAGGAGAAGGAGGAGAAGGAGGAGAAGGAGGAGAAGGAGGAGAAGGAGGAGAAGAAGAAGGAGAAGGAGGAGGAGGAGGAGGAGGAGGAGGAGGAGGAGGAGGAGGAGGAGGAAATAATGTAGTGGAAGTCCTAAGCATTTATGGAGACATCAGAGAAGGGCACAGACACACCATCACATGAACAGGGGGCACAGACACATCCTCTGCACTGAGTTACGACAATCCCCTTATGTTTGTGGGATATTTCTACCATTTCCCTCCCAGTAGTCTAAATTTGTAGTCCTAATAATAACTTTGATGAATCAACATAAATTGGATTACACAATCCAGTTTATGACAGAAAATAGTTTTTGTGTTTCACTTAAACTAGGAGAAAATATTTTAGAGGGAGACCTGAGTGCATAAGGCAAGAGGTTTGAAGGAAAAATAAAGACTTTGTTGTTCTTTGCTCAAATAAGCCCAGTTAAAATTTAAACTTGTCTAAGGATATTTCCACGAAACATAAGAAAAGGACATTGGTCACAGAAAAGATGATTGGTCTGGTGTGTGTTAATTTAGTGCTTGCTCAAATAATTTGCCACTTTTTAAAAGAAACCAAGTGGTCACTAAAGTCAGAGGCCACTGTAAATGTTTCAATAAAGGAGTTTAGGAAACCTGCATGTCAGGCCAGGAGCTGTGGCTCACGCCTGTAATCCCAGCACTTTGGGAGGCTGAAACAGGTATGTGACCTGAGGTGTGGAGTTCAAGACCAGACTGACCAACATGGAGAAACCCCATCTCTACTAAAAATACAAAACTAGCTGGGTGTGGGATGGGTGTGGTAGTACACGCCTGTAATCCTAGCTACTCAGGAGGTTGAGGCAGAAGAATTGCTTGAACCCGGGAGGCGGAGGTTGCGGTGAGCTGAGATCACACCATTGCCCTCCAGTCTGGGCAACAAGAGCAAAACTCCGTCTAAAAAAACAAAGAAAAGAAACCTGCGTCTCTCCTACCCCACAAATTTGGACAACTTTGAGTCACAAAAAAATCACCAGTTGTTTTGTGAACTAAATTACATGAGCTCTAGAACACATGCTCCATCCAAAGTAAACGGAAATTGTCTTTTCCATGCAAAAAGTGCCACACCAAGCCATTCCATGCCACCAGCTTTATGTAGCATCAAAGTTACATTTTCCACAGAAAACACTCCCTCCACTTTCCCAGAAAGACCATCCACCCGTAATGTCTGGTGATTCAGCCAAGCACATATTATAGGAGCATGTTCCTGGAATCTACAGCACAAATGAATTGTATTAAAGACTTCTCCCCTCTCTAGTAGAGACGTCAGTTGCTGCTTACAGGTCCTTTTGGAGTGAGTGCTGTTGTCATTCCCCTGAGACTCAAGCCTGTCAAATATACCAGACTCTGGCTCTCTCTCTTCTGTTTCTATCAACTCCCATTGTCATTTCCTTCTTCTTCACTGCAGATTCGATCTCTGCATCTACTCCACCCCAAATGCTGTCATTATCATCAGTGACCTAGGCAGGGTTTTTGTGCTCTATTTTGAATATATATTTGTGTGTGTACATATATTTAAAATTGCTCATATATCTATATATAAAATGGCTTATATACACCTATTATTATAGATTATAATAATGTATGTGTATAAATAATATAAACTATATATTGTATATTTTATATACATATTTACGTAATTATGGGAGTGGCATCCCTTTCCCTTGCTATATTCTATTGGTTAGAAGTCGCAAGTCCCAATCACTCTCAAGGGGAGAGTATTACACAAATACTTGAACACTAGGAGATAGAAATTATTGGAGATCAACCTAGGGACTCTTTGCCAAAGTAAGCTTGTGCAAAATTAATTGTGTTTTCCAGGCTTTTAAATATACTCCCACTGTAATCTGAATGTTTGTGACTGTCCCCATCAACGAAAATTCGTATGTTGAAACCTAATCACCAATGTCATTAGGTTAGGATGTAGGGCCTTTGGAAGGTGATTAGGTGATAAAGGTGGAATCTTCATGAATGGGATTAGTGCTCTTACAAAATAAGCCTGAGAGAGACCTTTTTCTGTAAATGGCCAAGTAGTAAATATTTTAGGATTTGCAAGTCAAATGGCCAAATCAAGGATATTATGTAGGTACTTATATAACAAGGGAGAAAAAAAATCCACTCATATTTATTGATGACATTCAAAATACAATACTAATTGAGTGTAATTATTGATAATGAGAAGAATTAAATCATCTTTATAATAATAATTATTATTACAGATGGGGGCTCAAAGTTAATGTTTCTATCATCAAAGTCATTTGCTAATGCTCATCTGTTAATGACCTGTAGTGTAATTTTATTTATTTCATTTTGAAAATATCTTTTCATAAAGATAGGAGATGTCAAATGGCTAATATTAATCTGTGAGTATATGATTTGGGGCATATTCATTGCATGGAAGACATTTATGGATTCTAGTAGGTTCATCTCTTTATGTTTGCTTTTAGCATGTCATTACATTGCAAATTAGTCACTTCAAAGTGAGGCTTAGCTTGAAGCTCCTCAATTGCATAGTTAAGTAGATTTTGAAATATGGAAATTGCTTTTGCACTTGCATTAAGTTTTTAACACACTGTTGGTACTTTAGCTCGAGTTCAGAGAATATATCTGCTGAAAATTTCTGTGAGATTGGAGAATTGCCTCTTTTAACTTTTGACAGCACAGGCAGTGCACAGGGCAGCTTGATATTACTATGATTCTAGCAGTGTTAGCTGTCATCAAAATGACTTTACTGTGGTACAAGTTTTGTATATGAACATTGTTTTGCCTTGTAATTTGGGGCTGAATTTATTAAAATGCATTATCCAATCTGAAACAAAAGCTAACTTCCAAAGCCATTCAGTGTCTGATCATAGTAATTGAGGGCAGTTCTTCCCCTTCAAAAAAAAATTTCCATCTCAGCCCTGAGTTAAAAATAAAAACAAAAACAAAAACAAACAAACAAACAAAAAAACCACACACACAACTTTGCAGCGTTAAGTCATTAAACTGCTGTGTGATCCCTCTTGTCAGGACCTTCAGTTTCTAATTTCTGGTGGCTGGTCTACTAGAACAAATTAAGTGCACTGTTGACATTACTGTTCAATAACACCTGATATCATCAAATATTTTCCACAAATTATCTGTCGATAAATAATACAATAAATAACAATAGCCTTACATTTATCACAAGTTTTTTAAACTTGTTCAATCAAGCCTCTTTCTGTCCTTCTCATAATTTTACCATCACTAGCTGTAACATATCTTAGCAGATTTAGCTTCAGGTTGCAATGAATTATTGTTTTTTCAACCTCTTAGAAAATACTGTACTTCTAGGCTGTGTGTGGTGGCTCGTGCCTATAACCCCACTACTTTGGGACGCCGAGGCAGGTGGATCACTTGAGGTCAGGAGTTTGAGACCAACCTGGCCAACATAGTGAAACTCCCGTCTCTACTAAATACACAAAAATTAGCTGGGTGTGGTGGTGCATGCCTGTAATCCCAGCTACTCAGGAGGCTGAGGCAGGAGAATTGCTTGAACCCGGGAGACGGAGGTTGCAGGGAGCCGGAATTGTGCCACTGTTCTGCAGCCTGGGCGACAGAGTGAGACTCCGTCTCAAAAAAAAAAAAAAAAAAAAAAAAGACTGTTGACAGAGATTCGAATCTTCATTCCTTACACTAATAGTTTGAATGCTTATCATCTGAGCTACATGAATCTATCGATCTACCTGGGACACACATATATATTCCACTAACTCATTTGGTAGCTGTAGTCCTAATCTGTGAATCTCCTTTGAATTCTCCTCTTTGCAGAGAAAGTTCCATTTTAAAGGGACAATATAATCGCTAAAGCTCCAGAACGCTCTGTTTTCCTGCCTCCTGTCTTCCTTGTCTCCCACCTCTTTATGATTCTATGTCAAGAGCTGTAATGTTCCCTAGAAAAAGTCGCTGAGGTTATTAGCTCCTTCACTCATTTTCCTTCCTTTTCAAACTTGTGTAAATCATAGGAACTGCTTGAGCTCATTTCCAGGGGTTGACTTTTAAAGTGAAAGAAATTGTGGCACTTCCCTTCTTTCACAGATGCACAATCTAAACATTAAGTCAAATGCCTTAGAAAGCCTAAAATGAGCCTGAAATAAAAGTATTTCTCATAGTCCCTTCTCTTTTGATGTTGCTTCAATTTTTCCCTCGGCTTGAGTTCCCATAAGGCAATGAGGCTCCAAGCCAAATACAGTAAGGTTATAAAGAACAAGAGAAACAGACTGGCAAATCAGTGCTTCCATCAAAGCTGTTATTCACTGTCTTGAGTGTCTGTGGGTGGGATCAAAGGCCAAATAAAAATCTAATAAATGAACAACTTTTTGTTTTTAATTAAAAGGAAAATCTAAATTCTACCGCAAATACCAAGGTATATTCTGATAGAAGGAAACCAAGGACAGTTTCCATGGGCTCTGTGGCTTAGTTGGTTAAAGCGCCTGTCTAGTAAACAGGAGATCCTGGGTTCGAATCCCAGTGGGGCCTCTGTTGGTCAAGGTGAGAGTGTCTTCATGCCAACTCTCTTTAAACTTGAGGTTTTTCTGTCGTTCCTGTCTACTATCGAGGATCCTCTGCCCCTGATCTTGGACATAACAGGTGGCATCCAAAGGCTTTGGAAACAAACTGAAACTGTGCATCCTCCCAACACAAGACTATATAAAAATAGCACAGAGCAGTACGGTGATTATAGTATA
This sequence comes from Papio anubis, assembly GCF_008728515.1. Taxonomy (NCBI): domain Eukaryota; kingdom Metazoa; phylum Chordata; class Mammalia; order Primates; family Cercopithecidae; genus Papio; species Papio anubis. The sequence goes on from NC_044981.1 coordinate 28,491,935, forward strand.
CTGCCCATTTTTTGTTTGCTTTTTTTTTTTTTTAAATATAAGCTATATCTTCCATTGGGATTTTCTGTGCAATGTCATTTCAAGTATTCCAATTTTATATAAAGAGTTAAGAACAACGAATTGAAGTTTAGAGAGGGAAGGTATACTGTAGGTGTGGATTTTAATACAGTACTGGCCATGCTCTTGGGATTATAATTCAGCTATAGGCATGTGAAGAGTTAGAATGTCTTCAATTCTCCAAATTTGTAAAATGTCAACTATGAATTAATAATCTGTAATTATGAATGTCGATTATAGATACTACAATTATATGTACTATGAATGTCGATTTAATATTGATGAAGGTCAGCTACATAATTTACAGGTCCAGTGTAAAATGAAAATACAGGGTCCCTTATTCAAAAAGCAGGGGCAACTGCCATAAAAAGTGCTAAAATACAAAGCTTTTCCCTTTCAGTCGCTCTTTTTTCAGCCCGTCATGGTATTTTTCATTTTCTGTCTAATGTCACTCTAATTAAGAAAAAATAAAATAAAATTGTAAGTATCAAAATGAATTTTACAGTTCATCTTTATTTCACACATCAAAATTCATGGGGCATCGCGATTGCTTTATTACATATGGAGAAGCAAAAGAAGGCAGACACGTTATTCCTTTGCTTATGTGCCATGTTCTTTTGCTCCCCTGAATATCAACTACTAAACATAAATTAAGAGATGCAGTTCATACGAAATTTTAAGACTGCAAAGGTAGATCGCTGGTAGAGTATCTGAAAAGGCAGTTGCCAAAACCCTGAACTGAACCAGTCTCCTTTAGATCTTCAGTCTAATGCCCTCCCAACCAAGCTATCTTAGCTTACTGCAGACTGAAAACTTTATTCAGTTTCTCTTTCAATACTTCGATTGTTTCCAACTTTTTAGCTTTCAGGTTTCTTAAGTGCTTTTATTATACAATGTATTTACCCACTAAGAAAGACTTGGAACTTATTGACTCCTACATATGATGGCTGAATCCAATTCCCTGGCAGTGTGGAATGGATAGGTGGAGGAGGGACACAGAAGATAAGTGACGGGAATTAAAAAACAAACAAACAAACAAAAAACTTTCTGCTCTTCCACATCCTGTTGGTTGAGCCAGACACAGTAAAGAAAATTTAAAAATAAAAATAAAAATAAAAAAATAAAATGTGATGATGTTCTTTGTTTTTCTTTTCTTTTTGTCTTTGATAACCTTTAAAGATGCAGAGAATCGGAATCCAAGGTTAATTTCTGTTAATGTGGGGTCAGGTTTCTCTCTCCTAGTGATGATTTCGAATGAGCTATTAATCCTTTGTTTTATCCTCTTCCATCTAGTCTTTGCCATAGTCTTTTGCCCTGGGCAGTGCGGAAGTTTATGGCGTACAAATGGAGTCGCACTAAAGGGAGTCCTTTGGATCATGTACGCGAGTTAAGTGTACGAGAAAAGAAAAGAAGGGGTGGTTGTTGGTGAGTAGCTAAAGAACAGTGACATTTTCAGGAAATGAAACCAAGACAGCGCACATATTAAGTATGCATTCTACCACCAAGCAACACTCTCGTGATAGCCAAGCTCTCTTGCACATACATCTTGATATATCAGTGTCAGTATTTCTAATTTTCAAAACATGATGGTTGGCAGGAGAAAATCCACTGAGATAAATCCCACTGTTTCTGAAATCACTAAACTGGATCTCCTTTAATCGCTATACCACGAGAAAGGTTACTGAACTGCAGACTAAATGACAATGCATCTGCTTCTAGGACATTCCCAGTCCAACCTGAAAAGGGTAGACAATTGCTGAAACATGTTTGTATGAATATTGTTTTACTTGTACATAATTAACCTAGAGTGAATAAGTTTCTTTCTTTTGAACTGATAGAGCTTTGTTTTCCTTTGTTTTTCACATTGTGGAATTTGTCACAGACCATTGTCACAATTGTTTTGACCTAATTAAATTGTGGAGCATATTACTGCTAATTATTTTCAGTATTCCTCTTTTTATTAAGAACTAGAACAAGTCTTTATTGTGGATCAGAAGCTGACTGGGAAACTTGGAGCTAGTTTTAATGTAAGAAACATCACACAATTTTTATTATTCAAAATTTAGGACTTAAATTTAGGAAAGACAATATCAAAAAGAACTGCCAAAATACAACTGTATTACATCAGGATACTAGATGTGTAATGTAAAAAAAATTTTTTTTTGCTGTAAAAATTAATTGAATAGGAATGGTGAGAAGGGAAAAATTTATTAGGATTATAATAATAGTACACTAACAAAAGTCTTAGAAGTTGAGTTCCCTTTTGTCTTCAGAAAATTCTTTTCTTATTTTTATGTAAAATTTTAATAGTCCCTAGAGCTACATTAGCAAAGGAATTCCACTGAATATAAAAGTCTATATAGCCTAATGTATTAAGTTTTTTTTCTGGAGATAGAAGAAGTTCAGAGAATATGCCTCCTTGAAAAATATTTCACATTCATACAACTGAAGACTTTTAAAAAATGTTCTGGTGTAAATTAGAAAACTCAGGAGGTCTTCTAGATTTACCTTTCTCTACTGCACACCCATATTACACTTGTCTACATGAGACTGATATCTGTACCATGTGTCTCAATGACACCCCCTAACATAAAAAAAGAATCTACACAAAGAAATGTGCATCTACATAAATAAATGAAGAGCACTGGGAATTATAAGGATGTAGTAAATATAAGAATTTTTTTGCTATTATTTAAATCTGTTTAAAAATGATTGTTTAGAATACAAATAATAACAATATGTTTTGGAGTTATAACATATGGAGAGGTTATGTTGTTAACATTAGCACAAACTCCGGCAGAGAAGAAATGAACATATAGTGGTGTAAAGTACTTATCTACCTTATCTATACATGAAGTAATGTAATACCACTTGAAGTTACAGTGTGATTTTTTAAATGCATACTATAAAGCCTAAAGCATCTACTAAAATTGAATCATAGGCCTAAGTGTAAAACATAAAACTATACAACCTCTAGAAGAAAACATTTTTGTGACCCTAGGTTAGGCAAAGATTTTGTAGATATGACAACAAAAGCATAAAAGGCAATAATTTGAACTCATCAAAAATTTAAAAGGTTTTCTTTGCCTTTTGTGCATATAGCTCAGTGGTAGAGCACGTGCTTTGCGTGTATGAGGTCCAGGGTTCAATGCCCAGCAATTCCATGGTTTTGTTTATTTGATTTCCCCAAGTACTTTTATACCACACATACCTTCAGTAACGCAATGCGGAAGCCTCTCTCCTACTTTATGCTTTCAGTTCCCTTTTTTTTTTCACCTGCTCACACGGAAATTAAGCATGATTTCTGTGGTAGCAGAAAGAAGAAACAAAGAAAAAGAAAAGGCCTATTCAACATCACGAATGCAATAGCACTAACCAGCTTTTCACCTATTCTTTCTTTCTACAATGTTACTTAGGAGAACGAAGAGAAACCAAGAAGAAGAAAAAAAAGACAAGCATGGACAATTTTTTTTTTTCCGGACTCGTTATGGAAGTGATAAAAGCATCCCAGGGACAGAACAGCTATTAACTATGCTCTTCCCCTGCCGGCCAATCCAATTCTATTAGCTCTGTGCTATCCAGGACTTCCTTGCATTTTTTAATTCATTGATGGCACTCTGAACATTCCCAGGACTCTCCGGCTTTATTCTTTCAAACATCTATATGCATAGCAGACTTTCCTGTTGTGATAGCTTTGCTCAGTCGCCCATCCTTGCTTCGCTGTTCTGCTTTTGCTATTGCCCTGTTTATTCCTCTAGTCTGGAAAATCGTCGATTGATTAAAGTTAATAAAATTTTGCAGGTTTTTTTTAAAAAAAATCCTTTGTGAACACAGTTCTTAAGGGAGGGTTACAGATGGAGGTGTGGAACCAAAATTGAAGACAATCTCAGAGCTCGTGATGCATTAACGAGGATTGAGAGTCAACTGGAAAATGGATGTTGTCACAGCTTCCAACAAATACAGTGTTGGAAACTCTCCGAAGGCCGCCTCTGGACTGAGCAGCACTTCTTTTGAGTCAGTATTGCGGGAGAAAGTAGAAATGTGGCAAACATAGCTCAGTTGGAAGAGCTCTGGATTAAAGGTCTAGACTAAAATCAGGGATCCTTCTCTATGACTGAACAGTCCTCAATGTTGGAAGTCTGGGCTTTTTGCTGGTGGAGGAAAGTAGCTTTCATGCAGTTTGCTTGTGAATGGAGCTTGGAGCAGGCTAACAGGAATGGGAAAGTCCAAGGATAAGGAACTGTGTCATTTGGACTATAATGTTAGGGTCTTAGTATACTGTTATAAATGTATTAGGAAACTGTTAGCTGCCAAACAGTATCCAGTTTAGTGATTTCACGAAAGTGGTGGAATTTAATCCAGCGATCCTTCTCCAACCAACAGAAAATGAAACCAACAAACTGAAAACAAAGTGATATTTTATATATAAGCCAACAGAAATATTTCGCGAGCAGGGGGTGTAGCTCAGTGGTAGAGCGCGTGCTTCGCATGTACGAGGCCCCGGGTTCGACCCCCGGCTCCTCCAGCCGTACGTTTTCTTCATTCTCCTTTCTCATTCTTTGCATGCGTTCGTCGCGCTTCCCCTACTTCTATAAAAAGAGGAGAGTGTCAAATGTGTTGCTTTTAATACTATGCTGTTTATTCGAACAGTCATCTGTGGCTTTTTATAAAACTTAGCGTGAGAAGAATATATTGCTAACGTGAGTGAAACAAGCAGACGTTGAAACGGGGCACAAATTACTCCACAAGGAGTTCTTGTGGGTCATGGTATTATCATTTCTGACTATATGTAGATATCGACTTGTAGCCCAGCATAAAAAAAAAAAAAAATCATAAATAGATAAATTTTCGGCCAGGTCTCCTTGGCAGGAAGCATGAACCCTGCAGTCACACTACGGACCCATGCATTAGGCGGTATCGCTAAAGAGCGAGACAGAAAAAGAAAGTAAACAAGAAAAGATTTTGTGAAATAAGAAAAAAATCAGAGAAAATTTTCCTTGCATCTCTGTTTTATGAGCATTAGGTCGTCCAAGGCTGAGGAGCAGAAAATCTTCCCACTGGTTGCCTTACGCGTCTCTCCTCGGGGCTTCTCCAACAGCCGCCTCTGCCGCTGAGAATTGAATTGTGAGCAACAGAGGAGCTGGGCATTCAGTCCTAAGTTTTTCTGAGTGAGTGAGTAGGTAAAGATTGTCCAAATGGAAGGTGGCACTCAGCGCTTTGCCTCGCGAACGCTTAAAACATAATTTGGATGACTGAAGACAGCCAGCTCTAGTTCGCTGGAACAGCTTACAGCCTGCAGCAAGCGATCTACTAAAAGGTTTTAAAGGTTAGGTCTTGGCTGGGTGCGGTGGCTCACGCCTGTAATTCCAGCACTTTGGGAGGCCTAGGTGGGTGGATCACCTCAGGTCAGGAGTTCGAGACCAGCCTGGCCAACATGGTGTAAACCTCTTCTCTACTAAAAATTTAAAAATTAGCCGGGTGTGGTGGCTGGCGCCTGTAATCCCAGCTACCGGGGAGGGTGAAGCAGAAGAAACGCTTGAACTCGGGAGGCAGAGGTTGCGGTGAGCCGAGATCGCGCCCTTCCAGCCTGGGAAACAGAGAGAGACTCCATCTCAAAAAGAAAGAAAAAAAGGTTAGGTCTTGGGTTTTGGCAGCAGTTATTTTTATTGCATATTAAATCGACTTTCACAGGAAATGTACACAAAATATGTAATAGAAAACACCAAATAACTATGTAATAGAAGATACCAAATAATCCCCCTGCCCCATTCCCCAAACCAAAACATCTAGCTGAAGTAAAAATCTCAGAAGCATTGCCAAATAGCGTATTTAAATCATTTGCTTTCTACATTTCCTCGATGAACTTCAGGGCTTTTTGTTCTTGAGTCTTTAAATGAATTAATAATACTTCACATATCACTGCACCAAAGGCTCCAAAGGCAGATGTGGCCAAAGGGGTGTGGGTGAGGAATAGGTCTAGATAAAGTTGCCTGAATTTCTAGTAAGAAACACTTGTTAAAGAGGCAGTAAAAATTATGGTATATCATTGTTCTGCACTTTCTTTTCCGTACAAATCGTGTGTTGGTGAATGTATCAAAATCGGTATCAGTTTTCTTTGTCAAAGCCTTTGCATGCTACCTTTTGTATTAGAAAAGGAAGTTTTAAATGCGAAGTTGAAATTCCAAATATAGCATCAAATTTCCTTTGTTTGAAAAAAACTAAGAGCATACTCCTCCCAGTTCCTTAAGGAGCAGGAGAGGGAGCAAGGATGACTCACAAGCTCAGTTTTCTCTGACATCCAAACCCAGCTCAGAGGTTTTAACCAGCTAAGTCACAGAGTCCCCTGGCAGCGCTAGCCCCATCAGGTATGTTACGTCATGCTGCTGTCTGAATTATTTCTGGGCAAAGACAAAATGATAGACCTTCTCTTGATTCCTGATCCTTGCCTCCTGATTGGCCCACAGGGTCGCTAAATCAGTGAAAAACAGCTTGGACCACCTTCCATTTTGCCAAGCATGGATTCTCAGGGCATCTTTTACCTCTTGCTGTTTATAATCCTACAGTATTTAGTGTGGAGCCCTCAACACACCTCTCAGGCAGCTATCAAAAGCCATGAAAGACAAAACATCCCCATGAAGCAGTAGAACTCTGGCCATTGTAATCCATGAGGGAATCCATATTTTGGACACCCCTTTCCAGGAAAAGAGAATAGCTAAGCCCTAGGACCGCAAAGCTTCACACACAAACAAGCCTGGCCAAAGTTAACTCACTTGGCTTCAGGTTGGAGCTCCAGTGTGTTTCTCTTTCTCCAGGTAGTCTCCACCCTATCACAGATTTCCCACACCATTGCACCAGGGCCCCTGAATTTTCACTGCTTCTGACTGTCCGCCCAATTAGAAAATGCTAGGAGGCGGTACAAAAAAGCGGAACTCAGAAAGTTGTCTGAGTAAATCTACATCCAGATAGAAGAAGAAAACAAGTCCCAAATGAAAACCTATGTACTTTTCCGCGTTCCCCACAGAAGGGTCCGTACGGCGTTGTTCTGGATTCCCGCTGTAACTTAAAGGGAAACTTTCACAATGTCCGGAGCTGTTGATGTCCTGCAAATGGAGGAGGAATATGTCCTTAAGTTCCTTGCAGCAAGAACCCACTTTGGTGGCACCAATCTTTACTTCCAAATGGAACAGTACATCTGTAAAAGGAAAAGTGATGGCATTGCTCTTGCCATTGAATGCTGCCATTGAAAACCCTGCTGATGTCAGTGTTATATCCTCCAGGAATACTGGCCAGAGGGCCGTGCTGAAGTTTGCTGCTGCCACTGGAGCCACTCCAATTGCTGGGTGCTTCACTCCTGGAACCTTCACTAACCGGATCCAGGCAACCTTCCGGGAGCCACAGCTTCCTGCGGTTACTGACCCCAGGGTTGACCACCAGTCTTTCACGGAGGCGTCTTTTGTTAACCTACCTACGACTGCTCTGTGTAACACAGATTCTCCTCTGTGCTATGTGTACATTGCCATTCCACGCAACAACAAAGGAGCTTACTCAGTTGGTTTGATGTGGTGGATGCTGGTCCCGAAAGTTCAGCGCATAAGTGGCAGCATTTCCCGTGAACACCCGTGGCAGGTTATGCCTGATCCCTGCTTCCACAGAGATCTTGAAGAGCTTGAAAAAGAAGAGCAGGCTGCTGCTGAAAAGGCTGTGACCAAGGAGGAATTTCAGGGTGAATGGGTAGAAGCAACCACTGAATGGTCTTAAGCTATTCTTGTACAGGCTCTTAGACAACATGGAAATAAGGTTGACGGCAAATAAACATCAGTTTCAAAGAAAGAAAGAAGGAAGGAAGGAAGGAAGGAAGGAAAGAAAGAAAGAAAGAAAGAAAGAAAGAAAGAAAGAAAGAAAGAACGAAAGAAAGAACGAAAGAAAGAAAGAAAGAAAGAAAGAAAGAAAGAAAGAAAGAAAGAAAGAAAGAAAGAAAGAAAGAAAAGAAGGAAAGAAGGAAGAGAGGGAAAGGAAAGGAAAGGAAAAGAAAAGAAAAAAGAAAAACCTAAGTGTATGCTGTCACAATCACTGCTCTAGCAAACTCTTCAGAGGATCATCATGATCAGGAAACTCAGCAGCGCCTTTGTCTCAGGGAAGCTGCAGTTCGGTTCCTGAGACCTACAAAGAAACACATAGGAGGCATTTAAGTTTAAGTGACTTAAACTTCTGTTACAACCTCCTTACTCTTACCCCGTGCTCCTGGAGAGATTCTGAAACCTCAACCATCACAATGGCACAAATAATAGACACTTTCCTCCTGTTGTTAAATTTTGGAGTGTCCAAATATGTCTACATAAATTTTAGGAGGTAATCCTAAACCATTGTGCCTTCTCTTTTACTTTTAACTTTTTCTTGTTTGTGCAAAATCTGTATCTTCCTGAATACGTGAATAAATTAGGTATCAACTTCTTGGTTCCATCCCAACTTTTGTCTCCTGTCCCCACCCCCGCTAGAATTAACTGAGTGAGGCTCAGTTGTGGCTGGAAAGTCACTGAGATGGGGGTTTAGAGGCAAGGCGACATTTATAACATAGTCAACCAGAAACAACCTCCAATAAAGAGTCAAAAGGTTTTAGACTGGAATGTAGTGTTTCCTGAGCCTGAGGAACTGCCCTGAGAACTTCACTGGTATTCCCGTTTGTAATTTACAGCTCCGTAGTGAACCGATAATCACCGGATAGGGGGAAAGATGGGGATCTTTACAATTGAAAGGTCTCCCTCAGATGATTATCATTCAGGCTTGAGAACGCCAAACTAGAAAGTGGAGCTGCAGAAACTGTAGTGAGCTGAGCTGCTGGGGGAAATTTAGGCAGAAGGAAGCAATGAAACCGAATCAACGGAAATAGGAGAAAGTGGAGGTGAAGCTGACAAGAGGTGGTGAAGAAAACCAGTGGGGAGATAGGAGGAGGCAGGTGGTTGCAGAAGAGGAAGGGACGAAGGAGAGAGCTTGAAGCCAGATCTTTACAGAGGCCCAAGATTTGGATGGCGCTGAAAGTGCCCGCATTGCCAATGTCTCCTAGGCTCCTCTATAATGTTTTGTTTTGTTTTGTTTTGAGACGGAGTATCGCTCTGTCGCTTAGGCTGCAGAGCAGTGGCGCAATCTCGGCTCACTGCAACCTCCGCTTCCCGGGTTCAAGCGATTCTACTGCCTCAGCCTCCCAAGTAGCTGGGATTACAGGCGAGCGCCACCGCGCCCAGCTATTTTTCCTATTTGTAGTAGAGACAGGGTTTCGCCATGGTCTCGAGCTCCTGAACTCAGGTAATCCGCCCACCTCGGCCTCCCAGTGTGCTGGGATTATAGGCGTTAGCCACCGCGCCCGGCCCCTCGGCTCCTCTTTGGCTGTAGGAAACCAGAAGGTCTTTCCCTCCTAAGGGAGGTGAACTACAAGTTTCTGTTCCACAGGAAAACATAACCCTTTACGTCCAAGACTGACACCCCTTTGAGAGTGACCTGCGGCTTTTTCCATCTCTGAAAATAATTTTCTCAACTGTGTATTTTGAAAGTCTCGGAATTTCGCCAAAAGCGTCTTTCTTTCGGACAAAATTCTAAACATTCCTTCTTTAGAGAAAGCTGGGGGCCGGGCGCGGTGGCTCAAGCCTGTAATCCCAGCACTTTGGGAGGCCGAGACGGGCGGATCACGAGGTCAGGAGATCGAGACCATCCTGGCTAACACGGTGAAACCCCGCCTCTATTAAGAAATACAAAAAAAAAAAAACTAGCTGGGCGAGGTGGCGGGCGCCTGTAGTCCCAGCTACTCGGGAGGCTGAGGCCGGAGAATGGCGTGAACCCGGGAGGCGGAGCTTGCAGTGAGCTGAGATCCGGCCACTGCACTCCAGCCTGGGCGACAGAGCGAGACTCCGTCTCAAAAAAAAAAAAAAAAAAAAGAGAAAGCTGGGATCACAGCGCTCCCATGACTAGTGATTGGACCCACCTTTTGCCGCCCAACCAAGATTCTGTGAGTGGTGGAAATGTAAGGGGAGTATGAGGAAAGGTGGCGGGAAGGAGAGAAATCTAATGGTTGTTTTTCAAGGGCGATTTTGTTTTGCTTTTCTGTCTTCCCACCCCCCCCCCCCCACCCCCGATTTCTTAATAGTATTGAGAAACGGCAGCAAAGGAGAAGGAGTCTTATATGGCTGGCATGCCTGTTGCTTCACTATCAGGGGATCTTGAATAAGCAGCTTCTCTATTTCAGTAAATGACTATAAAGCTGTGCTGAAGCAGTCAGGTTGGGAGGCTGAAGGAGTGTTAGGATCCATAGTACAAATGAATGACTACCAAATGGCTTACCTTCTCTGTGAGTAGAAAAAACACAAGCTAGGGTATGCACAAAGGAAAAAGAAAAGACTGAAACGAAGTATTCAAACACAAGTATTCAAGCACTGAAACGAAATGCTCAAAGTATAAGAAAACGCTCGTGGAGGTGCTGGGGATTGAACCCAGGGCCTCATGCATGCTAAGCATGCGCTCTACCACTGAGCTACACCCCCACTTGATGTTCCTTTTTCTTATCGGTTTATTATATAGTGTTATCTAAAGGTGAGGGCTTAGGTGTGATACGTTAAAGTCCACTATGTAGGACTCCTGTTTCTGAAATTTCTGAATGGAATCTTGTCTTAACGCTGTGTCAAGAGGAGAAAGGCATTCTGGACGGAAAGACCCTTGGATCCTCCCGTCATCTATTTCAAGGACTGCTTTTAGCCAACTGTCTGTGTCAGTTTCCATCCACTTGGAGCGAAGTCCCAGGATTGAATCTTCTCGTATGCTTGTATGTGTTCAGATTCTCTCCTTTTTAAAAAAAACCTTCTCTGCCTATGAAGTTGCCAACCCACACACACACACACACACACGGTTGTGCCAGAGAATATAAAGACTAGTTCTGTGAATGCTGCAGAGAAAACCTAGATCCAGGTGAGGAGATAAGAAAAGACGTAGCAGAAGAAAAAGCTTCTTCACAGTAAAGAAAACAATCAACAGAGGAAAAAGGCAAACTATGGAATGGGAGAAAATATTTGCAAGTCATTTATCTGATAAGGGATTAATATACAAAATAAATTTTTTAAACTGCTACAAGTCAACAGCCAAATACACACACACACACACACACACACACACACACACACACACACACAAACTTAAGATCCCAAATAACCTGATTTTAAAATGAGCAAAGGACTTGAGTAGACATGTCTCCAAAGAAGACATACAAATAGCCACTAGGTATGTGAAGAGGTGCTCTTAACATTACTAATCATCAGGGAAATGCAAATCAAAACCACAACAGATATCACCTCACACCTATTAAGATGCCTGTTATTAAAAAGAACTCGAAAGATAAGTGTTAGTAAAGATGTTGAGAAATTGGAACCCTTCTACAACTGTTGGTAGCTAAAATGATGCCACCACTATGGAAAATAGTATGGAGTTTCTTCAAAAGATAAAAATAGAATTACCACATGATCCAGCAATCCCACTTCTGGGTATATGTCACCAAAAAATCGAAATTTGAATCTCAAAGAAACATATACACTCCCATGTTCACTGCAGCATTATTCACAGTAACCAAGATAAGGAAACAATCCAAATGTCCATTGACAGATGAGTGGACAAAGAAAATATGGTATATAGGCCGGGCGCGGTGGCTCAAGCCTGTAATCCCAGCACTTTGGGAGGCCGAGACGGGCGGATCACGAGGTCAGGAGATCGAGACCATCCTGGCTAACACGGTGAAACCCCGTCTCTACTAAAAAATACAAAAAACTAGCCGGGCGAAGTGGCGGGTGCCTGTAGTCCCAGCTACTCGGGAGGCTGAGGCAGGAGAATGGCTTAAACCCGGGAGGCGGAGCTTGCAGTGAGCTGAGATCCAGCCACTGCACTCCAGCCTGGGTGACAGAGCAAGACTCCGTCTCAAAAAAAAAAAAAAAAAAAAAAAAAAAAAAGAAAATATGGTATATACATACAATGGAATGTTATTCAGCCTTTTATAAAAAAAGAAATTCTGCCATTTGCACCAGCATGAATGATTAACCTGGAGGACATTATGCTAAGTGAAATAAGCCAGTCACAGAAGGACAAATATTTCATGATTCCACTTATATGAGGTATCTAAAATAGTCAAACTCATAAAAGCAGAGAACAGGATGGTGATTGTCAGGGACCAGAGGCAGAGGGAAATGGAGAGTTGTTGCTCAGTGAGTTAAAATGTTAGTTATGAAACATGAAAAATTCTAGAGATCTATTGCACAACATAGTGCCTTCAGTTAACAATACTATAATGTACACTTAAAAATTTGTTAAAAAGATAACTCTCATGTTTAAGTCTTCTCACCACCCATGCACATGAAAGAACACAAAGAAACTTTTGGAGTTGATAAATGTGTTTATTACCCTGATTGTGGAAATAGCATTATAAATGTATGCATATGTCCTCACTCACAAATTGCTTACCTTCAACTTGTGTAGGGGTTTTGCATATATCGACTGTACTCAATAAAGTTGTTATTAACTCCTGAAAAACAACCGTGCAAGCAAAGACAAGAGGTTAATTCACAACGCTTGACAAAAACAAAGAGAGACAAAGGTGGCAGTTTTGCACATGGTTGCGTCCAACATCTGGATTTGGAAATGTGGCAGCGGCTTCATCAGCGACTCTAGAGCTCTGATTTTTTTTGTTTGTTTTGTTTTTTATTTTTTATGGAGATGGGATGGGGGGGGGCGGGTCTGTCTTCTCCCTATGTTGCCCAGGCTGGTCTTGAACTCCTGGGCTTAAGCGATCCTCCCTCCTCGGCCTCCCAAAGTGCTTGGATTACAGGTCTTTGCCGCCAAGCCTGGCTAGCTCTGGTTTTAAAGACAATACAAAAGAAGACGAAGACAGAGGACTCTTTCAGAGCAAATTTTTTTGAGCAAGGAGTGAAAGGAGCTGGGCACATTCCTCAGCCCCGGGCTCAAAACTCCCTGAGCCTAGCACAGACACATCCCATCCTCCCATCCCACCACCATATATCTCTCAAACTCCCTGAGCCCAGTATAAACACCACCTGGAAAGTCTCCGATAAGGAGACAGCCGTTCAAGGCTACTGAAAGCGCGGGAGCCAAAAGAATTTCTTTGTTCCCCTGCAACTTTCGGGCTATAAAAAGCAAACGCTCGCATTGTTCGGGGCCCTCTTGTATACTGTGTAAAGGAGGGACCAAGTTCGAACTTGCAGTAAAGATCCTTGCCGCTTGGCTTTGACTCTGGACTCTGGTGGTCTTCTTTGGGGAACAAACAGTCTGGGCATAACAGGAGGAAAGCACAAAGGAAGCTGGGCTCAACCTGAGAAAACCAATTCAGCCTTTATAAAACCTTCCCTACACCCGCACGAGTGAAAATTTCATCAGTCCCTGAAGTGCAGAAAGTAAACTCTTTTACCTTTAGCCAAAACGTGCTGCGACTGTTGAATCCAGATACAAATATTGGACAACACTGTAAACCCGGCAGGGGTGTAAGGGAGAGTACGGAGAAGTTTATCGCTAATCTACAGGTTATGTTCTTACTATACTAGAAAGGCAAGTGGCTGGGAACTGAAATGATCTGAGAAGTGGATGCAAGGGAAGGCTTTGAGAAGGAAGGAAGGGCTCTTGGCGCCGGGAGGGATGAAACTGAGTGGAGGAGAGAAGAAGCAGCGGAGAATAAGGCAGAAGAAAAATCGGGGATGCGTCTTTAAAGATGGATAGTATTGGGACAAGCGCGGAGGAAGAAAGCAGCCATGCGCCGCGTCTCTGCCAAGCTTTCTCTACGCCCTGGGGAAGAGAGAAGGCTCTAGGGGAGTGGTTTCAAAGTGTGTATCCCACAAAAGGATACGGCTTGTGTTGTCCAAGATTTTGTGACTGTGAGAGTGCCTCACTGCACTCTCCATCGCAGGAAACAGGCTGAGCATTTTCGAGGGCGTATGGTTGAGTATTCGTGGAGCAGTAGCCCCTGGTATTGGAGGTTTGAGGAAAGTGACGTTGTATCAGTTCTCATGTGGGAGCAGCCTGCAGCTTTGATACAGGCAGCAACTGTTTTGTTTGTGCTTCTTTTTGTTTGTTTATTTTGGCACGTTTGAGTTTAAAACACAAGAGAAACAATGAGGAAGAAAGGTTAAGTAGTGACTGAATGTTTGGGGTTAGAGTGGATACCCACTAAAACCATCGCACTTCTGGCTAGCTCAGCTCGAAATGCATCAGGCCATTCGTCCGGAAATTTAGGAAGCACGATGCTGTTCTGAAGTAGATACTTCCCATTTTCCCATACTTCTTTTTAATTCATACTCAACAGGCTACTGAACCCAGCTCTCTCCTGGAGCAATCGGGGGAGTATTTGCGGTGCGGTTTGCTACTTATATACTCTTTTGTCTCAGCGGGTTTCTGAAGAGCAATATTTGACAACGGGGAAAGTCGGATTTACAGAGAGCTGTTCATTCAAGGCTCTTTTCTGCCCTATTGTCAAGTGGATGAACAAAACACTGACTTAAGATATGAGGAGGATCGCACAGTGTTGAGAGTGTAAAAAGTGTTAAGTCAAAACATAGATATAGTTTGCTCATAATGTAAATTATTATTATTATTGTATTTATTTGTTTATTTATTTATTTTTTGAGGCGGACTCTCGCTCTGTCGCCCAGACTGGAGTGCAGTGGCGCGACCTCGGCTTACTGCAAACTCTGCCTCCCGGGATCAAGCGATTCTCCTGCCTCAGCCTCCCGAGTAGCTGGGATTACAGGCACCCGCCACTACGCCTGGCTAATTTTTGTATTTTTAGTAGAGATAACATGTCACCATGTTAGTCGGGCTGATCTCGAACTCCTGACCCCAGGTGATCCACTCGCCTCGGTTTCCCAACGTGCTGGGATTGATTACAGGCATGAGCCACGGCGCTTGGCCATAAATTTATTAATATCATCAAAAATTATTGGTCAGGAGCAGTGGCTCACACCTCAAATCCCAGCACTTTGGGAGGCCAAAGCAGGAGGATCAATTGAGTTCAGGAGTTAGAGACCAGCCTGGCTAACATAGTGAGAGCCTGTCTCTACAAAAACAAAAAAAAAGAAAAATTAGCCAGGTGTGGTGCACACCTGTGGTCCCAGCTACAGCAGAGACTGAGGCAGGAGGATTGCCTGGGCCTAGGGGTTTGAGGCTGCAGTGAGCTGTGCTTGCAGTGCTAATGCATTCCAGCCTGGGTGACAGGGCAAGACGTCAACTCAAAAAATAAATAAAATAAACTTTACTTTAAAAAAATTACTGAAGGAGCAGCCAGAGTGTCTCACGCCTGTAGTCCTAGCATTTTGGGAAACCAAAACATGAGAACTGAGTCCAGGAGTTTGTGCTCAAGTAATAACAATAATATCAGCACTCAATCTTGGTATCTTAAAACTTGACATTTAAATGAAATTTTGATTTGAGTCAATTAAAAATACAATATTCCACTTTTGCATAATTAACCATGAATTCACGCAGCAAATCGAAATTTATTTATTTTATTTTTATTATTATTATTATTTTTATTTTTATTTTTATTTTTTTTTTTTTTGAGACGGAGTCTCGCGCTGTCGCCCAGGCTGGAGTGCAGTGGCCGGATCTCAGCTCACTCCAAGCTCCGCCTCCCGGGTTCACGCCATTCTCCGGCCTCAGCCTCCCGAGTAGCTGGGACTACAGGCGCTGCCACCTCGCCCGGCTATTTTTTGTATTTCTTAGTAGAGACGGGGTTTCACCGTGTTAGCCAGGATGGTCTCGATCTCCTGACCTCGTGATCCGCCCATCTCGGCCTCCCAAAGTGCTGGGATTACAGGCTTGAGCCACCGCGCCCGGCTATTATTATTATTTTTTTGAGATGGTGTCTCACTCTGTCATCCCGGCTGGGATGCAGTGGCATGATCTCAGCTCACTGCAACCTCCACCTCCCGAGTTGAAGTGATTCTCCTGTCTCAGCCTCCCGAGCAGCTGGGATTACAGGCGCACGCCACCACATCCAGCTAATTCTTGTGTTTCTAGTAGAGATGGGGTTTCGCCATGTTGTCCAGGCTGGTCTTGACCTCCTGACCTCAGGTGATCCGCCGGTCTCGGCCTCCCAAAATGCTGGGATTACAGACGTGAGCCACCATGCCCGGGCCAAATTGGGATTTAGCACCCACATTTATCTTAACTCAGTAGTTCCTAAGTAAAACAAATTTGTAAGGCCGGGAGCGGTGGCTCATGCCTGTAATCCCACCACTTTGGGAAGCCGAGACGGGCGGATCACGAGGTCAGGAGATAGAGAACATCCTGGCTAACACGGTGAAACCCCGTCTCCATTAAAAAAATTAGGCAGGCGTGGTGGCATGCGCCTGTAGTCCCAGCTACTCAGGAGGGTGAGGCAGGAGAATCGCTTGAATCCGGGAGGCGGAGGTTGCAGTGAGCCAGGATCGCAGTTCTCACCACTGCACTCCAGCCTGGGCGATAGAGCGAGACTCCGTCTCAAAAAAAAAATAAATAAATAAATAAATAAATAAAGATTTGTTTGTAGGCCAATCTAGGAACAATTAATTCACACCCATCTCTACTTTGAACCACCCCAAAGGCTGATTTATGTGAATTTAATTTCACTTCAGAATTAATTAAACTCCTTTGCACGTCCTGTGTCTTTTTGTTTTTGTTTCTTGTTTTGTTTGCCAAGAGACTGAATTTGCGCTTGTAGTTCACCCCTGCTCAAGCAAGACATACATTCAGTTTTGTTTTTTCAGATGTGAGTAAATGCCTCTTTTCCTCAGCAATATAGGGTCCTGTGAGGTTTCTTAGGGGGCCCTGGCTCATTTTGCTGATAGGGTTGCCAGACTCTTACCGTGATAATAGTGCATTCTTTGAGCACTTTGTTTTTAAATTCTGGCCACCCTTCAAAACTATGAGGTTGAGTGAGTGTCCCAACCACATGAGTTCCAGGTTATTGTAATTGAGCCTTTATCACTACATTTTGATGAAAGGTTTTCCTACTAGGATTTGGATTTGTGACCTTCAGATTTTTGTGGAAATTTATTAACAATGTTTGACTCTCGAATTTTGAGAGCCCAAGGAAAGTTTTTGATAGAAACTTCCTTTTCTTGGTGATATACTCTCCTTGATTGTGACTTCTTCCTCTTCTTCTTCCTCTTTTTCTTTTTCTCTTTCTCCTTCACCTTCTCCTCGTTCTCCTCCTTGTTTCTGCTTTTATTAACCAAGGTCTGGAACGACTTTATTTTTCTGTTTACCGTTTTATTTAAGCTTGTGTTGAGAGTAATAAGGAAATGGTAGAAATCAGAGAGAATGGCATAGACCCTGTAAGTCACCATCATCTTTAATGTGGATGTTAACCCGTACAAGTACCCCCTTAGAGTTGCATTTGCTTTCTAGGGCAAAATCTTTGCTGTAAGTTTTTTTGAACACATGACTGTATATTTTTAAAAAATCATTTTTATTTTATAGAGTATAATTGTCAAACAGTCTTAGATTTACAGAAAAAATTAGAAGATATTAGAGTTCCCATACACCCTGCACCCAATACTCTTACTATTATGATAGTCCTTACTATTAAGATGGTAGTTTTCTGCCGGGCACGGTGGCTCACGACTGTAATCCCAGCACTTTGGTAAGTCAAGACGGGCGGATCACTTGAGATCAGGAGTTCGAGACCAGCCTAGCCAATATGGTGAAACCCCCTCTCTACTAAAAATACAAAAATTAGGCGGGTGTGGTGACAAGAATCCTAGCTACTCCGGAGGCTGAGGCAGGAGAATCGCTTGACCCCGAGAGGCGGAGTTTTCAGTGAGTCGAGATCAGCACTGCACTCCTGCCTGGGTGACTGAGCGAGACTCCGTCTCAAAAAAAAAAAAAATGTACTTTTTGTGTTGTGTTTGTTAAATTCATGAAACAAACAGGACAAGACCATAAAT
The DNA here is from genome assembly GCF_008728515.1 of Papio anubis. Classification (NCBI taxonomy): domain Eukaryota; kingdom Metazoa; phylum Chordata; class Mammalia; order Primates; family Cercopithecidae; genus Papio; species Papio anubis. Next base: position 28,509,949 of record NC_044981.1, read on the forward strand.
TGGAAAAACCAAGCCAATTCCAAATTACGAACGCCTCCGGTAGTACCTACGTCACAAAGTGCACTTTAAGAATCAGTACACACCTTGCTTACTGGGTTCTTGCTTTTCGTCAATATCCTTCGCTCATTTCAAGTTTCCAAAGGGTTTTTTTAAAAAACCGTCTTGCAGAAAGCTCAAGCAACCATGCAGAAACTAAAGCTATTTCCTGACAATAGTAAGGACACGACCACGAAGGGACTCGAACCCTCAATCTTCTGATCCGGAATCAGACGCCTTATCCATTAGGCCACGCGGCCGCACGCAGGTGTTCATTCTCAAACACGAAGACTGAAGTGCAGTGGGGAAACGTTGAGTTTCTGTTTTCAAACCTTTAACTTCGCAATTGGAGATTTAACAACCAGAAGCGGGGCAGGGAGAGGCGGGGGAGGATGTGCGCAGGAGGAATAAAACTCCATCCAAAATTCCTAATAGCAATTCCTTAGAATTATAAACTGCGAGATGATCAGAAGTGACATCTTTGCCTTCTTTGAAGACTCTTTTCTGTAAGTTACTAATAATGATGATGCAAATTCGGGTACAGAAATACAAGCCAAGAACTCAAGTCTGCAATGAAGGAGTGGACATGACAGCGTAAGAGGGAGCATCATTGTTTGATATATTTTAACCTTTTCCGTCTCAAAGATATAATGGTGCTTTCTCCAGGGAGAAAAGCCTGTAAGCTCAAAGAAGAGCTCCCCTGGAACAAAAGACACTGGAGACCGTAAGAGGTGGGAGGTAGGGAGGGGGACAAGGATTGAAAAACTGCCTGTTGAGTATTATGCTTACCACCTGGGTGATGAGTTCAATCGTAACCCAGAGAGCGGCAACACGCAATACACCCTTGTCCCAAACCTGCACTGTACTCCCTGCATCTAAATAAAAGTTGAAATTAAAAAAAAATTAAAAAAAATTTAAAAAGCTCCCCCTTGTCAGAAAAGCCCCAAGCATTTTGCCTAAAGGTTGCTTGCTCTAAGCTCACCTTTGGATTGATCCACAAAACAATCTAGGACGACTTTTTGTGACCCTTTTCCCAGTTATGTCCCGTATGTTGATAGGGTAGGAAAGATTTAAAAAAAAAAAAAAAAAAGACAAGTTTGTAAAGTAAACCAATTGCAAATTCCCTCAGTTTTCGCGTGGTCTTGGCTTCTTAGAAATGACGAGCTACTGGGAAGAAACTTTCATTTTTCCAGTGCCCAGTCTTATCTCCTTTCCCGAGAGAGATACATCTCTCAGCCCTTAACTTGTCCTGGATCCCTTGTACACCATTTTCTCCAGGTTTCTCCAGTCAAAACTCAAGAATTGTTTTAGGCCATATTTTGGATGGTATATCCTATGTACACTAATTTATCAAGTAATGACCCATGTATGAGACCACTGAACGCTAGTTCTGGGGCCGGAGTAGATGAGTCTGAGTAGACCAAGGAAATGTCTTCTACTGTTTCCTATGAAACCGATTTAGTTAAGTCCCTTTCTTTCTCGGAAAGCGTCCTATGAAGGGTATTAGATTGAATAATGGTTTCTGGTGTGATTCAGTTTGGGGAGGCTACTTACTCTAGTCAATGCTGAAGAATCCAACTCCACTTTGGGCAAGATGCCCTACCAGGACTTATGTTCCAACAGACTCAAACTTATTCACGTGTTTTGAGATTGTTCTCAGTTTTGGTTCCTCACCTTCTCACTAGTGGATGTTGTGCCCAAAGAAGAGCAACCCAAAATCTCAAAATCTAACAAATTTAAATAAATGGGCATTTTTCGTTCAGTCTGGAGGAGGAAAAGTTAACTGGCAGACATAGACAGCAATTAGTAAAGTTGGCACAGTTAGTAAGATTGGCACACTGAGCAAAACTGTCAAAAATTATTTATTTATTTACTTTTTCCTGCTCTTTGCGGAGCAGGGCTATCCTATAGAAAGTGTGTCCAAAGTAGCCTGAAATTTCTTTCTTCAGGAGGATGCTAAAAAGGATTGGCACTGAAATTTGAAAGAATAATACTAAGAAGCTATTAAATTGTATAAAATGTTTGTTTATACCAGTGATATCACTTCCTCTCCAAAGCCTTTCAAAGTTTTCTCTGGTGCCTTTTGATTTTTATCTGATGTGTTCCAGGCAAGATTCCTTTAAAATTTTTAAACATTTCTAACAAAAGCATTTTGTAAGGAATCCAAGAGAAATTTGAAAGCATGACATTCTTAATCTCTCTATATCAATCTGTCTAGATAATTTCACTGAAGAAATGGATGGGGGAGGGTGTCTGTAGATAAAGGCTTTTATAATTGAGCTTTTAAAAAATAGCATTTATTGATTTATTTAGATGAAACCAGACAATCTGCCAAGCCCCGAATCAAATTGGGGGATGTATTAGACCTTTAGACAAAGAATCTCCCAATGTAGCTACTTTAGCCATTTTACAAAAACTCATAATGCATGACCCTAGTAATCTTCTTAACTTAGAATTTGGAAAACAGCATTTCCTGTGAGGTGTGATCCAGTGTACAACAAACGTTCACTCACACACACAGAAAGAACTAAGATTTGCAGCCTTTATGGTTTGGTTATTGACCTGAAGTGTGTGTGTGTGTGTGTGTGTGTGTGTGTGTGTGTGTTGGGGTGGGGGCTACTGTGAAAGGAAAGGATAAAGAAAACTCAGCGAATTAAGGTTTTCTACTCATATATCTATTTGCCATTCTTTTGTCTATATGTCTTTTAAAAGAAGACATACAAATGTCTTGATCATCAAATAAATGCAAATCAAAACTAAAATGAAATATTATCTCACCCAAGTTAAAATGACTTTCATACAAAAGACAGGCAAGGATGTGAAGAAAGGAGAACCCTAGTACACTCTTGGTGGGAATATAAATTAGTACAACCACTGTGGAGAACAGTATGGAGGCTCCTCAGAAAACTAAAAATATTACCATATAGTCCAGCAATCCCCCTGCTAGGTATATACCCAAAAGAAAGTAAATTAGTATATCAAAGAGATATGTGCACTCTCATCTTTATTGCAGCACTATTCACAATAGCCAAGATTGGGAAGCATCCTAAGTGCCCATCAACAGATAAATGAATAAAGTAATGTTGTACATATACACAACGGGGTGCTATTCAGCCATGAAAAGAATGAGATCTTGTCATTTGCAAAGTGGATGGAACTATGCTCTGTGCAGGAAACACGAGAGGGGAGAAGAAAAGACATACACACAGTACCTTTAAGGGTAAATAACATTTATCCCACATAAATGGCAATGCAGATATAATAAGCAAATTGCAATGGGAAGGGGAGAAGAGAAAAGATATATATATGTAAATAGTAAATATATTTATATAGTATATATATACGCATGTATATAGTGTGTGTGTGTGTGTGTATATATATATAATGAAGGATTCATCACCAGACCAGGAAGCAACAGCCCAGGCTCCAGAGTCAGCCACTCATCTGTACACAGAGAAGGAGAGGCCTCAAGAAGCTATGCTGCGGTCTGGGACCTTAGCTCTTTTTGTAACAAGTTGTTTGGCATAAGGCCCAGTCACAAGGGCCCTTCGTGACTGGGCTCAAGGAACAAGAAAAGGTCAACTTGTTTTTGAGATTGCCTGTTGTTTTTCAATAACTTACATGTAGGAATAGATTGAAATAGAGATTTCTCCGAAACAGCTCTGGATGAACACCTCAAGGGGCTCATACAGCCTGTTCCAGGATTTGATGACCATTGTTTGTGTCCACGTTCAATTGAGTTCAAATTTAATATGTAACTTTTCCTCCACAAACTAGAGGACATTATGTTAAGCCATGTACAGAAAGTAAAACTTCACATATTCTCTCTCATTTGTGGAAGCCAAAAATAAAACAATCGAACTCATGGAGACAGAGAGTAGAATGATGGTTACCAGAGGCTGGAAAGGGTATTGGAGGGGGCAGTGAGATGGTTAATGGATACAAAAATATAGTTAGCATGAATAAGATCTACCATTTGATAGCACAACAGGGTGATTATAGTCCACAACAATTTATTGTACATTTAAAAATAACTTAAAGATAATAACTGGAATGTCTGTAACACAAAGAAATAATAAGGTGTTGAGGCGATGGATGAGGTGATGGATGCTTCGTTTAACCTAATATGATTATTACACATTGCATGCCTGCATCAAAATATCCCTTTTATCATATATACATATATATGTTATGCACCCATAAAAATTAAAAATTTAAAAAGATCCATAGATGAAGTAAAAATACCTTTAAAAATAAAACAAGGAAAAAAGAAAGAAAAGATCCATTATTAATTACTGCCTTTGTCTATTGGTGTTTGGAGAACGAATATCTGGCAGAAAAAGGCTTGCTGTGTTTAACATCACTATTTTTATTTTATTTTATTTTATTTTTTTTTTTTTTTTGAGACGGAGTCTGGCTGTGCTGCCCAGGCTGGAGTGCAGTGGCCGGATCTCAGCTCACTGCAAGCTCCGCCTCCCGGGTTCACGCCATTCTCCTGCCTCAGCCTCCCGAGCAGCTGGGACTACAGGCGCCGCCACCTCGCCCGGCTAGTTTTTTGTATTTTTAAAGTAGAGACGGGGTTTCACCGTGTCAGCCAGGATGGTCTCGATCTCCTGACCTCGTGATCCGCCCGTCTCGGCCTCCCCAAAGAGATGCTGGGATTACAGGCAGGCCACCGCGCCCGGCCTTATTTTATTTTATTTATTTTATTTTTTTTATTTTTTTTTTTTTTTGAGACGGAGTCTGGCTGTATCCTTAGGCTGGAGTGTGGTGGCGCAATTCGGCTCACTGCAAGCTCCGCCTCCCGGGTTCACCGTACCCGCCTCAGCCTCCGGTAGCTGGGACTACAGAAGCCAGCCACCTCGCCCGGCTAGTTTTTTTTTTTTGTATTTTTTTTAGTAGAGACGGGGTTTCACCATGTTAGCCAGGATGGTCTCGATCTCCTGACCTCGTGATCCACCCGCCTCGGCCTCCCAAAGTGCTGGGATTACAGGCTTGAGCCACCGCGCCCGGCCAACATCACTATTTTTAAAATAGACTGTGACCAGCAAAAACGGCACTAAATGCTAAACCAAAAGACACTGTTACACGCGGTTTTCCCTCTCTGGCCAGCCAGACTGCCGGTCTGAGGTCCACTTGACAAAGTGATACCTAGCTGGCAGTTTCATCCACCAACAGGAAGGGGTCCGTTATGGAATGTTCTCTTGCATCTTCAAATTCTTCTTCCTTCGTCTCTCTTACCCTCTGCCGACAAAGGCTGCAAGAAAGACATACAAGACAATACTGAGGGATACGAACAAAAGTAGCTCCACTGTTGCCTCGAGAAGTTTAGGTTGCAGGTAACTGGCGAGAATGAAACCCTCTGTATCTAGCAACTCTGCAGTGCTTTGTGTAGAAGACGCCTCATCTCAGGTTACGAAAGTCTACAGAAAGGAGATGTTTAAAAGAAGAAAAGGAAAATGTTCCTAGCGGTCATAATGTCTCTCTTAAGCAGGATCTTCGAAATGAGGAGAATTCAAGTAACGTGACTTACAAATTGCAACATGAAACATAAAACGAACGGAACAAATGGAGAAATCTAGATTAGATACTCCGGTGGACAACATTTTATGAGGGTCTGGGTAGCTCAGTCGGTAGAGCATCAGACTTTTAATCTTGAGGGTCCAGGGTTCAAGTCCCTGTTCAGGCGGACTTTTCATCTGTTTTACTCCAGATCAGGAGTCCCCAGCCTTCAGTACACGAACCGGGTACAAGGCAGCGCGACAGGAGAGCCAGCGAAGCTTCATCTGCCCTTAAACAGCAACTCCCCCATCGCTCCTATGACCGCCTGAGCTCCCCCTTCCTCCCAGATAAGCGGAGGCGTCAAATTCTCATAGAAGCCCAAATCCCATTGTGAACTGCACATGAAAGGGATCTAGATTGTGGGCTCCTTATGAGAATCTAATGCTTGATGATCCGTCACTGTTTTCCATCACTGCCAGATGGGACCTTCTAGTAGCAGGAAAACAAACACAAGGCTTCCAGTGATTCTACATTATGGTGAGTTGGATACTTATTTCGTTATATATTATAATGTAATAACAATATAAATGAAGTGCACAATAAATCTAATGTGCTTGAATCATCCCCAAATCATCCCCCCAACCCCTGCTCCCTCATCCATGGAAAACATTGTCTTTGATGAAACGGTCCCTCGTGCCAAAAAGGTGGGGAACTGCCGCCCTAGATAGTTTATACCAATTAAGCACAGGAAAAGGTTCAGATATTGTTTGTACAGTTACTAAAACTTTACTACTTTATGCATCACAAATGTGGAATGATTTACATCATGAAATTACTAGCCCTAAGGGATTGCCTTAGTAAAGTTGTTTTCCAAACACCAGAATACAGAAATCTAAACTATTTTAGAGACTGTTGACCTGGAGATTTGCATTTTAATGTATTTTTTAGAGAAGAATCTCCTTCAACTGTTGACTGAAAACAAAATCAATCAAAATTTCTAAACTCTAAAAACAGATAAAGAGATATTGAAAACAATAAAAGAGACAAAACACCTTACCTACAGAGAAAACCAATTTGCATATTAGTGGGTATCTTATCAGAAATCATAGAGGTCAGAAAGAGTGGCACAACAGTTTTCAAGGACCAAAAGAAAAGAATTGCTAGTTCTGAATTCTATATCCAGAGAAAATATCCTTCAGAGCTGAAGAAGAAATCAAGACATTTTCAGAGCAAAAAAAAAAAACTAAGATAATTAGCTTAGCAGAATTATCCTTTAAAAAATAGCTAAATTTCTCCAGACAGAAAAGAAATCATAAAAGAAGAAATAATTGATATCAGGAAAGAAGAAAGAACATGATAAGCGAGGAAAAAAAAAATGGGTAAAAACAATACATTTTCCTTTTCCTCTTGAGCTTTCTAAATTATGTTTAACAGTTGAAGCATAATTTAGAAGGTCATGTTACACCTTCTAACATGTTAGAACATGACCAGGCACCATGGCTCATGCCTGTAATCTTACCACTTTGGGAGACCAAGGCCAGCAGATCATGAGGTGAGGAGATCAAGACCAGCCTGGCTAACATGGTGAAACCCGTCTCTACTAAAAATACAAAAAATTAACTGGGCGTGGTGGCACACACCTGTAGTCCCAGCTACTTGGGAGGTTGAGGCAGGAGAATCACTTGAACCTGGGAAATGGAGGTTGCAGCAAGCCAAGATCATGCCACTACACTCAGGCCTGGGTGACAGAGTAAGACACTGTCTCAAAAAAAAAAAAAAAAGTATAACATGGTCCAATGTAGTTCTAAACGTATGTAGAAGAAATAACTTAAGACAATTATATTACAAGTGGGAGACGCAAAGTGAAAAAAGGGAGGTAAAGATGAGACACACCACTTTAACTGATAAAATAATGATACCAGTACATAGTGATAAATTAAATAAATATCATGTAATACTCAGACAAATCACTAAAAGAGTTATATAAAGAGATCATTTAAAAACACTACACATAAGCTGGGCACAGTGGGTCACACCTGTAATGCCAGAACTTTGGGAGGCTGAGGGGGATCACCTGAGGTCAGGAATTCGAGACCAGCCTGGCCAACATGACAAAACCCTATGTCTACTAAAACTACAAAAATTAGCTGGGCATGGTGGCGCATGCCTGTAATCACAGCTACTTGGAAGGTTGAGGCAGGAGAAAAAAAAAAAACAAACCACACACACAAAAAAACACTACAGATAAATGACAATGAAATTCTAAAAAGTATACAAGTAGTCTATAAAGAAGACTTTAATAAATAAATACATACATACATATCCTCAGAAAATGGCAGTAACAGGGTACAAATAGAAAACAAACTGCTAGATTTAAGCCCTAACATATCAATAATTACATTAAATGTAAATGGTCTAAAGGTACCAATTAAAAGACAGAGATTAACAGCATAGATTAGAAAATATAATCCAACTACATGTTGTCTACAAGAAACTTATTTCAAATATAATTTTACAGACAGGTTGAAATTAAGAGTATAAAAATATATATAACATTCAAATGTTAATTAAAAGAAAGCAAAAGTGAGTATATTAATATAATATGAACTTTATCTTTCTTTTTTTTTTGAGATGGAGTTTCACTCTTGTCACTCAGGCTGGAGTGCAATGGCGTGATCTCTGCTCACTCTGCGCCCAGGATTCCAGTGATTCTCTTGCCTCAGCCTCCCAAGTAGCTGGAATTACAGGCATGTGCCACCACCACTGGCTATTTTTTGTATTTTTAGTAGAGACAGGGTTTCACCATGTTGGCCAGGCTGGTCTCGAACTCCTGACCGTAGGTGATCTACCTGCCTCAGCATCCCACGGTGCTGGGATTACAGGTGTGAGCTACCATGTCTGGCCTAATATAAACTTTAGAACAAAGAAAAAATTTAAAAACCCACCAAAAATGTGTAACAATCCTAAATATGTATAAACCAAAGAAAGTTGCAAAATATGTAAAGAAAAAAAGAATTTAAAAAATAGACAAATCCACAATTACTTTAGAGACTTCAACACTTCTCTCGTAATAATCGATAGAACAACTAAACAGAAAATCAGCAAGGATATTGAAGAACTCAAAATCATCTTCAGCTAACAGAATTCAGTTAACATTTAAAGAAGAGTCCACACAAGAAAAGCAGAACACGCCGGGCGCGGTGGCTCAAGCCTGTAATCCCAGCACTTTGGGAGGCGGAGATGGGCGGATCACGAGGTCAGGAGATCGAGACCATCCTGGCTAACACGGTGAAACCCTGTCTCTACTAAAAATACAAAAAACTAGCCGGGCGAGGTGGCGGCGCCTGTAGTCCCAGCTACTCGGGAGGCTGAGGCAGGAGAATGGCGTAAACCCGGGAGGTGGAGCTTGCAGTGAGCTGAGATCTGGCCACTGCACTCCAGCTCGGGCGACAGAGCCAGACTCCGTCTCAAAAAAAAAAAAAAAAAAAAAAAGAAAAGCAGAACACATAGCAAGATAGAACATATTCTGGGCCGTAAAACAAACCTCAGATTTAAAAGAATTAAAGTATATGGTTAAAAACCACTGAGAGAGAAAAGTATACCACTAACTGCATACATTAGAAAAAAAAAGTCTCAAGTCAGTCATCTAAGCTTTTACTTGAAGAACCCAGGTGGAGAAAAAGGCAAAATAAACCCAAAGCAAATAGACAAAAGATAACAATAAAAACAAGAGCAAAATTCAATGAAACTGAACACAAACAAAAAAAGAAAAACAAACAAAAAGCCAGTTCCAGTTCCTTTAGAAGATCAATAAAAGAAGACCTCTAGTAAGACTGAGAAATTTTAGGAAGATAGATAACACAAATTACCAATATCAGGAATAAAAAGAGGATATCACTACAGACTCTGCTGACATCAAAAGGATATGTTTTTGGATGATTTCCTTTAAAAAACTTAGCCTGGTGCGGTGGCTCACACCTGTAATCCCGGCATTTAAAAAACAATTAGCCGGGCGTGGTGGCGGGTGCCTGTAATCCCAACTACTCGGGAGGCTGAGGCAGGAGAATCGCTTGAACTGGGAGGTGGAGGTTGCAATGGGCCGAGACAGCGCCATTTCACTCCAGCCTGGGCAACAAGAGCGGAACTCCGTCGCAGACCTTTTTCTCCCCATTGTAAGGTTGGAGCATTCCCAGTCAGGAAACAACATTTCTCCACTCTAGGTTTATCCGGCCTCGCGTCTCTCCCCAACTGGGCCCAGCCTCAGCCTATGCTGCAGAAATGGTTAAAGTCGAACATGTAGAGAAGGAAAAAAAAAAAAAAAGGAAAGTGATGTGGAAATTAAAATAGCAGCTACATATGAATCTCAACATAGTGCTTAAAATGTGCATAAACGAGACTAGGAGTGCCCTGCACTTTTGTGAAAAGTTCATTTAGAATAAACGGGAGAGAAGGTGGAGAGGAGCCGAGCACCAGCTGGTGGGGAAAGGGAAGAGAGGGTTAAAAAATGGAGGAAAAGCATCCTCAAGATTATTAGGACTATATATATTAAATATATATTATTATGACATGTATATGATATATATACCATGATTACATATACGGATATATTATATCCTAATAATACAAGTAAATAATAATATATAACATAACTTGCTAAATAATATAAATATATTTTATAACTATGTTTTTTATTATATATTAACATAACATAGTATTAATATAATATTTTATATGTCATATGTAGTATGATATATATCCTAATATATAAAAATAATATTAGGATAAGGGAATACTATTGTTGCAGTAAACTGAGGAACGGAGAGACCAATATGGGAGAACAGGAGGGTATTTATTTTAAGGTATACACCCGCTGAGTGGATTCACATCCAAAAAGCTGAGCACTGGCCGGACCTGGTGGCTCATGCCTGTAATCCCAGCACTCTGGGAGGCCAAGGCAGGCAGATTACCTGAGGTCAGGAGTTCAAGACCAGCCTGGCCAACATGGTGAAATCCTGTCTCTACTAAAAATACAAAAATTAGCCGGGCGTGGTGGCACACGCTTGTAATCCCAGCTACTCGGGAGGCTGAGGCAGGAGAATCGTTTGAACCCGGGAGGCGGAGGTTGCAATGAGCCGAGATCACGCCATTGCATTCCAGCCTGGAGGACAACAGCAAGACTTAGTTTAAAAAAAAAAAAAAAGAAAAGAAAAGAAAAAAATCAGGAATCTTCGAATCTAAGAAAATTTCACTGAAGAATTCTAAGAAGTGCTTAAAGAAGCCAGGCGCGGTGGCTCACGCCTGTAATCCCAGCACTTTGGGAGGCAGAGGAGGGTGAATCATGAGATCAGGAGATTGAGACCATCCTGGCTAACACGGTGAAACCCTGTCTCTACTAAAAATACAAAAAATTAGCCGGGTGTGGTGGCTGGCAGCTGTAGTCCCAGCTACTCGGGAGACTGAGGCAGGAGAATGGCGCGAACCCGGGAGGAGGAGCCTGCAGTGAACCGAGATCGCGCCACTGCACTGCAGCCTGGGCGACAGAAGGCGACTCCCGTCTCAAAAAAAAAAAAAAAGTGCTTAAAGAATTAAAACAAGGTCTACACAATCTATTCTGAAAAAACAGAAGAGGACAGAAAACTTTCCGTATTTTTATGAAGGTAATAGTATCCTGTTGCCAAAACCAAGTAAATACAGTACAAAACGATGGGTTTTGGTGCATAAATACTTACCAAAATATTATCAAATAGAATTCAGCAATATATAAGAAGCATTATACACCATGACCAAGTGGGGTTTATTCCAGAGATATAAGACTAGGTAAATTTAGAAACAATCACTGCAATCCACCAGGTTAACAGGCTAAAAACTAAAATCACACAATCGTTATCACAGTAGAAAAAGCATTTGTCAAAATTCAATAGCTACTCATGACAAAAAGTCTCAGAAAAATAGGAATAGAGAGGAGCTAACACTGCCATCACGTTAAAAGACAGAATGTGTATTAGTCCGTTTTCACACTGCTATGAAAACACTACCCAAGACTCGGTAATTTTTTTTTTTTTTTTTTTAGATGGAGTCTTGCTCTGTAGCCCAGGCTGGAGTGCAGTGGTGTCCTCTCGGCTCATTTCAACCTCTGCCTCCTGGGTTCAAGCAATTCTTCTGCCTCAGTCTCCCGAGTGGCTGGGACTACAGGCGCAGGCCACCATGCCCGGCTAATTTTTGTGTTTTTAGTAGAGACGGGGTTTCACCATATTGGTCAGGCTGGTCTGGAACTCCAGAACTTATGATCTGCCCGCCTCAGCCTCCCAAAGTGCTTGGATTACCTGCGTGAGCCACTGTGTTGGGCGAGACTGGGTAATTGATAAAGGAAATAGGTTTAAGTGAGTCACAGTTTCACATAGTTGAGGAGGCTTCAGGAAACTTACAATCACGGCAGAAGGGAAATGGGAAGCAAGGATCTTCTTTACATGACAGCAGGAGAAAGAAGTATGAGCAAAAGAGGAACTTGCCAAACACTTAGAAAACCATCAGATCTCATGAGAACTCACTCACTATCACCAGAACAACATGGGGGAAGCCACCCCACGATCCAACCACCTCCCACCAGGTTTCTCCCACAAAGTCAAAGGAATTAAGATAATCATTTAAAATCTAGGAGGAACAAACAATCCTCCTGATTTCAAGACTATTGTATTACACTGGTGTATTCTCGTACTATTGTATTATTGTATTATTACTACAGTAATTAAGACTGTATAGTATTGGCAAGGAGATAGGCATGTGGATTAATAGAGAGAATGGAAAAATAAACCCACACAAATATCATCAGCTGGTTTTTGACAAAGTTGCATAAGTAGTAATTCCGAGAAAGAAAAATAAGTCTCATGACTTCACAAAAGTGAACTTAAAATGGATCGCAGATATGAATGTAAAATGTAAAACTATAAAACTTTGAGGAAAAAACATGGAAGATAATCTTTCCGATCTAGGGCTAAACAAATAATTTTACAGTTGACAGTGAAACATGATCTTGTAAAAGCTGGTTCTTTTTTCCTCCTTTCCTCTCCTACTGTGTCAGTCGCTTTGGCTGGTACAGAGGCTGACCATATAGAAATAGAAATAAGAGAGCACTAAAGGCAATGAATTGGGTCATATTTTTACTTTTTATGTGGCAAACAAATGACAGAATCGGTGGTCAGGCGCAGTGACTCATACGTAATCCCAGCACTTTGGGAGGCCAAGGAGGGCAGATCACCCGAGGTCAGGAAGTCGAGACCAGCCTGGTCAACATGGTGAAACCCCACCTCTACTAAAAATTAGGTGGGCATGGTGATGCATGCCTGAAATCCCAGCTATTCGGGAGGCTGAGTTAGGAGAATCACTTGAACCCAGGAGGCGCAGGGTGCAGTGAGCCAAGATCAGGCCACTGCACTCCAATCTGGGTGATACAGTGAGACCCTGTCTCAAAAAAAAAAAAAAGTATCTTATAACAAACATATGATTGGCCCCTGGGGCACACAGCCAGTCTTCAGCTAAGCAGGTTTCATCAGACAATATCCCTCCTGTATGCTGGCTATGGCTATTTTCACTGAACAAAAGAATCGAGAAGTAAGGACAGACTAGCCTGATAGAGTGTTTGACTGGTGGACTGATGACAAATGTCGTACTCTGTTGCCTCTCAAAGACACTTTTGATTCAACAGCAAACATATACACAGAGGACAGCAGTTTTGAAACATGCAGCATTGGAAACCCCTAAAAGGTGTCATCAGTAGATAGGATTTCCTGGAGTTCCCTGGTCATATAAAGCAGATGCAATAGGATTGACAGAGAAAGAAGTAAGATTTTTTTTCCTTTTTTAATCAGAAGAAGCGCCAACCCACCTGCAATTTACTCACCTTTACATCGCATCTATTTTCCGTTGTGGCAGAAAAGGTTTCTCTACTTTTTCATATAGGGCCTCTGTCTACTGTTGACAGAGGTTTCCAGGCAACCTTTTATGTTTTGTTTTGTTTTGTTTTGTTTTGTTTTGAGACGGAGGTTCTCTCTTTTTGCCCAGGTTGGAGTGCAATGGCGAGATCTCGGCTCACTGCAACCTCCGCCTCCCGAGTTGAAACGATTCTCCCGACTCAGCCTCTTGAGTAGCTGGGATTACAGGCATGCGTCACCAGCCAGGCTAATTTTGTATTTTGTATTTTTAGTAGAGACGGAGTTTCTCCATGTTAATCAGGCTGGTCTCGAACTCCCGACCTCAGGTGATCGCCCCGCCTCGGCCTCCCAAAGTGCTGGGATTACAGGCGTGAGCCACCGCGCCTGGACCCCAATACTTTATTTTAACGAGGAAACTGGAGTGATTGAGGAAATACAGGAAAAAGAATCAATCGTATGGAATATCAGTGGGGAATGTGTTGATCTGTATTGATTTCGCTCCTTCCGTGTTGAAGATCTCTAATTCCCCGACAGTCTTAGATCGGTTGTCCAGCGTCCTGCCACTCTCATCTCAAGCTGCGGGAGAGCCACAGCAGTCCTTTTCTCAGTATTGGATCGCACTTGTGGCTGTGCTCTCTGCGCAGGTCGACAGGGAGAGAAATCAGTGGACAGATGCTTTGACTCTGGATTTGGCTCAGAAAACAAAAACAACGACCAAAACAAAATGCCCGGGGGGCGCTTCTCTCCCCTTCTTCTTCTACAGTCTTTCCTTCTCTTTAATCATAGTAAAAAACCGATGCCAAAGTGAGCCGCCTGTTGATGTGCACGCTTTTGTTTGCTTTCAAGAGGCCCTCTTGGGACCTCATTCTTCTTTCCCCCCTCATTTCTTTCTCGTTTTCCTTCTGCCGTCGCAATCGCCTTAGGTGATGTCGAGGCTTACAGCATAGCGATGGGACGTAAGTGAGGGCAATCCATTGGGTTACATTTTTACTCTCCATACATGCAGAAATAGGATAGAAAAAGGTGAGGAAGCAGAAGGCCATGTTGCTTGAGAATTAGGTTTGAGCACTGCCAGAGCAAAACCACCGTTTGGAGGTGCTGGGGATCGAACCCAGGGCCTCATACATGCAAAGCATGCGCTCTACCACTGAGCTACACCCCCTTCCTGAAAGACTATTTTATAATAATTTTCAGGAGGTAACTTTCATTTTCTGAGACTCTCCGTGAGCATGCTGGTAGTAGTGGTTAGTATTATGGAGCGTCTGCAGCTGGAAAAGTGCCAGACAACCGCCACAATAAGTTTCCATTGTGGCTTTAAAACGTTGAGTTATTAGGATCTCCTTCTTCTGTTATGCTTGGCAAGGAATCAAATTCTAGTTTTTCATCTTTTGATTTCTTTCAGAAATGACACAAAGCTACTGAAATTCAGCTTTTTCTTACCTAAAATGCTTCATATTTGTTGTTTTCTCAGCCGGAATATTAAAGGTTAGATGTGATTGAGGAAAGTCACAGTCAGAAGAAAACCTGAGAGCGATGCAGTCAGCATTTCATCATAAGGGTCTTTAGCTGGCATGGTGTCCTGCGCCTGTACTCACAGCTATTCCAGAGGCTGAAGCAGGAGGATCACTCGACCTTGGGAGCTGGAGGTGGCAGGGAGCTATGATCACGCCACTGCACTCCAGCGTGGGTGATGGAGTGAGACTCTGTATCAAAAACAAAAAGAAAAGAAAAGAAAAAATTGTAAGGTGTGAGTGAAACAACACCTGTGGGGATGACGAGAAGAGTTGAATTATGAGGGTGAGATAAAAAATAAGTAGAACAGGTTTAAGAGGTATGGGGGGAAAGTAGTTTAGAAAAACAAACAGGCTCTTGCCAAACAGAAGGAGGTGCAGAAAGGGGGAGTTTTTAACAACTCTTTAAGGAATGGGAGAAAGATTGGAAGATGGAGAAGATAACTTAGCTTGGCTCATGCGAAACTCAGTATATCTGTGGCGCGCATTGTGAGGATGTCACACGGAGAACTCAGGCAATTGACTCTGTCTCCAGCCTGGGATTTGTGAGCATTAGTAGCAGTAGGCACATTGCATGGAGGGTGGATAAAGACTAAAAAGGGTCCTTTTAGATTTGGGAATTACAAACCTATTCATGATATTTGTTAAAAAAAAGAAAAGAAAAAAAAAAGGCCGGGGGGGTGTGGCTCACGCCTGTAATTCCAGCAATTTGGGAGGTCAAGGTGGGCGGATCACCTGAGGTTGTAAGTTCAAGATCAGTCTGACCAACATGGTGAAACCCTGTCTCTACTAAAAATACAAAAATTAGCTGGGCGTGGTGGTGCACACCTGTAATCCCAGCTACTCAGGAGGCTGAAGCAAGAGAATTGCTTGAACCTGGGAGGTGGAGGTTGCAGCGAGCGAGATCATGCCATTGCACTCCAGCCTGGGCAACAAGAGTGAAACTCCATCTCAAAATAAATAAATAAATAATAAAGTTAAAAAAAAAATTTTTTTTTAAGTTGGCTCCTCTGTGTTCTTGAATCCTGGTATTTATCATTATTTACCATGATTAAGACTATGTTCTCTGAACTACATAAGAAGATGAGAAGAAAATCCATTTCCTGACACCAAATTTCTAGTGACTGCTAACTCTTTCTCATTCTGATTTACCCATATATGAGCCTTTACCAACATTCATCAAATTTTAGAATTGGCAGAAAATAGCAGGTTATGTGGCAGACTTGCCCTTTCAGTTGGCTGATGGAATTTCTAGAATAAAAATAAAAATAGGGCCGGGCGCGGTGGCTCAAGCCTGTAATCCCAGCACTTTGGGAGGCCGAGACGGGCAGATCACGAGGTCGGGAGATCGAGACCATCCTGGCTAACACAGTGAAACCCCGTCTCTACTAAAAAATACAAAAAACTAGCCGGGCGAGGTGGTGGGCGCCTGTAGTCCCAGCTACTCGGGAGGCTGAGGCAGGAGAATGGCGTAAACCCGGGAGGCGGAGCTTGCAGTGAGCTGAGATCCGGCCACTGCACTCCAGCCTGGGCGACAGAGTAAGACTCCGTCTCAAAAAAATAAATAAATAAATAAATAAAAATAAAAATAAAAATAAAAATAGGAAGCACTGAATGCTAGGTTTCACTGAATAGGAGACAAGAAAAGTGTTACACACCGAACTGGTGTGTATGGGTGTGTTTGTCTGCCTGTCTGTATGTGCATGTAAATGCTAGGGAGATTATCTTGGCTCTTTGATGCTGTGGAAGTAATATTAGGACAGTTTGCAGAAACACTCCTTCATCATTATGTCATGTTGCACCCAGAGAAACCGGATGTCTACTGGATTCTTGGGAATTCATCATAATATGAAGGTCTGCTTTTTTGTTTGCCTCTTGAAAAGAGGAGAATTTTAAATAATTAAATGTCTGCAGCTCTCTTCTGACTACCTACCAATAACACGATTGAAACACATTTTTTTGTAAAAACTGTAGGATGAGCTTATTTACACAGAATTCCTCTGAGGAATTAAACATTTAATTCTGAAGACAGAACACCCTCATGTGATACATACTCAATTCAGAAAACCTAAAAATATATAAAGTATCTGTTTAAACCTGCACTGTCCCATATGGTTACCATTAGCCACATTGGCTATTGAATGCTTGAAATTGTCCAGTCTAAGTTAAGATGTGTTGTAATTGTAAAATATATATCAGATTTGGCCAGGCACAGTGGCTGGCGTCTGTAATCCCAGTACTTTGGGAGGCCAAGGTGGGTGGATCACAAGGTCAGGAGTTCGAGACCAGCCTGACCAACATGGTAAAACCCCATCTCTACTAAAAATGCAAAAATTAGCCGGACATGGTGGCACACACCTGAAATCCCAGCTACTCGGGAGGCTGAAGCAGGAGAATTGCTTGAACCCAGGAGGTGGCGGTTGCAGTGAGCCGAGATTGCACAACTGCACTTTAGCCTCGGTGACTCCTTCTCAAAAAATAAATAAATAAATATATATATATATATATGTTTGTATATATACGCCAGATTTCAAAGATGTGTAATACTATTTTTAAAAATAAAATATCTCACTAATAATTTTAAAATTCATAGCGTTTTAAAATAAGTTTTTGGATGTACAAAGTGATTTAAATATATTATTGAAACTGGGCATAAAAGATAGCAACAACAAACACTGGGGACTATGGGGAGGGGTGGGAGGGAGGACAGAAAGGCTTGAAAAGCTACCTCTTGGGTACTGTACCTGGGTGATGGGATCAATTGCCCTCAAAACCTCATGCGATTTACCCAGCATCATCATATACCCATGTAACAAACCTTCACATGTACCCCCAAATCAAAAATAAAAGTTGAAATTATATAAAAATATAAATATTAACTGTTTTTTTTCAATGTGACTACTGCAAAAGGTAACACTACAAAATGGCTGTCATTTATGACTTGTATTATCTCTTGATTGGACAGACTTGTCTAGAGACAATGTTATCTATTTAGGTGCTGTTCTGGGAGAATCCCAGAGGCAGAGAACATGGAGCATGATCTGCCAGTAATTAAGTTTCATGCCGTGAGCGGACTTGACAGAATGCATTTCTATTCATGATGTCCTTTGATCTTTACAACATCCCATTTTACAAAACCATTATTAACCTCATTTTTAAGCCATTGAATGGCAGACAAATCATGCTTGGAATTACCCTAGGCCCTCCATTTCAACAGAATGTAAAGGAATCTTTACTGCCTTAGGTACAAAGACACCAGTGTTACTGTTTGTCTAATCAAGTATTTCTTTTTTTTTTTTTTTTTTTTTTTTTTTTGAGACGGAGTCTCGCTCTGTCGCCCGGGCTGGAGTGCCGTGGCCGGATCTCAGCTCACTGCAAGCTCCGCCTCCCGGGTTCACGCCATTCTCCTGCCTCAGCCTCCCGAGTAGCTGGGACTACAGGCGCCCACCACCTCGCCCGGCTAGTTTTTTGTATGTTAGCCAGGATGGCCTCGATCTCCTGACCTCGTGATCTGCCCGTCTCGGCCTCCCAAAGTGCTGGGATTACAGTAGTCAAGTATTTCTTAATGAAATCAAATACAAACTTCTGAGCTGAGAAAGCCTCAGTGACCTAAAGGATAAAGTATCTGATTCCCAGCTTCTGTACAGTCAATGTCCCTACCCTGAGATTGCTTCTCATTTGGTACTAATTTTCCTTTTGCAACTTGCTGCAGTTGTAATGGTGGAGAACTGTAGATTATTGTATCCTCACAGGGCATGCAGAAGTTAGGGAAAAATAACACTGAAACTGAAGCAGTAATTTGAAAGAAAAAAAAATCAAAATGACAAAAAAAAAAAAGACCCATTATCCCAACACAGAATTTCAAGAGAGGAGTTGAAGTGAAAAAGGGAAAATGGGGCAAATGCACCTAAGTCTTGACTTTGCTGCCCATTTGCTTTCATTTTCAGTATTCTAGGGCCCCTCATGAATGTTCGATAGAATAATTCACATAGAAATACATGTATTTCTTTTTTCCTGGATACAAACATGGAAACAGCTTAAGATTTGGAAATTCTACACAAGGTTGCCAGGCTGAAGAAATGTCTTCCCAGCAAAAAATTTGGAATGTTCTTGTAATTGGGCCTGGTGCGATGGCTCCCGCCTGTAATCCAAGCACTCTGGGAGGCCTAGGCAGGTGGATTGCTTAAACCCAGGAGGTCGACCCCAGCCTGACCAGCAAGGCGAAACCTTGTCTCTACCAAAAATACAAAAATTAGCCGGGCATGGTTGCGGGGACCTATAATCTCAGCTTACTCGGGAGGCTGAGACATGAGAACAGCTTGAACTCGGGAGGCAGAGGTTGCAGTGAGCCGAGATCGTGCCGCTGCACTCCAGCCTGGGCGACAGAGCGAGACTCTTTCCAAGAACTTTAAATAATTTATGTAATGACAGCGCTTCATGGAATACTTCAGTGGAACATGCAAAGGAGAGAGTGATACAAACATGTACATTACCTTTATCAGACTTTCAAAAAACCCCAAAAATTGGAGATATGTACGCTTCTGGGATTGGCGTGCAAGTGTTGTATAAGGGAGTGATAATTAGGCAGAACTCAAAAGATACCGGCTGAAACCCGGGGTTGAACCACGGACCTTTAAGGTCTGGTCAGTCTAACGCTCTCCCAATTGAGCTATTTCAGCTACTCTAAGCACACACGCTTAGTCATTTCTTCAAAATATAAAAACCGTCATTTGTAGAGTGAGTGTATTTTCTAATGCCTAATTCTGTTTTGTTCAATATCAATACAAAAATTAGCCAAGGGTGGTGGCGCGCGCCTGTAATCCCAGCTACTAGGTAGGCTGAGGCAGGAGAATTACTTGAACCCGGGAGGTGGCGGTTGCAGTAAACCGAGATCACGCCTCTGCACTCCAGCCTGGGCGATAGCGGGAGGTTGTCCAAAAAAAAAAAAAAAAAAAAAGAGACAAGAAAAGAAAGAAAGATCTCTTATGTCCTCCAGTACATTCTATCTCTTCCTTAGAGTTTTAAAAACTGTGTTCTGTACCCCGGTGCATAACAACTCTTTTTTGTTGTTGTTGTTTTCGAGACAGGGTCCCGCTCTGTTGCCTAGGCTGCAGTGCAGTGGTGCAATCTCGGCTCGCTGCAACCTCTACCTCCCCGGCTCAATCGATCCTCCCACTTCAACCGACGGAGAGGGAGTCTCGCTCAGGCGCCCAGGCTGGAGTACAACGGCGCGGAGTAGCTGGGATTACAGGCGCGCACCACCACCCCTGGCTAATTTTTGTATTGATACTGAACAAAAAAGAATTAAGCATTAGAAAATACACTCACTTTACAAGTGACGGTTTTTATATTTTGAAGAAACAACTAAAGGTGCGTTTACAGAGGAGCCGAAATAGCTCAGTTGGGAGAGCGTTAGACTGAAGATCTAAAGGTCCCTGGTTCGATCCCGGGTTTCGGCAGCTTCTTTTGTTGTTCTGCCTAATTATCACTCCCTTATACAACACTTGCATGCCAATCCCAGAAATGTATATATCTCAGTATTCTTTCGTTAAGTCAAAAGTGGAAAAACATTGGACTTCTCTGCTTAGACAGAGAAACAAATTCAGAAGTTTACAGAATTTCAGGAACAACCCTCTCTGGAATGAGGAAATTGCTGAGGCCGACAATGATTTGCAAACTGAATTTTAATAAAACCCTTTCTATGTCTTAACAGTTTTCAAACTCAGTCTCCTATTCTGAGAGTCGAGGCTTTTTATTTTTAGCCAAAATATGGTGGGAGGGTCAATTAGTATATGTTTTTCGATGATTTCCTCAAAAAAAGTTTTAGATTCCCTTACAGACTTTTTTCTTCCCTTGTAAGGTCTGAGCCTTCTCAGACAGGAAACATTCCTCTACTCTAGGTTTATCCCCGTCACGCGTCTCTCCCCAGCTGGGCGCAGCCTCAGCCTATGCTGCAAAAATGTTTAAAGCTGAGCATATAGAGAAGGAAAAAAAGAAAGTGATGTGGAAATTAAAATAGCAGCTACATATGAATCACAACACAGTGTTTAAAATGTGCGTAAACGGGTCTAGGAGTGCGCTGCACTATTGTGAAAAGTTCGTTCTGAAAACTGGGCGCAGTGGCTCACGCCTATAATCCCAGCACTTTGGGAGGCCGAGGCGGACGCATCACTTGAGATGAGGAGTTGGAGACTAACCTAGTGAAAATGGTGAAACCCAGTCCCTACTAAAAATACAAAAATTAGCCGGGCGTGGTGGCGGGCTCCTGTAATCTCAGCTAATCTGGAGACTGAGGCAGGAGAATCGCTTGATCCCAGGAGGTAGAGGTTGCAGTGAACCGAGATCGCGCCACTGCACTCCAACCTGGGCGACAGAGCGACACTCAGTCTCCAAAAAAAAAAAAGGCAAACGGGAGGAGCCCAGCAGCTTGCGGGGAGAGGGAAGAGGCGGGGTGCCGTGAAGTGGAGGAAGAAAAGGACAAAAGGGAGAGGGATAGAGGGCAAGGAAAAGCATCCTCAAGATTATTAGGACTTGGATGAACTGGATGGTAGAGAGAGTCTAAGTGCCACATCTCTCCGTCCCTTCCTCTGGATATGAGGGAAGAGAGGTTCCTTTTTGTCTGTAGGGAGGGAGGCTCGACCAGGAAAGGGACCTGGTTCGTTTCGCCCAGGCTGTCATGGCTTCAAGAGCGCCTCACTGCTCTTTCCGTTGCTGGACAGACCAGCTGAACTCTTTGGGTTCGCACGTAAGGTCGCATTTTGATTTTTGGTTCAGGAAATGCTGACACTGGAGCTTCTGAGGGAGTTGCAGTGATTTCCAGATTTCCTGCGTGCCTGTGTGGAAAGTTAGAAGCGGAATCTACCGGCAGCTTTGAGACTAAGCATGACGGTGGAAACATCTAATTTTATTAGCTTTTGCCTGAAACGCAAAAGATGAGAAAGAAAGTTCCCGTTTGTTTGCTCCACATATTTCTCTTAGAAGCCTATGGAAAGCCAACTTTCCGCCTGAAGAAACTCCTCCTGGCATTTGCAAGGAGCTCCTTTACTCCTCTTGTCCAGCTCTTTTCTCAAAGGGACTCTGCAGAGCCGGACAGCGGCTGCGGAAAGGCTAAATCGCTGTACAATCCGTGTTAAATGCGTGTGCAGCCACCGTTTCCTTAGTCCTATTACTGAAGGAAATAATGTGTACAGTGGTCCATTTCCAAGACAAAGTGCCTTGAATCGGCTTAGGTCGGCAAAGTACAGAAGAAACCGGATATACTAGGCCCCTGCTTGGAAAGCGGATGCCTGGTTGTGGCCCCCCGCCTCTTTCCTCCCCCTTCCCCCGATCCTTAGTTGCTCTCACCCAAACGAAAACAGTTTAGTCTAAGATATAAGTTTACTAGTCTGCAAAATAGCTCACTTTGTCTATTCTTATCAGCCTGCCCAGCTACTTAGGTCATAAGTCAAATACTTAAAGAACCCCTGAGCTAACCAGGATTGCAATGCATTGTGGGCTGCAACAAAATGCAGCAAGACAACCCTAAAAAAGAAACACCTAAAGCCCTTGCCTAACAATCAATAGGCAAACTCCGAGAAAATTGTAACCCCATAGCACTCAGCCTATGAGGAACCAGGGGAGGGACTTGCGCACTAGGGGATAAATTGTTTGTTGAAAATTCTGGGTGTGCCTGCACGCCCGACACCCGATCTTGATCTCGCAAGACCGTCATTAAAAGTCTCACTTTCGCTGTTCTCCGGGTCTCTGAGTCCATTCTTTGGGTTTGGATGTTTGAGTTTATTTCTCACATTACAGCTGCAGAGGTGGTACAGGTGAATCCCTCTCAAGTCAAGTGAGTTAACCTCAAAATTGACTTTAGGGATGGCTTGTGATCGCCTGGTAGATGGTGGACGGTTACAGCGTTTAGAAAGTGAGTAAAAGAGATGATGCATACAGAAGCCCCACTGGGTTGCTTGGCTTCTGCAAATGGAGAAAGAGGCTGCTTTTCTGCCTTCTAGGTGTCCAGTGACTTAATTTTTAATCCTTTGAAGAAATAGAGCTGAAAATAAAAGGAGATTTTCTTTTAACAAAACAGTGTCAAGATGCTTGCCAAGTATCCCCCTGTGAATTTCTGCTTAGCACTGTGATATCAGAATTAGAAATTGTGCAGGCCGGGCGCGGTGGCTCAAGCCTGTAATCCCAGCACTTTGGGAGGCCGAGACGGGGGCGGATCACGAGGTCGGGAGATCGAGACCATCCTGGCTAACACGGTGAAACCCCGTCTCTACTAAAAATAAAAAAAAACTAGCCGGGCGAGGTGGCGGGCGCCTGTAGTCCCAGCTACTCGGGAGGCTGAGGCAGGAGAATGGCATAAACCCGGGAGGCGGAGCTTGCAGTGAGCTGAGATCCGGCCACTGTACTCCAGCCTGGGCGACAGAGCGAGACTCCGTCTCAAAAAAAAAAAAAAAAAAAAAAAAAAAAAAGAAATTGTGCAAAGAGTTCTGGGTTGTTCAGTAGCTAAGAAGGAAGTTATTCCTGGAGAGTAAGTACAGTGAGATAGAAAAAGATCCATTGGGATTGGGAGAATAAAAGCTCATTATTTTTATTTATTTAAAAAACAAAAGCAAACAAACAAACACAAAAAACAAAAAAACAGCTTTTACCCCAGATGGATCTTGGACTCTGGAGTTCAGAGAGCTTGACATTTCAGACCAGAAACTTCCTTAAAGAACCCAGAGAAGTAATTTTCTCCCTGCCAAATTTCAGCTGAGGTGATTGAGATCTTTTCCTCATTTGTCATCGTATTGGTTATTTGTCGTTATGTTTGTAGCTAAATAGTTTGGATTAAGTTTCAGAGTTTGTGGGTCTCTAACAGAAAAAGTGACCACCAGCACGTCACCAGCAATCATCAGGAGGTGATGAGGGGCTGCTGCGGTAGGGAAAGAAATGGTGAAGTTGTTCTTTTTTGGAGAAAAGAAGCAAAAAGAGAGAGGAGAAAAAGAGAAAGAATAGAAGGAAGGGAAGGAGGAAAAGAAACAGTGAAGTTGACAAACAGAACTCCCTTCCCTCTTTATTAGTCTTCAGGAAAGGTAGGATTGGAAACTATAACATCCCTGGAAACCGTTTAAATAGAGCCATCAGTAAGCCAGAAATTTTGATTAATGCCTTGAAAATAAAACCAAAAGTGATTAGATGGACAGGAAACAGCAGAGAAAATGGCTGCTCCTTCACTACAGTTGAAATGTCTTAGACATCTGGGAACTATTTGTCTTCTTCTGAGACGAGGGACACTTTTTCAGATACTAAAAAAGAATTGTTTGGCACTTCATGGCAGCAAGATGTTTGATGTTTACTGACATTTCCAGACATCCAGGCATGATTTTTATTTAGCTACTTTAAAGGAAGGATGAATTCGGCCGGGCATGGTGTCTCACGCCTGTAATCCCAGCACTTTGGGAGGCCAAGGGGGGCAGATCGCAAGGTCAGGATATCGAGACCATCCTGGCTAACACGGTGAAACCCTGTCTCTACTAAAAATACAAAAAAATTAGCCGGGTTTGGTGGCGGGCATCTGTAGTCACAGCCACTCGGGAGGCTGAGGTAGGAGAATCGCGTGAACACGGAAGGCGGAGCTTACAGTGAGCTGAGATCGCACCACTGCACTCCAGCTTGGGCGAGAGAGCGAGACTACGTCTAGAAAGAAAGAAAGAAAGAAAGAAAGAAAGAAAGAAAGAAAGAAAGAAAGAAAGAAAGAAAGAAAGAAAGAAAGAAAGAAAGAAAGAGAAAGAAAGAAAGAAAAGAAAGGAAGAAAGAAAAGAAAGGAAGGAGGAAAGAAGGAATGAGCGAGAGAGAAAGAAAGGAAGGACAGAGAGAGAGGGCAAAAGGAAAAATGGAACGGAGGGAGGGAGAGATTGACAGAATAGATTAGAAAACGTAATCCAACTATACACCGTCTAAAAGAAACGCATTTCAAATATAATTATACAAGCAGTCTGAAATTAAGGGGATAAAAATATATTACATGCAAACGTTAATCAAAAGAAAGCAAAAGTGCCTATATTAATATAAACTTCAGAACAAAGAAAATCCACCAAGAAGGCATAACAATCCTTTGGTGTCTATGTATACACCAAACAGCAGAGCTGCAACATATGTAACGAAAAAAAAAAAAAGGACCGGATGCAGTGGCTCACGCCTGTAATCCTAGCACTTTGGGAGGCCGAGGCGGGCGGATCACAAGGTCTGGAGATCGAGACAATCCTGACCAATATAGTGAAACCCCATTTCTACTAAAAATGCAAAAATAAAATAAAATAAAGTAAAATAAAATAAAATAAAATAAAATAAAGCTGGGCGTGGTGGTGCGCACCTGTAGTCCCAGCTACTCGGTAGTCTGAGGCAGGAGAATCGCTTGAACCTGGGAGGCAGAGGTTGCAGTGAGCCGAGATCGTACCACTGCACTGCAGCCTGGGCAACAAAGTGAGACTCCGTCTCAAAAAAAAACCAAAAAACAAACAAACAAACAAACAAAAAAGGCAGGGCGCAGACCTGTAATCTCAGCACTTTGGGAGGCCGAGGTGGGGGGATCACTTGAGGCCAGGAGTTGGAAACCAGCCTAGCCAACATGGTGACACCGTCTCTACCAAAAATACAAACATTAGCCGGGCATAGTGGTCCGGTGATGTGCTCCTGTAGTCCCAGCTACTAGGGAGGCTGAGACTCGAGAACTGCTTGAATCCTGGGAGGTGGAGGTTGCAGTGAGCTGAGGTGGTGCCACTACACTCCAGCCTGGGTGACAGAGCGAGACCCTGACTCATAAATAAATAAATAAATGTAATACATAAATAAATATTTTTTAAAAAAGAAAAAAATGATAGAACTAAAAAAATCGACAAATTCAGTTACATTGGAGACTTCACTTCCTTCATAATAAAAGAACAAATAAACTGAAAATCTACAAGGATATTGAAGAACCCCAAATCACTTTCAGCCAGCAGAATTCAGGCACCATGTGTAGAACAGTCCACACAAGAAAAGCAGAACACACATTCATTTCAAATTCATACAGAACATAGATCAAGATAGAACATATCTTGGGCCTCAACAAATTTAAAAGAAGTGACTGATATGGTATGATCCCTAACCACAATGAAATCAAACTAAAAATCAGTCACAGAAAGACAACAAAATATCCAAACACTTGGAAAATGAAAAACAGTCCATAGGACAAAGAGAAAGCCTTAGTAGAGATCAAAAACTAAATTAACCTGAATAAAAATTAAAACACAGTGTATCAAAATTTCCAAGACAACTTAAAGGAGCTCTGAGAGAGAAATTTACAGCACTAATTGCATACATTAGAAAAGAAAAAAGTCAGCACGGTGGCTCACACCTGTAATCCCAGCTCTTTGGGAGGCCGTGACATGTGGATTAGGAGGTCAGGAGTTGGAGACTAACCTGGCCAAAAACAAAAGAAAATAGAAAAAAGTATCAAATCAGTCCTCTAAGCTCTTACGTGAAGAACTCAGGTGGGGAAAAGGGCAAAATAACCCAAAGCAAATAGGAGAAAGCAAATGAGCAGAAATAAATGGAACTGAACACACACAAAAAAATGGAAAAACAAGCAAAAACTAGTTCCTTTAAAAGATCAATAAAAGAAGTCCTCTAGGAGGACTGAGAATTTTTAAGGAGATGACACAAATTATAATATCAAGAATAAAAAGAGGAGTATATCACTACAGACTCTGCTGACATCAAAAGAGTAAAGGAATACTATGAACAACACTTTACACACAAATTTGAAAACTTAGATGAGATGGACTAATTCCTTGAAAATCACTAACTACCACAACTCCCTCAATATGAAATATATTTTTCTATAACCTTGTAACTACTAAGGGAATTAAATTTGTGATATAAAAACTTTTTTTAAAAAAACCAGACTCTTCAGGTTCAAGAAAGTTTCACTGTATAATTCATCTCCCCCCAACTCCACCCCCCAGAAGGAGTCTTGCTCTGTCTCCCAGGCTGGAGTGCAGTGGTGCGATCTCGGCTCACGGCTCACTGCAACCTCCACCTCCTGGATTCAAGCGATTCTCCTGCCTCAGCCTCCCAAGTAGCTGGGATTACAGGCAAGTGCCACCAAGCCCAGCTAAATTTTGTATTTTTAGTAGAGACAAGGTTTCACCACGTCGGCCAGGCAGATTTCCAACTCCTGGCCTCAGGTGATCCACCCGCCTCCGCCTCCGCCTCTCAAAGTGCTGGGATTGCAGGCATGAGCCACCGCGCCCCGCCAATGTAGGCATATTTTAAAAGGATACATGACGGGCCGGGCACGGTGGCTCACGCCTGTAATCCCAGCACTTTGAGAGGCCGAGGCAGGCGGATCACGAAGTCAGAATATCGAGACCATCCTGCCTAGCACGGTGAAATCCCGTCTCTACTAAAAATGCAAAAACTTAGCCGGGCGTAGTGCCGGGCGCCTGTAGTCCCAGCTACTAGGGAGGCTGAGGCAGGAGAATGACATGAATTTAGGAGGTGGAGCTTGCAGTGAGCCGAGATCACGCCACTGCACTCCAGCCCAGCCCAGACTCCGTCTCAAAAAAAAAAAAAAAAAGAAAGAAAAAGAAAAAGGATACATGACCTGGGGATACTTTGAGTATTGAGATTAATTAATTTTTAAAGAACATCCAGGCATGGTGACTCAGGCCTCTAAACCCAACACTGTGGGAGGTTGAGGCAAGCTGATAGCTTGAGCCCAGGAGTTTGAGACCAGTTTGGGCAACATGGCAAAATCCAGTGCCTACAAAAAATACAAACATCAGCTGGGTATGGCGGAACAGCCTGTAGTCCCAGCTACTGGGGAGGCTAAAGGGAGAGTCCCTTGAACATGGAGGTAGAGGCTGCAGTGAGCCGAGATCGCGCCACTGCACTCCACCCTGGGTGACAGAGTGAAACCCTGTTTCAAAAATAAAATAATAACAATAATAATAATAATATTTCAATCCATTGGACAAAAAAGATTGAGTCATTACTAGTAGTAAATAAATTACTGAAGAGGAAAGTGGGGGGACAGTGGACATGTTACTGCACCATGGTATACCAACTAATAAATGTGGAAGAAATGATAAATTTAAAATATCGTGATACCAACACAGTAATGATCGATTAAGGCAAAATTCATTGA
Organism: Papio anubis; assembly: GCF_008728515.1. Classification (NCBI taxonomy): domain Eukaryota; kingdom Metazoa; phylum Chordata; class Mammalia; order Primates; family Cercopithecidae; genus Papio; species Papio anubis. The sequence continues at coordinate 28,538,091 of NC_044981.1, forward strand.
TCAACCCATAAAACTATGAGTAAAACTTTGATGAAGAATGGAATATTTGCATACCCTCAAATATTTCCTTACAGATTACATACTAGCTACATGGGGAGGAAATTATGATTTTACATTTAGTTAACATCACCAAAAATGGGGGGAAAAATCCTTATGCGATGTACTAAAAACACAACATATTTTATGTTATATTCTCACCAAATGTGCATAACCTGAATCTAATCCTGAGGAAACATCAGAAAACTCAAACTGAAGGACATTCTACTGACAACTGGCTTGAATTCTTCAAAATCAATGCCATAAAATACAAAAGAAAGGTTGGGAAACCACTTCAGATCAAAGGATACTAAAGAAACAAGAAAGGATACGTTGGAATTCATGGTGAAATTTAGATATAGACTGTATATTAAATAATAGTATTGTATTAATGTTTAATTTTCTGAGTTTGAAAATTAACTGTGGTTTACAAGAGAATGTTCTTTTTTGTAGGAAGTACACATTGAATTACTAGAGATAAAAAATACATGATATATGCAAACTATAAAAAACCGATCGGGAAAAATAATGTGTGTGTGTATTTATATTTGTAGAGACAGATAAAGAAAGAAGAATCAATGTGGTAAAATATTTGAAATTGCTAAATCTGTGTAACGAGTGTATGGTAGTTCTTTGTATTACTTTTACAATTTTTCTGTAGGCTTGAAATATTTTCAAACTAAAACTTTTTTTTAACTTCTCGCTTCTTACATATTCTTTTCCTTCTGCCTTCAAGGGCTGTCACACGGAGAGTAAAGTAGGTGGATACAAAAACAGAAGGGTCAGTACCGCCTGGGGGGATTTAGGTCCAGGTGAGGAGGTGAGAAAGTGGAAATCCCAGCTCTTAGAAATGAAAACCCAGGAGCGTAGGTCGCCGACCGTCCTTACCCTCGCCAGCCCCTGGGCCGGCACCGTGGCTGAAACCCAGCATGGATTTCATCTTGGGAACACTGTGGCTCCAGTTCTGAGACTCAAGAAACGACGGATGGAGAGGAGAAAGAGGACCACCTGCGAAAAGAGCGCGAGGAGGGAAGCAGGGGAGCGGTGGGGCGCGCACCTGCGGCGGGGCAGGCAAAGGCGGAGAAGGAGCGAAGTGGACGAGCGCCTGAGGCTGCCAGAGGATCTGGGCAGCCCGGGTGCCCATCTCCACTGCGTTTCCTCGGTGTCCGCGATAAGCGAGAGGGCTCATTCCCAGTAGGAAAAGTGAACTGAAAACACTTTCCCGCAAGATCTCTCTCGTTTGTGCTTAAGGCAGTCGCGGCATTGAGAATGCCTCGCAGCTCCTTTACTGGCTCGGACACTGGGAATCACCGGTACTCTTGAGTTTTGGTACAGGCGGGTGGTACTGGTGGCTTCCGAGGAAACGACAGAGAAGCCGCCTATTTCCAATCCCTACTGTTCGCGAAGGGGAGAGTGTTGAACCAGGAAGAGAGACCCTCCTGCTTAAGCCCCTTTGTTATAGGTAGGAGAGTGTGTTCTGTTTTTGTATTTGAGAGAGGGAGAGAAGGGGGGAGAGAGAGAGAGAGAGAGAGAGTTTAACTTCTTGAGCTTGGAATATGTCGTGAAAAACAAGAAAGGTCAGGGAGCCTCAGTATATTTTAAACTTAAATTGGTTTTCAGAAGCACTTCTACCTTGTTCCTAAGGAATTCAGGGTGTCCAGATTTCAACCTACCTAGCAGTGTGAAGCTCTATGAATCGAATAACCCAGGCTTTCTTCCACATCAGCAAGTCTCTGAAATTTAGGTTTCTTCCTGGAGAATATCACCCACACTTTGGCAGTGGGCTCCTACATTGCCTACACCCAACTCTTGGAAGCAAGAAGAGTGTGGAAAGTCAAGGTCTCCACACAAAAGAGTATCCCTACACGAGATAAGTGGAAATAAAGCGCTGGCTTAGGTGTGGAAAGGAAGAGACAAATGTGAAAACGCAGAAGGTGGACAGACAGAGAACATCTTCCAAGGAGGAAGAGGAACAGTCTGGTAACAACAAGGAATTCTCTACTTAATGCTGCAAGATATTTTAATTACATTTTATGCATTAGACTGAACTTTTTTGTTTGTTTTTGTTTTTTGTTTTTGATGGAGTCTCTTTGTGTCACCAGGCTTGAGTGCAGTGGCGCGATCTCGGCTCACTGTAATCTCCGCTTCCGAGGTTCAAAGGATTCTCCTGCCTCAGCCTCCCCGTAGCTGGAACTACAGGCGCAGCCACCATGCCCAGCTAATTTTTTTATTTTCCTGCCTCAGCCTCCCTGGCCACCATGCCCAGCTAATTTTTGTATTTTTGGTAGAGATGGGTTTCACCATGTTGGACAGGATGGTCTTGATCTCTTGACCTCGTGATTCGCCCGACTTGGCCTCCCAAAGTGCTGGGATTACAGGTGTGAGCCACCGCCCCCAGCCACATAGACTGGGTTTTAACAACTTGATCTTAGACCAGAACATTGGCAGAATTAGTGGGGGCTGGAGAGACAGGAGGGTGAATCCCAACCGTGAGGATGGAGAAAGAGTGATTACAGTGTCTTCCTTAGAGCTTAGAAACTTCCAAGCCTAGGTTTCAAATTGAAAGGCCAAAATAGCTCGAGAGGGCTCCAGGTATTTTGGCTGGAAATAGTCTCCTGGCTCTAAAGAACCCCTGTGAGTTCTTCTACAGGAAAATCAAAGGCTCTTGTGTGTGAGCTCCAGCCATCTAAAATATTGAAGGTCTCAAAGAGATAACAAATTCACTCTCACCCCTGATGTAAGGCAAATATAAACCTCACTGGCTTTCCTAGGTGGTCCGAGTTTTTTTAATTGAAAATAGGCAGGGAACCCCGGGAGCAACTCTTTCTCCTTAGCAAACATCTGGCCCTGGGACCTCCTTCTGAAACTTCTAGAGCAGTGCTTCTCAAACTTTAGCATCAGAGTCACTTGAGGGCTTATCCAACACGGGCAGCTGGGCCCCACTCTTATCAATTCTGATTCTGTAGATCTGAGGTTGGGCCTGGAATTTGGCATTCCACTGGTAGCACCCTAATCCTTCACCCCTTGCTCTCCTGTGCAGCAGCATCCTTTGTGCAAACATGACACTGTTTCCTTAAAGTGCCTCGAGAGAACCAGTAGATAGCAGGGGGGAAAAAGCAAGAAATGAAAAGAAAATATATGGCATGTCTTCATTACCTCTTCAAAAAATGCATCTTAAAACAAACATATGATTGGCCTGGGGACACACAGCCAATCCTCAGCTAAACAGGTTTCACAAGACAGTATCCCTCCTGGAAGCTGGTTATGGATATTTTTACCGGATAAAAGAATCAAGAAGTAAGGACATCCCAGCCTGATAGAGTGTTAGACTGGTGGATGGTGACAAACATCATACTCTGTTGCCTCTCAAAGATGCTTTGATTCAACAGCAAACCTACACACAGAGTACAGCAATTTTGAAACATACAGCATTGGAAACCCCTAAAAGGTATCATCAGTGGACAGGATTTCCTGGGAGTTCCCTGGTCATACAATGCAGATGTGATGGGAATGACGAGAAAGAACAAAACAATTTTTGTTTTGTTTTGTTTTTACCTAAGGAAGTGCTCAACACATCTGTGATCCACTCATCTTTTACTCTGCATCTATCTTCTATTGTGACAGAAAAACTTTTCCTACTTTTTCATATGAGTCCTCCGTTGACCGTTAACAGAGGTTTCCAGGCAATGTTTTATTTTAACGAGGAAATGGAATTGCTGAAGAAATACAGGAAAATGAATCAATTGTATGGAATATCGGTACGGAATGTTGATCCATATTGGTTTCTGCTCCTAGCATGTGGAAGGCCTCTAATTCCCCGACAGTCTTCGTTCGGTCATCCAGTATCCTTCCACTCCCAACTCAAGCGGCTGGAGAGCCACAGCAGTCCTTGTCTCAGTATTGGATCACACTTGTGGCTGTGCTCTCTGCGCAGGTTTACAGGGAGAGACTGTAGGAGAAATCAGTGGATAGATGCTTTCGCTCTGTTCTTTGGCCCAGAAAACAAAACTAATGTAAAAAAAAAAAAAAAGATGATGCTGGGAGCGGTGGCTCACGCCTGTAATCCCAGCATTTTGGGAAACTGTGGCGGGTGGATCACCTGAGGTCTGGAGTTCGAGACCAGCGTGGCCAACATGATGTAACCCCGTCTCTACTAAAAATACAAAAATTACCCAGGCGTGATGGCACGCGCCTGTAATCCCAGCTGCTGAGGCAGGAGAATCACTCGAACCCGGGAGGCAGAGGTTGCAGTGAGCGGAGATCGAGCCACTGCACTCCAGCCTGGGCTACAGAGAGAGACTCCCTCTCAAAAAAAAAAAAAAAAAAAAAAAAAAAGGCCGCGCGGCGTTTTTCTCCCTTCTTCTTCTTTGTCTTTCCTTCTCTTTAATCATAGTACAAAATGAGAGCTAATGTGAACCGCCCGTGGATGTGCAGTCTTTTGTTTGGGTTCAAGAGGCCCTGTTGGGATCCCATTCTTTCTTCCTCATTTCTTTTTCACCTTCCTTCGGCCGTGGCAATCGCCTTCAGTGATGTCGAAGCTCACAGCATAGAGATTGGTTATAAATGGAGGCAACCCATTGGGTTACGTCTTTACTCTCTATATGTGCAGAAATAGGATAGAAAAAGGTGCGGAGGAAGATGTCTACGTTGCTCGAGAATTCGGAGTCTAACGTTGCTTGAGCATTAGGTTTGAGCACTGCCATAGCAAAATCAACGTTTGGAGGTGCTGGGGATCGAACCCGGGGCCTCATGCATGCAAAGCATGCGCTCTACCACTGAGCTACACCCCCTTCCTGAAAAACCTTCTTGTAATAATTTTCAGGAGGTAGCTTTCTTTTTCTGAGTATAATGGAGCGTCTGCAGCGGCTGTGAGTAGAAGATCCTCGGTACTAATAGGGGATATAAATTATTTAGAATACTGTATACGACATGAAATGGAAGGCACCTGTAATCCCAGCTACTGAGGCAGGAGAATCCTTGAACCCGGAAGGCGGAGGTTGCAGTGAGCCAAGATCGCGCCACTGCACTCCAGCCTGGGCGCCTGAGGAAAACTCAATCTCAAAAAAAAAAAAAAAAAAAAAAAAAAATCACTTCCTAGGTTTAAGACTTTAAATAATTTATTTAATGTCAGCGCTTCATGGAAGACTTCAGTGGAATATGAAACCAAAGGAGAGAGTGATGCATATATACATGCATATATATATATGTATATACACACACGTGTGTGTGTGTGTGTGTGTGTGTAGTACCTTTATCGGATTTTCAACAGCAAAAAATTGGAGTTCTATACACCCTTCTGGTATTGGCATGCAAGTGTTGTATAAGGGTTGTATTAGCCGGGCGCTGTGGCTAACACCTGTAATCCTAGCCCTTTGGGAGGCTGAGGCTAAGGGATCACCTGAGGTCGGGAGTTTGAGACCAGCCTGACCAACATGGAGAAAGTCCGTCTGTACTAAAAATACAAAATTAGCCAGGCGTGGTGGTGCCTGCCTGTAATTCCAGCTATTCTGGAGGCTGAGGTGGGAGAATGGCTTGAACCCAGGAGGCGGAGGTTGCAGTGAGCCGAGTTCGCTCCATTGCACTCCATCCTGGACAACAAGAGTGAAACTCCGAGAAAAATAAATAAATAAATAAAAATAAGAGTTCTATTAGGCAAAACTAAAACTGAAAAAAGAAGCCTGCCGAAACCCGGGATTGAACCAGGGACCTTTAGATCTTCAGTCTAACGCTCTCCCAACTGAGCTATTTCGGCTGCTTTAAGCCTCTTCTTTTAGCTATTTCTTCAAAATATAAAACTGTCATTTGTAGGGTCAGTGTATCTTCCAGTTCTGTTGTCTTCAATATCCCCTGTCATTCACTCACCCCTTCATCCCCAAAATATAGATTCTGCTCCAATTTATGTCTGAAAATAGGACCCAATTTTAAGGACAATGAATGGGTTAGCAAAAGCCGGGGAAAGAAAAGGCAAAGGTGAAGAATAGAGCAAAGCAATGAGGAGAAAACTATTTCTCTTACTGTCTCCTGTCTCTGAAGAGGAGGAGGAAGAAAAAGTTGAAAAACAACAGGAATTAAGTCAGTGGCAAGACCAGCCAGTGCCATTGATGACCAGGCCTGAGGTTAAAAGATTAACCCCCCACTCTAACCACATGTGCTCTCAATCTATCACGACCCTTTCACGTGGAACCCCTTGGAGTTGTAAGCCCTTAAAAGGGCCAGGAACTCTGTCTTCGGGGAGCTCGGCTCTTAAGACGAGTCTGCCATTTCTCCCGGTGGAATAAAAACCTCTTCCTTCTTTAATCTGGTGTCTGAGGAGTTTTGTCTGTGGCTCGTCCTGCTACATTTGTTGGTTCCCTGACCGGGAATCGAGGTGATTAACACGCGGTCGAGGCAGCCCTTTAGGCCACTTAGGCCTGCCCTGTGGAACATCCCTGCGGGGTACTCTGGCCAGCTTGAGGGACGGGGTCCTGAGAGCGCTCCCGGGTAGGCAATTGCCCCGGTGGAATGCCTCCTCAGAGCAGTGCACAGCAGGCCCCATAGAGGATCCACACGGTGGCTGAACATGGGGAAGGAACTGGCCCTTTAAGTCTGGACATCTGAAACGTGGTAAAACTGGTCTTTGGAACTTGCCCACTCCATTTGAGTGGAAGCGTGGCCTGATCACCAGATCACCCACGGCTTGCCTGAGCCAGCACTTTGGCTTTACTTGACTTGAATTGCTTGATACTTTGGATTTGGTTTTGACCTGGCTTGGATTTCTGGATACTCTGATTTTGGTTTTGATTCTGGTTTGGTGTAAACTAAAAGAGTGTGTGTGTGTGCCCTTTTTACCCGCTCTTTGTTCTGTGATGTGTGCATGTGGTGTGAGTGGGGTGTTTTGTCTCATGGAAACATGGGTCAGACACAAAGAAAGCCCACTCCACTAGGAACTATGTTGCAAAATTTCAGGGAAGGATTTAGTGGAGACTATAGGGTTACTATGACACCAGGAAAACTTAGAACTTTGTGTGAAATAGATTGGCCAACATTAGAAGTGGGTTGGCCATCAGAAGGAAGTTTGGACAGGTCCCTTGTTTCTAAAGTATGGCACAGGGTAACTGGTAAGGCAGGATACTCAGACCAGTTCCCATACATAGATAATTGGTTACAGCTGGTGCTAGACCCCCCACGGTGGCTAAGCGGGCAGGCAGCAGCAGTCCTAGTAGCAAAGAGAAAGATAGCCAAGGAAGGATCCCACTCCACCTGCCAAGGGAAATCAACTCCTGAAGCTCTGTTCAACCCAACATCAGAAGATCCATTGCAGGAGATGGCACCAGTGATCCCAGTGGTGCCCTCCCCTTACCAGGGAGAGAGGCTCCCCACTCTTGAGCCCACAGTGCTTGCCCCTCCGCAAAACATACATATCCCTAGGCCACCCAGAGTAGACAAGAGAAGAGATGAAGACTTGGGAGAAACCCCTCCCTTGGCAGCTCGTTTACGACCCAAAATTGGGATACAAATGCCCCTGAAAGAGCAGCAGTATACTGGGATAGATGAGGATGGTCACATGGTGGAGAGGCATGTTTTTGTGTACCAGCCCTTCACCTCTGCTGACCTTCTCAACTGGTACCCTGTCCTATACTGAAAAGCCACAAGCTCTAATTGATTTGCTCCAAACTATTATCCAGACCCACAACCCCACCTGGGCTGATTGCTACCTGTTGCTCACGTTCCTCTTTAACACAGATGAAAGGCGGAGAGGGCTCCAAGCAGCAACCAAGTGGCTGATTACCAAAACCCCCAAGAGTATGTAAAGACCTAGTTACCAGGAACCAACCGACCCCAGTGGGACCCAAATGAAAG